>NC_061117.1:222134027-222147294 GCF_002878395.1 Capsicum annuum | reverse complement strand
TTTATTTGGCATAAAGTTTTTCGATTTCCTAAAGTTTGTCTTCATCTTTTATTCTTCAATAAAATAGTGGATGGTATTTAATTATTAATGAGAAAGAGATGAAAGGAATTATATTAAAAATTACACAAATACACAACTTATGTTTCTAATATTACAAAAAATCTCAACTCCCTAAACATATTATAAAAATTCCAATATATACATAGAAGGTTATATATATGTCGGCTATGTTATGTATATTAATAAGGAGAGAGACTAAATATTAATAGGGAGAGAGGGTAAAATAATTAAAAAAGTGTAAAAAAAAGTAATTACTTCCAAAATGATTGGTATTTATGATATTTATGTTGGTCCATATTGTTCAGATTTGTTAGAAGGTACTGAAGCATCTCTTTTCTTTTTTCTTTTTTTTAATTTTATTCTTTTTGGATAGATCTGAGCAATACATGCATAATTTGGGGCTTAATTATAATTATAATTTTTAAACTAAGTTTAATTTCTATATTATCATATGTGTGTTATGGTGAAACTTGTGCTGACATCAAGTTAATTATCCTACTATACATCCAGGTACGTACTTCTACTTTTTATGATGTTTAGTATTTTTTTTTAATAATCGTGATGTTCGAGGAGCGGAGCCACCTTATGATTAGGGGTCATCCGAATCTCCTTCGATGGAAAGTTATACTATTTATATATGGTTAAAATTATCTTTTATATATATATAATTTATGTTGAACCCCCTTCGACTAGTTCTGTGTGGTTACTTTTTCAATTTTGAACACCCTTAGTGAAAATTCTAACTCCGTCACTGCTTCGACACATCTAAACTAAATCTACAGAATATCTGCTACCTCCCACCTAATATTCTCTTATGTTTAGGTACAGCATTATTTAATAAAAACTATACAATATACAAGGGGAAAGGATTAAGCACAAGAATACTACGTATTTAACTTGTGTGGACCTAACAAATTATTTATTTTCTATGCTCATATATAAATTCTCAAGATCTTCTAGGATGAGAAAATATTCCTGGTCTCTTGTTGTGTGCAGAAAAGTACAATTCTATATATTCCACTTCATTAGAAAATCTTAAATAAAATCTTTGATTGTGAATTCTATATTTTCATTGAGAATTAAATTCATGAAGAAACCAAGAGGATTCATTTATATACATGAAAAATTCCTCTTACAGCTAAACTACTTATTATTCTAATAAATAGCATGTGTGTCATACTGGCGGAGTCAGGAATCTCATCAAGGGATTCGCAGGTGAACATACGAATTAATCGAAGGAGGTTCGACATCTATTATATATATATAAAAAATAATTTTAACCATGTATATTGTATAATTTTTCGTCAAGAGGGGATTTGGATGAACCCCTATCCCAAGTATAGCTCCGCCCCTGTACTTGGTATTGAATTCTTTCAATCAGTATGCTTGAACTTGCACACTTTTACTACATGATCTTTTCTTCTTCATCTTAAACACAATTTCCTTGCTTTTTTCTGTCACATGCTTCAAGTATTTTCTAGTTATAATTTCTTTGTTATAAAGTAATTGTATAACTTATCTTTCCAAAACAGAAAGAGAATTAGGCCTGCATTTTTAAAATTGTTTTGTGACTTCATCGTCACTAACCAACTATTCATGATTCATGGATGAAGATTTGTGGGGCATTCATACATATATATGGATGTTTGAAAATTAATATATATAGATATGGATAGAATTTGTATAGGTTGTTAAAATAGACATTGGTTGAAAATAATTTTGTGCTAAAAGAAGTAATCCCTCCATTTCGGAATAACTGAATTGTTGAGGTATTTATTGGTGTTTCGAAATAAATGAATCATTAAATTTTTTTTTCAAATTTGCCCTAATAATTTGACAACCAATTAAATTTTGAAAAGGTATTATTACAAGGTCAACTTTTTCTTTTTTGGGGTAAAAATAGAAATTATGTTAAATTTATGTCTTTAATGCTTTTTTCTTAATATGTGTGTCAAAATCCAACAATTCATTTATTATGAAACGAAGGGAATATAAGTTAAAACATTGAAAATTGATATTGAATCCCAAGTACAATTAATAATTTCAAAAACAACTCATGTTAATTCATGGAACTACATATATTATGTTTGATTGTACAGTTGATTCCTAGTACCATAGTATATATAAATATACATATATAACGTGAAGCCTAATAAATGTCTTCCAAAAAAGAAAGTGAATGCATTTGTTATTGAACAAGGCCAGTATATATCATCACTAAAGAACAAGGCATGCATGTATGTAGTACTAACAAACGAAGCTTCAGCATTTTTTTTTTATAAGTATCTTCTCATCACGTTGTCAGAAAAGCATGTAGGGGCGGCGGAGCCATGTGGGAGCGAAGAGTTCATTAGAATTTTTTATCATAAAAAATTAGATTATATATATAAGTAAAATTATATTTTTATGTATATATTACTATTATTAATTACTACTGTTAATAAGAGTGAAGAAGCAGGCAACTCTTCATCGATATGTTTGTTTTTTTACTTGCTCCAATTGCTCTGTGATTTTATTATACTATCCTTAATTAATTATTTTAAGTTATTTATATATAAGAAAATTAATAATACTTAATTTAAAAAGATAAAATAGATATTTATGACATGCCTGTTTCAGTTGCTTCAATCGTTGTTTTATTATATCAACTCAAATTAATTATTATAAGTCATCTAGGTATTAAAAAATTAATCATATTTAAAAAATAATAAAATATATATAAATGATAAATCAATTCTTGATGTTTTAGATTAATAGGACATCTTATATGAGACTTATTTAAAAAATTTACAAGTATGTTTTCCCATGATTTTGCTATATTACCCCTAATTAATTATTGTAAGACATTTACATATAAGAAAATTAATAATATTTAATAAAAAAGGTAAAATAGACATTTATGATATGTTTACTTCAGCTGTTTCAACCATAATTTTACTATATCACCCCTAATTAATTATTATAAGTCATTTACGTATTAAAAATTTAATAATATTTAATAAATATAAAATTGACATAAAATGATAAATTAATTCTTAATGTTTTAAATTAACATGACATCTTACATAAGACGCATTTAATTTTTTTTCACAAATATTTTTTCATAGTAATTTTACTATATCACTTCTAATTAGGTATTATAAGTCATTTAGGACATATCCACTTCGCTGCTTCAATCATAAAATTTGGTTGACTTTCGAATTTATTTCAGTGCTACTTAAATTGAAATAGAAGAAAAAATATTATAAATCATAATAATTATAAACTTAAATTAATTTAAGAATATAATTAAATATCAATGCCACAAAATTTTGGATAAGGAGAGTAACATATATTATTTGAAAATTATATAAAAAATATTATAAATTACAATCGCGAACAATTTAAAATATTTAAAAACATATTAAGATTCTGATTGATTATCTAAATTATATTTGTGTCACGTAAATTCGGGATAGTTTTGACATTTTATAATTTCATGTTTTATTGTTTTAATTTAATAATTTGTTGATTCAAATGATGTTTTCGAATTTAACATGTTTTTAAAATTTAGTACTTTGTTTATTTTAATGTATTTACTTTATTTTGTTAAAATATTATATATTTAAAAATTATGCAAAAAAATAATTATAATCATAACTATTAACATCTTATAATATCTTAAAAACATAGAGTAAAAAATATGATTAACTTTTGAAATTCTAATAGTGTCACATAAGTTGCGAAAAAAGTAAGTAACATAAATTATTTGAAATTACATTAAAAGATACTAAAATCACAAAGATTAACTATTTAAAATATTTCAAAAAATATATTAGTAAAAAAAATTTGACTGAATCACTAAATTCTAAAATTGGGACAAAACGAGTAACAAAAATTACATAAAAGATATTATAAATCACAATGATTAGCAACTTAAATTATTTAAAAATTTATATTAATAAAAATTTGATTGACACTCTAAATGTTATTTGTGCTAAATAAATTAAGATAACGTAAATAATATATATATAGAGAGAGAGAGAGATGTTGAATGCTCATCTTAACTGTGTGTCGACTTTTTCATATTTTAAAATTTTCTAGTAAATATCTTCACCATCACTGAGTTGGAGATCATTGATTAGCTAGGAAAGAGATTTTATCTTATCTAATAAATAATGTCACCAATTGATGAAGTCAAGAATCTTTATATATTTAAGATCTATTTATTATTTATGTATAAAAATTAAATTTGTTATCTACATTTTAGATATAGTCTTAATACATACACAATATAATTTTTTGATAAAATATGTTCAACTAGCTCTATTTTCTTAGATATAATATATAAATATGTTCTTTAACTGAGTTTGGAGTCTAAAGGGTAAGTTTTTTCTGTCAAAATTTCAAAAGGGCACATCAAAATGAAAAAATTTCAAAATGGAAAACGTTAATGGTGTTGGTTCACGTTAGTTCACATGATAAAGTGTAAGGTAAGATGGTGAGTTTATAAGGTAAATAGATTCTCTTACCTTATTATTTGACTAAAAAAGTTGGTAAGGATTCAAAATTTAATGACATCAATGTACTTCCTCTGTACATCTTTCTTTATCCATTTAGTCTGCTACAACCATTCTCTTTTTATATTTGCGCTTGGGACAGACAATGTAAGAGCTTCGTAGACGGAATTTTTTTTCTTTAAATTTGATTCGTATTTAGAGCCAAAAGAACTTCAAATATCATAGCCCCATTTTTTCTTTTTTTTTTTTTTAGATATGTGAAGTGTGTTGTCAAACTTTAGACGGTTGAATTTAGCTATCAGTTTCCACAAAATACGTATCAAATTTTAATACAAAACGTTTTTCTTGTTTGGAATAATGTTTTCTGTAATAGTAATATAGAATAAAGAAAAGCATGCGTGAATTAAATATTAGAATCCAAAATATTCATTGATAGATATAGATAAATCTTGCATTTCATTGTGTTTGAAAGTTGACACCCCTTATATTCTTTTTATGTCAACATCCACTCTCATATTCAACAAGGTTTTTTGTCGTTTTTAATGGTCATGCAGTGGCATTTTCAAAAAGATAATTGCTTATAAGGCTGTATATATGGCCCCTCTTTTATTTGAAATCTATTTTCATTTTTCTAAAAAATTATATATTGCTGATTAAATAACTGTTGTAATTGTGAGGTAAGTAGAAACGTTATGGAGAATGACAGAAATTAGACTTACTTTTATGAATTCCTTTTTTTATAATGTTAAGGAGCTACTCCCAAGCAACTATATATATAGACAGATGCGAGTGTACTTACGAAAACTATTAAGTCTCGTCATTCGGATGAAAGGAATATTAACTTAATAAACTTGCTCAACACTATACTTCAATTCTGTTTCTAACAATTCCAGTGTCGTCTATTAAAACGAACGAAAATGTTTTTAAAAAATAATAATAATAATAAGCATACGACATACAAAAAGTTCATGTACTTCTATGTTGACTGATTGGAAAAATCGAAAAGTTCAAATAAGAAAGGACTTCTTGGTCACTGTTTTTGCTCATGTCTGAATTTCCACTTAGCTTGTACCTGAGTTCACGAATCAGAGGGGTTTAGATTGATTTATTTTCAAAGTGCTTTTCTGAGTTGCCACTTAGCTTATACCTGAGTTCTCGAACCAGAGTGTGTTTAAATTGACTTATTCTCAAGTGTTTTTAGTATTTTCGATTGTGTTTGGGTAAGCCAAAAAATACTTTTCAGTACTCACTTTTAAGCCAATAGCGTAAAAAAAAACAAAAATAGAATATTCCCCACTTATGACTTTTAGGGTTGGTACCCGGGATAAGAGAGACTAACTAATTCTAGGACAACTAATTCTAGGATTACATTAGATTGAGTTTATCCCATGCCTCATTGAAATAAAATGCATAGAATAACTCATCCCGAAATTATACTGTTATTTTTATCCCACTTTGTAGGTGGAATGACTAATCCCCGAATAATTAATCCCAAGAAAATTTATTTCCAACCAGACAACCCCTTAGCTTAAAAGCCAATCCAAATCCCCTCCTAGTATCCCAGGCCCCAAACTTTCTAGTCTCGACAGTCGAACTAAAACATATCTTGATGCATTACGGTACAGGCAATATTTTAATGCATGACCACACTTGTAATGGGTAAACACAAACAATCAATAGTGGACGAGTCATAAAAAAGTTTTAGATTGCACTGCAAGTATCCAAAGGCAAAGCAATCAAGTAATAACACTGAGCAAATGACAACCATAGCAGACACAATCATCAAGAAGAGACCATAATAAGTCGATGTTGAGGGAGACAAGCTACAACAGTTCATTTACATAAAATGACTCCAGACATCACAAAGGGCCTAGTGGTTGTCGTGGAAGCTGGTCAACGCTTGTGCAAGCCAAATGAAGACCTCTTCCAACTTCATTATGAATCTGTCAAAAAGAACCAGGAACATCTTAGCAAAGCAGAAAGAGCTGGCAATATTTTCTATCGGTAGATGGAGTAGGGAGTAATTGCAGTCATAAAATAGTGGAGTTGAGAATATTAGCGAAGGAGCTACAAAAGTTAATCCATGCTCAATAACCTTGAGAAGCTGCAGACTCCACAAACCAATTATTGGTACTCAAAGATCAAGTCGATAAAAAGTACTCTAGTTAAGGATGTATTCAACCAGGTTGCAACACGTTGCAGGACAACTAACAGACTAAACCCCTTAGAATATCTCACATATTCCTTGAGAGAGCATTTTTCATTGAGTTGGTCAAAATGTTAAAGAATTTTCTCTAGGAAAACCATTTCCTAAATAATAAGGAATCATTGCAAGTCTTGGAGATTTGAATAAAACCCTGGAAGAATAAAAATTCCAGAAAGGAGATGGGCAATTACTTTCAATACGACACAAACTTATTACTTGGTATAGCATCATGATACATGATACGTGTTAGCCCCATTCATTTTATTTCTTTCTTTCTTTAATGAAGTGCATTAACTTCATTACTGGCATCAACGAGATGCAAAACCGTTCTTTTTATTTCATTAACTCATTGACTAAAACCTGAAAGGGAGAAAAACAAAAAAAATTACTCAAAAGAAAAAATTATCTAGAAGCCCTTTTTCTGAATCGGTATTGAGATAATCTAAAGAGATGAAACCCGCTTCCTACCAGAAATGAGTTTTCTGTGCAAGTAAACATGATCTGACAGATTCTAATAGCATCAAATGATATGAACCACTTTCCCTGCTGAATCAGGAGATTTTTCGGTCTTAATAAGCACATGCACCATAACTCTCCACCATCTTCATGTACACTTTTCCTTTCCCAACTAATCTTAAGGTAAGCTAATAGATATGTATGTGGATAATAAAAAGAACAGCATCTAGCAGAGTAAAGCAGAGAAAAACTGTTAAACAGATGGCTTTGGATTTTGCTCACACTAGGAAGTGCCAAAGTCAAGGAGATACATGTTGCTTGATAGACAATAAATTTGGAAAGCAGCCTTGGAGTTAGCATGTAGTCTATCGCAACTTCACTCTTCTTTTTTCCTTTCTCTTCTTCTTTCTTTACTAGGATCAGTTTTACCATCAGTTCACTCATTGAATGATGGCAAACCCCTTCAGAGATAGCCTAAAGCCGTGGTTGGGTAACACACCATGAATCCTGGGAAGAACCAACAACGCACCACCACAGCTATACTCCACCAAACATCTTTAACAGTGTGCCCCTGAAAAAAACTCAACGGAGAGGATTTCTACACCTATGATATCTTGGGTAAGGAATTGGTTGATTCAAGCTAACCCATAACTCCAACTATATTTTTCTTTTTGGACCTTTGACCCATAAGTTCAACCTTAAGTTGAGTTTAACCTTAAGCTGTGTTTTACTACAGCACATTTGGTAACTAAAAGAGGATTGACTTCAGGATTTAACACATGTGACTGTTGCATTCCAAAACAGGCTTGCCCGACATTTTTCGCTCAGATCTAGATAACTGACTATCCCAAAATAATTCCTTTTCACATTTCTAGTAATTTTGGAAACCAGGGTTCTGATATGACATCAATAACAGAGAAAACAATCTTGCCCAATTACATTTTCCCCAAATTATGGTGAAAATCAGATTTCACGAGAATTCATCTACAAATTATAAAGACATTGATCTCATCCTTAGATATCATAAAAAGAAACAACCTGCTCCATGCCAAAATAGCACGGTTGTGTTTATCAATCAGGACAAGTAAGAGGAAAAGAAACAACTAGCACCGTGCCAAAATAGAACGGCTTATGTTTATCAATCAGGACAAATACGAGGAAAAGAAACATAACTTAAACCTTATCCCCATTTACTTCCTTTCAACTTTTCATTTGATAATACTCCTATATAATTGAACTTAACTTTAGAATACTAAATTTAATTAATCAAAAAGATAGAACAAACAATGTCCAATACCAAAGAGAAAATTAACAAGAAATTAGCCCTTGTACTACCTGATAGTTCCTTTTAACTTCTCAATTCATAACACTAAGTGATTGCTATTATACAATGAACAACAACAACAACAACAACAACAACAAACCCAGTGTATTCCCACTTAGTGGGGTCTGGGGGGGGTAAGATGTACGCAGTCCATACCTCTACCTCTGATGAAGTAGAAAGGCTGTTTCCGAAAGACCCCCGGCTCAAGTCACGAGATATCACACAAACACATAGTACAGCACAGCAGCAGATGACATAACATAGATACGGCACCCATAGGGAATATAAAACAGAGTAAAGCAGGAATGCAGGAATAATAAAGCAGAGGAAAGCACACAGATTCGTAATAAACATGGAACACGGAACACGAAACACTGAATACAGAATCATAACAGAAATACACCCCCACCAATTAATTCCCTACACTAGCGACCCGAACTGGCCCTAATCCTCTGCCGTAATGCTATTATACAATGAAGATCATCAAAAACTTAATAATGGACTTAAAAATGAATGAAGTAAGTAAAAAATAACAACATTCCATGATCCAAATTAACGAAAAGAAAGGCACAAACTATAAAATTTAAAGTGGAAAATAACAACAGCAAAACACCAAAAAGTACTCCCTCCATTTCACTCTTGTCACATTTCGCTTTTCGGGAGTCAAATTGCATGAACTTGACCAACATTTTAAGATAGTAACTTTTCATCAAATTAATATGAGAAGGATTGCATCTTATAGTATTTTTTGTATAGTTTTCAAACATCCAAATTTTAAATTTAAAGTATTGAACTAATTTAACTCGGAAACAGACTCTCTACCTATAAGGTACGTGATAAGATCTATATACACTCTACCCACCCCCCCCCCCAAAAAAAAAAAAAACATAAAGTGAGATTATACAGGGTATGTTGAATTAATCTAACTCAATTTAGCTCCAAAAATTAAACAAATTGACTCTCGTAAAATGAAAGGTCACAAGGAAAAGTGAACTGAGGGAGGGAGTAACAAGCAACATACATTTCTATCGTATTAATACGAGAAGGATCACAACTTATAATATTTCTCATATAGTTTTCAAACATCTAAATTTTAAATTCAAACTATTGAATTAATCTAACTTAGAAACCACCTCTCTCTCTATCTCTGAGGCATGGGTAATGTCAGCATATACTCTACCTTCGTGGGACCATACTACGTATGTTGAATTAATCTAACTCAATTTAGCTTCATAGATTAGTCAAATTGACTCTCCTGAAATGAAACGTAACAAGTGCATACACTCTACCTTCCCAAGACCCCACCTTTCGTGAACTATACTAGGTATGTTGAATTGATCTAACTCAATTTACCTACGATATTAGTCAAATTAACTCTCATGAAATGAAATGTAAACCTTCCCCAAATCCCACCTTTTTGGAACTATACTAGGTACGTTGAATTGATCTAACTCAATTTAGCTACGATATTAGTCAAATTAACTCTCATAAAATGAAACGTAACAAGTGCATACACTCTACCTCCCACAGACCCCACTTCATGGGGACTACATCGGCTACGTTGAATTAATCAAACTCAATTTAGCTTCAATATTAGTCAGATCAACTCCCATAAAATGCAGCATAAGAGGTGCATACACTCTACCTTTCCGAGACTGTTTAATTAATCTAACTCAATTTAGCTCCGATATTAGGTCAAATCAACTCTCGTAAAATGAAACCTGATAAGTAAAATCAAACGGAGCGAGCAACAAGCGCCATACCTTTTCGATCCTCCGAAGCATCATGATACTCAGCATCCTCCTCATCATCTTCCTCAACAGCAGCAGAAGCAACCGAAACAACGGGCTCAACAACATCATTTCCATTTCCATTTCCACTCTCCTTATCATCAGGATACCTAACAACAACAACAGGACAAACACAATGCCTAACACAATAATCACTAACACTTCCCAATCTCCCATCACTTCCTCTCTTCGTAGCACCAAATCCTCTACTCCCCATAATCACAGCACTTAACCCTAACCTCTCAACCTCCAAACACAACCGTTCGCGCATATCATGATCCTTAACAATATGAATCTTAAACGGAATATTCGCATCAACTAACGGTTGAGCTAAGTCAGATGCTTTAGTAGTCGTAAACGTATCGAAATCGTCTTCGAGTTTACGCTGACTTTCTTCATTCTCAGTGTCGACGATTGATAGATCAACGGAACCCCAATCGGCTCCGTACAGTACGGAAGTTGGACGGACGTGAACTAGTATAACGGCGTCACCTGGACGTAGGTACTGATGCACTGCCCATTTAACGGCGAAAGCGGATTCGTCGCTTAAGTCAACGGCGATGCCGATTTTGCGTTGTGCACCGGCGGTTGGGGTGTCGGTGGTGGAGGGGGTGGTGGGTGGGGGGAAACGTGGGGAGGAGGATTTGATTTTGATGTTGGCGAGACGGGGGAAATCGGAATCCGTGGGGGTGGGGGTGGGGGTCGGGGTGGGGTGGGTGGTGGTAGGGGGTGGGGGTTGTTGCTGCATTTTTGTGAGTAGAACTTTGTTTTGTGTAGATTTTTTGTGCTTGTTTATCGCTACTATGATGGGGGTTTTGAGCGAATATTGCTCTTTTTTATGTTGATGATGAAGGAATAAGGGTTCGTTTGGTTACATAACAAGTTATCTCGTGATAGAATATTTGTTCGCTATGAAAATTATTTATATTTTCTTGAAAAGTTATTTTATTTTAGTAAAAAAAGTGAAAATAAAATGCATTTGATCATGAAAATTTCAAATACAATTTTAAAATTATATTTAAAAAGGTGAAAACAAGTTTCAATTATAATTTTCTCGCAAAATTTTAAAAACAACTTTAATTTATATTCATAACCAAATACAACTCCAACTTCAACCTCAATTTCAACTTCAACTTCAAAAAATTATAATTTTTAAGATCAAACAGGGCTTTTATTAATTGTTTTGAGATGGTCAAACCCATCGATAGGACCTCAAACTTGTCCTGAAAATTCATTTAAGCCCCTAAACTAAGGTTTATACCTATCAAACCCCTAAACCCCCCGAATTTTGTTTCAATTAGGCATTTTTTACACAATCACCAAAATGTATATAAAAAGTGTGTTACACACGCGTGACGTGGCAAAAATGCCCAATAAAAAAAAAATATGTGGCAAATAAATTTAAAAAAAAATTATGAACTAAAAATATTATAATTAATTATTAAAACTAAACTAACCCACCTCCACGCCTACATCACCCCCGACCCCTACCCCACCCAGACCCCTGCCCACCCCATCATTAACATTCAACCCAACTTCTCTTTCCTTACAAAATCATCATTGTCACATCAATGACTTTTCTCTATTTTCTTTACTAATTTCAAGCAAATTTTAAATTTGTGTCAGTCTAACTGGTAAAAATAAAGCTTCGCCGAAAATTTGATTGACCCAATTTCATTTTTATTTGATTAGTAAGAACAAGTGAAAAAAAAAATCAGATTGCACAATCTCTGTTTTTTTCGATCTCTCTCCCAAACCCAATCTCTATCACTCCCTCGATCTTCCTCTTTCCGTCACTCAATTTTTACCCCATTTCTCCCTCCCCTCCGGCATGTATATGTGTGCGTATGTGCGGTGGCATCTGTGTGTGTGCGCAATATGTATTGCTGTGTATGTCTATTATGTGTATAAAAATAGAGACGGAGAAGAGTGTATTGTGAGGTTTTTGTGTGTGACCTCTATGTGTGTATATAGCTCTCTCTCAATTGGAAAAAAATGGAGCCTTCAACTTTTCTTTATTTGATTTTTCTTCTAATTTTACTACTGGTAAATTTCATGATTTGATTTGTGGTTGTAAGTTCTCATGACTGAGGTCGTGGTTTGCAAAGGAAGACGCTGATGACGGAGGATTGTGAAGAAGATGATGAATAGGGGCGGGGTTGTGAAGAAGACGATAAAAGGGGAGGGGGTGAAGAAGATAATGAAGGGGGGGTGCTTTTTTTTAATTCTTTTTATTAAGAAATTATAATAATTAAAAATAATATCAATAAAATAATTTAAATATAAGTTTTTTAATTAAAAAAGATAAAATATTATTTAATATACTGTTTACGCGCCCAAGGAGAGTGATAGGTATTAACATATTTTCCTTGTCAACTCAGCATTTTGTGCCTAATAGATATCAATTTTAACACTTGAGGGGTTTGATAGGTACAAGTCTTAGTTAAGGGATTTAAGTGAATTTCCAGGACAAATTTGAGATCCTATCGATGAATTTGGCCTTTTGAGATTGTTATTATCATACTTCCATAGTTTATTTTGCATGACTGATAAAAAGAATAATTAGTATGGAATTTTAGATATATTGCACTTTCGCTCACATCAGGCTTTCACTCCATCTTGAGACAAACACAACTAATTTTATAATAAATTCTACACACATAAATCATTTTGTAAGATAGATAAAGGATAAGAAGGATCCAATTTTTAGATACATTGTACTTCCACTCAAGTCTCAGATTTTTACTTCGTCCTGCAATAATCTTAATTAATATTATAATAAATTCTACACACATGTTTTATTTTGTATGACAGATAAAGAATAATTAGTATCGAATTTTTAGATACATTGCACTTCAGCTCGGATTGAGGCTTTCACTGCATTCTGAGACAATCACGATTAATTTTAGAATGAATTTTACTCATATCATTA
>NC_061117.1:222097192-222131027 GCF_002878395.1 Capsicum annuum | reverse complement strand
GGAATTTGAATTATTACTTTACTTTATAGGTGCTTGGCCATTTTGATAGGCATCGGCATTAAGATTGTTCCATACAAAAACTTATGTGATGATATTCCTAACAAATATTTTGCTTGACCGACTTTCATTCATTATCATTAGTCGAGCGTAAAACTAAGAAAGAAACATGTGCCTAGACGGCATGATGCGATAATAGAGAACAAAACATCTTTGAGAAAAGTAGAAAAAAAAAACTACAAAACATAATTTATTAGCACCCTTTATTCAATGTATGATTTCCTGCTCGAATGGCTAGAAAGAAAGATGACCTCATCTTCTCTAGTCTTAGTGAGAGAAATTGGCTAACTTTCTTAATCTAATAACATCTCTAAATGGTAGGTTATTCATATCTACTCATCTTAGCCAGCGTCGGCGATTCAATCCGACGCGCTTTTTTGCCAAAATAAAGAACATAAAAAAAAGGAGGATGAATTGATGGTATAATACTTGTATTTTTTCGGATTTGAACAAGACAACTTTATACTTATGCATGAATAATATTGTCATAAATCATAACTTAATTCCTATAAAGAATTAAGCACAATTTATCCAAATTGAGCATAATTCAGAATGATTTAGTATAATTTGATCATATGATCACATAAATCAGTTACAACAAACATGACTAGTTTCACTAATTGAGAATTCATTTTAAATGAGTAATTTTAATGAAATTTGATCATTTCATAAAGATTGGTGAAAACGTTAATTTGAAGGGTGTATGTGATGAGACTCATAACGGCAAAGATATAAATAACCATATAGTATAACAAAGGGTAACTTAGCTAATTAATGAAAGTGTGAGACACTTTTGACTCTTTTCTCATAATTAAAATTGGTAGAGTTGTCTTGTTCAAATTTGGAAAAGTACAAATATTACACAATCAATTCATCCCCTTTTTTTCTGCTCTTTCTATTTTGGCTAAAAAACTCGTGGGGTTGAATTGCCGATGCTGGGCTAAAAGGAATAGATGTGAATGCCCCGTCATTCAGAGATGCTATCAGAGTAGAAAAGTTAGCCAATTTCTTTCACTAATACCAAAGAAGATGATGTTGTCTTTCTTTCTTTACAGCGATTCGAGCAGAAAAATAAGATATTGAATAAAGGGTGCTAATTGTGGTATTTTTGCTTCTTTTCTCAAAGATTTTTTTCTCGATTGTCAAATCATGTCGTTTAGACACATGTCTCTTTCTTAGCTTCATGTTCGACACATGATAACAAATGAAAGTCGGTCAAGTGGAAATATTTGTTAGGAATATCATAATTTAAGTTTTTGTATACAACAATCTTAAAGCAGAATGGCTATCGAAATGGTCAATCACCTATAAAGTTATAATTTAAATTCCAAACACTACCTAGGCAGTAGGAAAGCCCTAAATCGAAGTTAATTACTCTTTTCTTCTTCACTTTATATTCACCTCAGACGGCTCAACCTCTCTTCTCCTTTTCATTTTCTCTTTTTTTTCCTCCTTTTTTTACCGTCATGGTAAGTTCTTCTCCATCATTTCTTCCATTTCACCCATTTTGTATTAACATAATTCTTCCCCTTTATTTTTTATTTACTATTATTTCTGCATTAAAATAGAATGAATGAATGAATCTTTTTCTAATTTTCTGCTAATTGAATGAATTATTGCATAAAAACAAATTTTGATGAATACTTGTTCTTTCATGCCTGCTTATGTTTGAGATTTTTGTTGTTGGCTACATGTTGCTGCTTGTGTTTTAAGTTAAATATATACATAAAATACATACATACATACATACATATATATATATATACACACGCACACACACGTATATATATGTATGTTTATTATATATGTGTGTGTGTGCATATATACACATACATGTGTACGCGCGCGCGCGCACACACATATATATACATAGACATATATATAATTTTACTTTTAAGATACAAAATAAAGTTCTTGAGATCATTTGACGTTTGAAGACCCAATTTACTTTTTTGAGAGAGATAACTTTATATTCACACCAAAAACTCATTAGATAAAACTAAAGAGGTGGTATTTACAACCCCCTAGGGGTATCATCAAAGTAAAACCTTGATAAAACTTTACAATTGCCCTATGAAATTTGCTGATTTTTCTACCTCCCCAACCAAATCATGCTTACACCAAAAATACAGTAAACTCAAACTCTTCATCTTGATCATCTGGATACTGCTAGCTTTCCCTTCATGACGTCTATCATTTCTTTCCCTCCATAATGTCCAACAAATGCACGTTGGGATGCTCTTCCACCAGTCTTCATTAGATCCTCTTCTCCCCACTCCTTCCCATTGTTTCAGCACATCAAAAGTAGTCATAGGCATTGCCTAATTAACCCCTAGTATACATAACCCCTAGCACATCTAGAGAATGGAATAACAATACCGCATAACTAATCCCGGAATAACTTGTTCCCCAACCAAACGAGCCCTTAATGTTATATTTATCCCACATTGAGGGTGGAATAACAATCCTGGAATAACTAATCTCGGGATAACTTGCTCCCCATCCAAACGAGCCCTAGCTGATATGTTGTTTGGTCGATGGAAAGTTAGTCTTATATGGATGTTTGTAGGTGCAGGATTTTGGTTCCAATTTCCCAAAGTTAGGCTTGTGATTGGCAGAAAGAATGTTGTTTCTATCTTCAAGCGATGTATTTGATATAAAGAGGGTCAACCAATTGTTGATGCGGAAACAGATATGAAGTCTACTGGCAGATGTTTTACTTGGTCTAATGGTCGTAGTGGAGCAAGATAGATAGGGCACTTTGTAATGATCTTTGGATGTTTCACTATGGTCATGTTACAGCTCAATTCTTAGAAAATCACTCTTCAGATCATTCACCAATTCACTTGGAGGTTCCAGAGGTTGTTTCAAATCGAAGAGGCCCATTCAGATTCCTGAATGCCTTAGCTGATGACGACAGATTTTTGCAGAATATAGATCAGGTTTGGAGGCAGAACATTGAAGGGTCCAGCATGTATAAGTTTTGGTGCAAACTCCACTTACGCAACTACATACTAAGGCATTGGGAAGTATTGGACAGAGAGGCAATGATTCTAGGAATTGGCTTAATGATATCCAGACTCAACTCTTCACATTAATTGATCCAGTTTTGGTTGATACAGAAAAATTGGCAATACAACATCTTAATAAATGGCTGACTATTAATGAGAAGATATTGAAGCAGAAATCAAAAGCTCACCGGATAAAGGATGGAGATGGCAGCAATAGGTACTTTTTCAACGGTATGAAAGCCAGGGCTAGTACAAATAATATTTCAGTGCTTAAAGCTGAGGCTGGAAGGATGTTATATACAGTTCAGGACACTGAAGCTGAAATGCATGGCCGGATCCAGGGGGTGGGTGCGGGTTCCTGGCCAGTAACTTTTGCGCAAATCTTGTATTTATATCGAGTAATCTAGCAATATATACGGGAATTATAAGTTGAAAATCCATATATAGATTGTGTTGTTGGTCTAGTGGGCTAGAGGGACTTGTAAAAATTTTGTTGACCTTTTGATTGTGGGACCCACAAACTTTAAATCCTGAATTGCTGAAATGCTAAGATTCTATAAGGGTCTGTTTGGGTTTGCTGTTTACCATATTCCTGCTATTGACTTACCTATTATCAGACACGGTCGTGTATTAAATTTGAATCACTACTTCACACTTTTCACATCGCTAAACATTTTTCAAACAAGACCATACACAAGTGAGATTCACACAATTCAATAATACAATGTAAACTTATAATCGATAGTGAAATATAACAAATTAGAGGGAAATGAACTTACCTTTACTTAGCCGAAGTTGAAGAGAAAGAGATAGCGAATCCGGAGTTCTTCACAGATTGGAATTTCACTGCCTCAGTATTATCAACTGCTTACATAACAAGCATTAAAGATAAGCAAGAAGCAGATAACTAAAAGCTCATTAATACAAATTTCAATAGTTTTGTACCTTTATTTAAACATACTTTCAGCAAATAGATGAAAAATTTTGAGAATCTAAACAGATTTTTCAGACAAGAGGGGTGTTTGGATGGATTTCTTTTTTTTAAGCAACTTAAATAACTAAAGGCCAAAAGTAGGTAGCTTTTGATTTGTGTTCGGAAAGGGCCCACCACAAGGGTGTGCCGGAGGCTGTTTTCAAGGCTTCATCACACATTCTGGTCTTAAGCTCTTTGACAAACAACCTTAAAAAAAAATACTACTTAAAAGCTAAAAACACTTAAATTTAAGCCAATCCAAACAGCCTCAAGGAGACAAATAAAAAAAGGACAGTCTAGTGCATTACAGCTATGCGCGGCGCAGTCTTTACCTTATATTTCTATTGGAGACTGGATTTTCAAGGCTTGAACCCGACACTTCCTGATCACATGATAACAACTTTACCAGTCAAATGCATACAAAAAATGATTTTTTTTTTTCCTTTTCCTTTACAGTGCTACACCAACTTTGTTGACATCCAGATTCAATTAGTACTTTTATTAACATTGTACAATACCTTTAAGCAGCTAAGATCTCATCACAAAACACCAAATTCAATCAACAATTTCTCTATGTGCAGCAACGGCGAGGGATGAGGCTGCGCAGAGATGGAAATGTGAGGGTTGGCTTTGGGAATAAGGGTTTATAAATATTTAAAAAAAAAAACCTACATGGGATAACAATTTAATTATTTTAATAAATACAATAATAAATACATACTATAAATACATTTTATTCTCTCTAGACCCACTATATGAAAATACACTAAATTTATTATTGTTATTGTAATAAATCTTATATCTATATCTATAATGTATATCTAAATCTATAATTTATAATCGATATCTATATTTATAATCTATAATCTATATTTATATCTATATCTATATCTATAATTTATATTTATAATATATAATCTATAATCTATAATAAATTAAAAGTGTGAAAGCCCTCAGAAATATTATGTAAACTTTTCCTCCTTCGTTAAAACTCTTTGCAATAGACCAAATCGTCTTTTCACTTATTTTTTCAATTATTATTTAATTATGTTTATAATATTAATTTATGACTTTTAAACCTAAGAAATTAAGGAGTCTTAGAATATATGACAATAAAATAATATATAGTAAGACTTCTGACATATATAAAAAACATTCAATTATATTGGACAATGACATCAGTGGCACTCTTTCAATAAGTCAACTTGTTTTTTCAATTATTATTTAATTATATTTATAATATTGATTTATGACTTTTAAACCACAGTAAAATAATATATGATAAGACTTCTGACATATATAAAAAACATTCAATTATATTGGACAATGACATCAGTAGCAGAGTCAGACTTTTGGTTAAGGGTGTTCATACTTTTCCTTGAGCAAAGACTGTTTAAAAAAGAAATAAAAAAAGCATTGTTGCATCTGCCAAGGTTTAAACCCGGGTTGATGTGGAAATGCACACTTTTGACCACTAAACAATGCTTCTCTAGCTTGTCAAGAGTATGCAACAACATGTATATAACCATAAATATTTAAATTTAACCTATATACTTGAAAAAAATTTCTGACGAAGGGTGTTTATCTGATCACCCTTCATTGGCTGTGACTCCACCAGTGAATGACATATATAATTACGTATAAGTTTCCAATAAAGGAAAGTTCATAAGAAGCATGCACGGTAACACGTTCATAATTGAGAATGGAATTAGTGTTTCCATACAAATTTTCCTAAATTACTTCAATTTTAATTATAGCATAGATTTTTACCCCAATTAAATTATTAAAATTATCATTTTAATAATAATAAAAAGGCTTATAGGTAATTTTATAAAAAGGATAGTGGAAAAATTCTATAACACAATTTTTTAATTCATAAAAAAGTTTTCATTATGAAAAAACTTCTTCTAAAAAATTAAAGAGTTTTAAAATATATAGCAAAAAAAATATATGGTAAGACTCCTAACATATATAAAAAGCATAAACAGATTTGCATGTGGCGTACAATTTTATTCTGACTTTTTACATTCTTTATTAGTAATTTCTTTTATGTATGTTGACAATATTTTTGAGTTCTATATTTTTATGATCGGATTATATTCATTGTTTCTTCTAATGTCATTAAACACATAAATTGCAGGCATGGACATGTCAAATCTTTTCATGCAAAACTTTTAGATAATTGGATACATGTGTTAACATGGGGTGAGTTCTTGTCTTTCAGATATTCTATGATGTTTATTACTATCGTGTCTAATGTTAGAAACTGTTTAGCTTAATACAGATGGTAGATGAATGTTCGATCTATTGAAAATAACTTCTCTATTCTTCCAATATAGTGATAAGGTATGTATTTCCATAGACTCTACATATGAGATTATATTGAAAATTCTCTTGAGATTGAAGGCATAATTATTGAATCATAATTTTTGTAAGTTAGCTGAGGGTCTGTTGACTCTACATATGAGATTATATTGAAAATTATCTTGAGATTGATGGCATACTGTTGAATCGTAATTTTGGAGGCCTATCAATTAAATCATATTTTTTATAAGTTAGCGGAGGGTTTATCGAAAACAATCTCTCTACTTTACAAAGATAGCGATAATCCCTCTTCTCTCTATTTATTGTTCTTGTTCTTGCCTTTATATTTCATAACACGTTATCAGCACGAGACTCTACGACAGCTAAGGTATTATTTCTTTCTCTCTAATCTATGGCTATTAGCTCGAAACTAGTACAATCGACAACCTGTCAATATATGAATTCGTTAAAATAAAGTCATCAGGCTAATCACTTGTGCATATGTACTCATAAATTGATTTGGAGTCTTATCAAGATTGTCATGTTTATTATTTTTGGATTCATGTGTAAGTTGCATACAACATGCATACTGTTCCTATTTTCTACCCGTAAAACGTAAATATATTATGGGCAAGTCTAATTCTTATTGCTAATAACGGATACTACTTATATATGTTTGTAGAATATATTCTACAATAATATTATAAATTGGATAATCATGTTTGTTATACTTGAATTCCCGAGGAGTTAGAAAACAATATATGGCCACCGATAGTGATATTTTTTGTAGTTAATTCTTATGAATATATTTGTTTAAGGTTACAACCATCAAAAGTGGTTTAATTGTATAGTTGATTCATGTCATATCACACTAATATCGTAAGATATTGGGTTTAAGTCCCATCAATTTATGTCTAAGACGCCTTTATATGGATAAGATATTGAGTTTGAATCTCAATACACCATATTGATGATATTATGATGACTAAGGCAAAATAATGGATGTTTGGTGAAAAATCATGAAACATATCTCATTGAATTTGCTCCATTCTTGAAGTGAATATGGTAGCAATATATGATATATGCCTCGATTTGCTTTTGAAGTAGCAATATTATGACAGAGGTTATAAGCTATCAGAATTTTATTGGCGTAAGATATGATTATATTCCATTACTGGGGAATGAGAAACTTATTAATGCAAACGTGCACTTGATTGTGATGATATCACAACTCACCTCCGAAAGAGGCAGAATATTTGAGAAGAGTTATTTTGAAATCTATTTCTGAAGTAGTTAATTCGAAAGTTTATTCATGTAATAGTAAATCTAAAATTTACCAAAGAAAATTATATGTTATGGTAAAATTGGAGTTTCCTAGAATAAAAGTTCATAAATTGACATGAACGATTGCGACATCCCACAGATGTGCATCTGAGTACTGAACATATATTGACGAATCAATAAATTCTTCATGAACTTATAATGTTGCTTGTTCTCATGATAAGTTGGATGGACCAACTAATGTTGGATTTGATCCCTCAAAATAAAAGCATAAAAGGTGAATATGGGCCAGTTCACCTGTTATGTGATCTGTTAAGATGCATCGATATAAGATGATCACATGTACGTTTATTGTCAACCTGTAGTTTGACATTTATAGAGTTGTTTGCTCAATAAAATTGAGTTGAAAGCATAACTTTCAAATTGTGCAATCAAGATAATTCATCTTAATGATGATGGTTTGACATTAAATGCCTTCGATAAATAGCTAAACCATTGCTAATGAGAACAAAGCTTCATGTGTTGGTCTGAAATATGATATGTTACATACAATAGCACTTGTATGCATTAGACCAATAAATTATGATTATTTTTTTCCTCTCAATTGGTTTAAGGTCATGAACCAACTATTCCATCTAATAGTTTTGATGTGCGGTATACAACTAATGCATATACCAAGATGCACAAATATGGATTCCTCAAAGAAAATGGAGGATGCATGTTAGTTTTCCTAACATAAGGGGGAGATTATAAGCGGCTGTGAAATATGTTAGGAATTATCACCAGATTCTCATAAAAAGATAATTCAAGTCAAATGCCGAAAGCATCTCATGTTTAAGCTGCAAGTGCTCTTATATTGTGTCCATGAAGAACAAAGTCTATGCATACATGAAGCATAGTAGACCAATCGGTTCCAAATGAAATGATCTTTGAAAAGGATAAGGAGTAAACAATCAAAATAAGAAGACAATGTGCTTTTGAAGAGCTTACGACACAACACTTCATGAAACCTTATGAGATGTTCAGGTACCTGAAAATAATGAAGTGATGAGATCTCAAAATGTTGTGTCACATTGTGAACCGATACGAAATGATATATCATCAATGATATCTTTGATACAATACTAGCGCGATATTGTAAAAGATTACGAGGATCTGAATTCTACGTTTATTTAAGTATGCTGACGTAGAAATATTTATCAAGTGACATGAAAGGATACATCCTGGTAAGCATAAAACTTATTTGATTTGCAGTCCAGACACTTGAAGATGTCACATATGAAATGTTGAATATTGTCACTTGATAAAATTTACATGAAAATGTGTTTAAGGATTCAAAATGTTTGAAGCATATAAAAGTTCCTGGAAACTTATTTATAATCCTTATATCGCGTAAATTTATTGAAACTCTTAGAAAGTTTTCAAAAGCAATAGATTATTTGCTAAAACGAGAAATATATTGAATTGGATTGGTTATGAAGTATCATATCTTAGTGCAATTGGTGCACTCATGTATCTTGCAAATACTACAAGATTTATAACCTTTTCGGTTAATTTGTTAGCAAGGTATAGTTCTGCTCCTACTAAGAGACATCCGAATGAGATCAAACACATGTACGGTATCTAAAGAAACTATCGATATGGGCTTATACTATTCTAAAGATTACAGTCTAGATCTTATTGATTATGTTGATGCTGGGTATTTAATTAACCCGCATAAATTTGAATCTCAAACAGGCTATGTGTTCATCATATGTGGGGATACAATCATATCTTGGAGATATACAAAGTAGTTTATCGTAGCCACTTCATTGAACCATGCCGAGATAATAGTTATTCATGAAGCAAGCCAAGAGTGTGTGGTTGAGGTCCACAATACATCTCATTCAAGAAAAATGTGATTTGAAATGTGACAAAGTACCCATGATTTTTTATGAGGTTAATAGAGCATACACAACACAACTTAAGGGAGGACTCAAGGAGATAGAACAAAGCACATTTCACTAAAGTTTTTCTATGTACATGAGCTACAAAAGAATGATGATATTAACGTGCAACAGATTCATTCAAGTGATAATGTGATTGATTTATTCACCAAGCCTCTTCCAACTGCAACTTTCAAGAAGATGATGCACAAGATCGGGATGCAAAAGTTCATTGATGTTCTCATCAGGGGGAGCAAATATGCGTTATACTCTTTTTCCCTTTCAAGGTTTTGTCCCACTGAGTTTTCCTTGTAAGGTTTTTAATGAGGCAGCCGAAATACGTATTATTAGAGATGCGTACTTTCTTTCCTTCACTAGATTTTTTCCCAATGGTTTTTTTTTCTAGTAAGATTTTAATGAGTCACATTATCTATCAATTAGTCATTCAAGGGGGAGTGTTATAAATGTATTTACATTATAGTGAATGTCTATCAAGAATATAGATAAGATCTATCAAGATCTAGTTGATCATATCTATCAGGATTTGAAGTATTTGTTTTTTAGTCAGAAACTAGGAGTATGAGAAATAAAGAAGTCTCCCTCTTCTCTCTCTATTTATTGTTCTTGTTCTTACTTAATCATAACAGTATTCAATCTTTGCTACTAAATACTAAATAGCCCACAATGAATAAATATTGTATAAACAAGGTATACGAATATATACACTTATTTGATACATAGTTATACATGAGATATACAACGTGTATACACTATTTATACAATATTGATACTTTATAGATACATACGACCATCTTTATTAAAAAAAAAATTGTTACCTGCACAGTTACGAAAGAAGTCTTACCCTTGCACTCATTTAAGTTGCCCGAATAAATTGTATATCTTTTTTTATTTGAAATGGAAAAATGAAATTATATTTCGTGACTGAAATATGTGTTATATAAATAAGTTACTAATGAAAGTTTTGTAAGTGTATAAAGGACATCCACGAGGAAGTGCATTTGAAATTGGATTACATATATGGAGGTCCATACAGAACTTTCCGCTGCTAGCTGAGTCCCATTAGCAATGGGATTTGCATTTTAACTTCACAAAGGATTTGGTGAAAGGTGTACGTACATGTTAGTGCCTATATAAAGGGTGGTAATGAACAAAAGGTTCTATCTTATAGTAAGAGAACACGTTGAGTGTTTTGAGAAAAGGAAAAAAAAAATTAAGCACAATATCTTGCCATTATTATCATACCGGCTTTATTCAATAATCATGTTGCCCTTTGGTGGCCGAGGAAGCGTGACATCAATCATGTTGGCAAGGAGTTGGAGGAATTAAGAGTGGCTTATCAAGAACTTGAAGATCGAAAGTTGGCTGAAAGGCTGAGTCGTTTCCCGCATGGTACTTTCTCATCAATTGTTTATCCAAGCACCACTGCTAGCAGTGGCGGATCGGAGCTAGAGAGTATTTAGGATTCGGCCGAACCCAGTAGCTTTTACGTAGACTCTTTATTTATACTATAAAATTCAGAAATAATATACAAAATGTATAGTTGCGAATCCACATTCAAACATGGGACGTTGGTATAGCGGAGGAGAGGTGAGAGTAAAATGTCTTCCACCCCAGAGACAGAGACGTGGATTTGAACCCCACTAGTAACACTAGTATTTTTGTTTTTTACTCTTTGTCGTAAATTTCTGAATCCACAGATCTAAAATCCTGGCTTCGCCTCTGACAGCTAGCCTCCATCCCTACCTGCATTCTGTATGTATTAAAAGCATCCCGCTTAGCGGAAACGAGTACTCTCGATTTATGAATCGTTTCTTCGCCAAGCCCTGCCCGAATGCCCGTGATCCAGAGGATTGATCGAGTCTTGTATTTCGATAAAATCACAATTCGAAGACTTTATTGTTAACTTTGTTATTATACATGTCGTTTCACCAAGCCGAGGGGTTATTAATGTAGGCTGACGTACTTTACTTTGCAGATACTATTATTTTTGTTTTGTTTTGTTTTTAATAATTTACTATCATTGACATTTTAGTTTACTGTTTCGCTTCTTTTATGTTGTATTATTTTTTTTTTTTTGCCCCAATTGTATGTGTACCAATATATGTTCAATGCAGCTATTATTTGCTTCTTCCCAAGGTTTTTTAAGGGTTTAATACATAATTAACTTCTTAGCTTAAAGAAGTACTCTCAACGTTTGCATCTAGGGCTATGTTGCTTGAACTCTTCAAAAATAATATTGCAATCGTATTAGATCTTTCAAAAATTTAAAATATGAGTTTCAATACACAGTCGTCCGATCGATATTTTAAGAGTCCCAAGAAAACATAAGTTTTGGAATATGGGAGAAACCATTAGATAATATGCTTTAAGTTAAAATTTGATGGCAGTTGTAATGCAACTAGGTGGACTTTAGATAGAGGAATAGTTAACGGGGATGTTAGTGGAAACATGAAAGACAAACTACAATGATTTAATGTGGTTTGAATCAAAGTTGATCCTATATTCACGGGATAATACATGCCTTTATATTAATAAATGAAAAGGAAAAATGTTTTTTTAGAATGATTTTTCTTTGGATTTTGGAATGATTTTAAAAATAAAGATGATCATTCATTTATATGTCCAAACTTGAATTTCAAACATAAAATAAGGAAAAAAAAAAAGCAAATTAAAAAATTTATCCTATACAAATTTTGCTTGCTCGATCTCCAAATTTACTTCCTAGCCAAGTAAATTGACAAACAGAATTTTCTTCCACATAGATTAGGCCCCACAAAAAATCAAAACAACTCATTCAATCTCTAATTTGGTTTACTTTCCGAGCATGCGTGGGAACAACTCCAATCAAAACTTCTAGACTTACTGGACAACCCAGTTGGAAGAAATTAGAGGAATCAAATCGTTGTTAAACATACTAGCTCCACCTAGCAGTTCTCCCGAAGTTGCATCAGTTGATGCATACTCATGCCAAGTCCTTGCATTGTACAAACTTGACGAGCGGGACTATCGTGGTCAACATGTATGTAACGTTATTGTCTGTGTTAGCCTTCACGGCCTTGACAACTCAATTTAAAATTTGAGATACTGCAAATGTGAATCTTTTCTAGGGAATGATATATTAAAAGACTCAAAACATGAAAAGAAACTCAAACCATTAGATAGCTTCTAAATTTTTTCGGGTAATTTTTTGAAGGTCTGCAGTTTAAATCTTATGAATTATGATACGCTATTTATCATTAGATTGTACCCTTCATGAATTTCTATCTTCTAATTTTATTCCTTTTCTAGGCTTTCAAGATAGCGTAAATGGTGTTAGGATCGAGAATCCCGGATAGTGCGGAATTAAACAAAGTAATCGTTTGAAGACGATAACAAAACGATAATAATGATAAGTTGAGAAAATAAAGGAAGCACAAATTTAACGTGGTTCGGTCAACTTGATCTACGTCCACAACCAAAAGAGAAGCAACTTCACTAAACACCAACGGAACAAAAAAATACAAAGATACAAAAGAGAGTACAAAATTAGAGTAATTAAATACTCTAATAGCCCAAATACCCAAAAGAATAACCTCACAAAGATCACTCCAAAGAAGAGGTTCACTCAAAGTATTTTTCAACACAACTCTCTTACAAATACTCTCTACAAAGAAGAAAACAAACACAACTAAATCTTCTTCAAATGTTGGTGTTCTTTTTTAAATGGTATATTTCAAAGAGAGGTGGAGATGCCTCTATTTATAGGCATAAAACAAACCTACGTTGATGTCATCAATGACATCAACACACTATTTTGCCAATTAAATTTGACAAGAAAACAAATTGCATGCAATGTTGGACTAGCCAACCAAATTTGACAAGAAACAAATTGCATGCAATGTTGAACTAGCCAACCAAATTTGACAAAACCAACAAATGATCTTGCAAGTGCTTGGTAGCAACGTTGTTTGACCAAGTGTGAATCCAAAAAACAAACAAAAGGCCACATTACAAATGGTCTCAATATCAGACCAATTAGATAAGCTCTTTCCAGATAATTAGCGAGGAACAGATGGTGCATCTACCTTTCCGTTCAAAGCTTTGACGAATAATAATCAAGTGCGGCATCTACCTTTGCTGTGTCTTCGACGAGACGAGCATATGAAGCATCCTCCTATTTATTTGTAGTTTGGCAATGAGCCATTCTCTTCTTGCTGCTCGGCGAAGAAGCTCATGAAGCATTCTGTCCCTCCATTATGTCAAGAGACGCACATGACCCTTCGCTCTCCTTGTTGTTTTGAGGAGAGAATCTTGGAGTACTCTTTTTTGCTTTCCAGACGGGTGCTTTGTATGTTTTGTGCCATAGCAACATTTTCTTGCCACTGGACTGAAGCTTCGTGTCATCGGCTCTGATTCAACAAGCTTAATACATTTGGCCGTGGTTCTATTTTTTCTCTCTTTTTTGTGTAGCAGGTTTATGAGAACACACAAACGGTCTCGATATCACAAAGGCGATCCACTAGATATCCGTATGATGGACGTTGCACTTTAAGTGCGTCACTTCCTTACTGCTTGGCAAGAAAGAGGCTCAGAGCGTTCAGATTTCTCCTTGCGGCTTCGGGAGAAAGACCCTTGGAGCTACTGTATTAAATCCTTGGAGGGAAGCATGCGGTATCTCTCATACTCCAATCTTAGCGAAACTAGAAGTAACTCTTTCTGACTTCATCTCAAGACACCCTTTGTACTATCCTCTCAACATAGCTATATAGACGCTCAATATTTTCCCCTGCATTTCTGCTTTTCCCTCTATTATTTCCTGAAAAATAGCGATAGGCGAACATGGGGATGGAAACAACGATGTATGGTTTGAAAGCTGCAAAAAAATAGTGGTATTCATAATGAGGGAAACATGTGCATCTAATCCTTGCAGCCTTGAGAGAAAGGAGTTTCAAGTATCCGTATTCTATCCTTAGTGAGCGAGCACATGGTGCATCTCATCCTTGAGGATTGGCGATAAAAAGACTTTAAGTGGCTACATTTCATCCTTTCAGCTCGTCAAGAGATATATGACCATCCTCGACTTGCTGTTTTGACGATAGACCCACCGAGTACTCTTTTAAGTCGCCTTGACTTGAGAGAAACGCGGAGCATCTCCTCATTTTACATTTGGGCATAGACGTACAGGGAGTGCTCATCCTTTAAATTTTGTTGATTTTCACCTGTGCACATCATCACTAGATTTATTTCTCAATGTTGGAGCAATGGAATTGCCATACGCTTGATCATAGAGAAACGGAAGCCATTGTCCGGCTATATATCAAAATTCCCTTCGAATTGATCAGAACTATTTTTGAAGTTGACTTTGCATGCGATACGTCTTTTTCACAGCTTTGCACTGTTATGGTAGAAAATTTATAACAAGACATAGGATTACTTAAATTAAGAGTTTTTTCTTTTTTTTTTGGAAAGAGGACTTCAAGAACTACCGTTTCTATAAAAATCACGGCCAAATTCTTTGTGAATTTGTACAGATCTTGCTTCAAAGTTGACCCACACTTGAAGTAGGAGTGCTGAAATCAAGAGCTTTTTTTTTTGGAAAAAGGACTCCAAGAACTATAATATGTATAAAAATCATGGCCAAAGGATTTGTGGATTTGTACATATGTTGCTTCGAAATTGACCCACACGTTTGTTATGCTTGCTCTCCAGCTTTGTGTGTCGGTAGTAGAAAATTCATAACTCAAAATAGGAGCGCTGAAATCACAAACTTTTTTTGATTGGAAAGAGAACTCCAAAAACCAACATATTATATGAAAACCGCTGTCAAAACATCTACAGATTTGTATAAATATGTCGTCAAAGTCAGCTCAGATGGTCTATTTCGCAACTTTGAGCGTATGTGGTAAAAATATTCATAACTAGACATAGGAGTCTTTGAATCACAAGCTGCCTTTATATTCATTGCGAAAAGACTCCAACAACTACTATATAAGTAAAAGTAATGGTCAAAACCTTTGCATATTTTGAACAGATATGTCGTCAAAGTCAGGTCAGTCGAGATCTAATGGTCTATTTCACAGCTTTTAGCGGTTGTAGTAAAAAATTCATAACTCGATAAAGGAAACTTTGATCACGAGCCATCTTTTTCGTTGAGAAGCTGACTCTACGGAGTACGACATATATAAAAATCATGGTCAAAACTTTTATGAATATTTTGTACAATTATGTAGTCAAAGTTAGCTCTGGCTTACCTGGCTCTTCACCTTTGCTCGTCTGTAGCAAATTAGGCGAAGGAATAGCTAACTCTTGTGTTATCTTATGTCATTCCAAAGCGATATTGTGGTATACTCAATAAATGATATGCCCCTTCCTCCTTTTTTATTTTTTTTTAACTCATATTTAAGTTGTCTATGTACCCTGGAGAAGAGGATAAAGCCATAACGTAGTTTAGGAGGATGAATTGATTTTATTATTTATTTATTTTTTATTTTTGGTGTCCTCATTTTTTCTTAGTTCGTCCCTTTTAAGATTTTCAACCTATCAAATGTTTTTTTGGGAACCGTAAACTCATGCGGGCTAGGAGTAACGTGGAGTTTATATTCGTGCATTAAAGAGCGCATTGATTTGCAGTTTATGTTCATGCATTGAGGAGCATTTTGGAGAAAATTATTATAATGTAACAATCCTTCCAACCCTCTGTGATGAAGTAGTATTGCACTTCAGTTTGGTGTTAGATTTTATGGCCCACATTGATTGAAGCAGATTTATACTTAATTTTGTGTCGACTTTTGAAAGTCGGAGTTTAAAAGTCCCTTGACTCTTTTGTTTTTTGCGAGCGATCATGCAATGTCCAAGTGTCACTATTCTTGCTATTGGAGAAGTCATTTGACATGGACACGTTTGTTGTTTTCGCTAAGGCAGGAACCCATTTGGGTCAAAGCTCATAAATTGTAGCATGACGATTCCTTCAGATGATGCCACAGAGCGCAAAGTCGTGGAGTTTCTAAAATTGAATCTTTCTTATAGTCTAGTTTGGCACTAGCGTGGTTTGCATAATCTATATCGCCCTCATCAACGACGATATTTTCTTCTCACATTAATGTCATGATCTTTTCCTTTAGGATGAAGCATTTTGTATGTGATGACTAACGATACAACAAAACTTACTATAATTAGGATAATCGACTTTGTTGGATTCTTCAGGATGCTTTGACTCAGGGAGTTCAATGACTTCTTTAGCTATCAACTCATTAAGAATCGTAGGAATGTTGGAGTCAGGAAAATAATACACCTTTGCTTGTAACTCCTTCAAAGTTGGTTGATTTTTCACTTCTCGCGTTTATTAATTTGGATATTTCTCTTTCAATTTTTTTTTTGTGGAGGCCTTCGTAGAACTCACGGTTATCGTCATGGATTCCCTAGTTTAGTCTTCTGTCGGTTCCTTGAATTTTGTGGCCCTTTTCCTTTGATCAAAGATAGGTGATGCCATTTCATGACTTGCAATGCTTAACTCCATCTCATGAGCACGCGTAGCTAATTCTTCAAAGTTTGAGACTTAATTATTTGGAGGATATACACAAGGCCCAATGCATTGGTTGAATACAAACTTTAACCGCAAATTGTTTGAAAAGTTGATCTTTGCAATCTAAGTTCAATGTTTTCGGGTACACAAATCTGTATTTAAGCACACAACAGTTTCAACACAAATTTAAGTCTAAAACAAGAACACTTATGAAGTTACACAATACCTTAACACAAGATTAAAAAATAATCTATCCAAGAAGTGTGTTGTTATTTTAAAAATAAAATGAAACAAAAATTTAAAGCCAAGTCCCCCGACTTCACGGAGTGTCCTTAAGGAATAATTTCCCTCACCGTACCCGAGGTTATGGAATTTTCCTCCCAGGATAAAATGGCTTTCAATCCATCAATAGTGGTACCTCAAATTATTGGATTCGTCGAACTCACTCAACGGCTAATGATCACACTGAGTTTTTGTATAGAAGAAGAGTGTTTTTGCATTAAAAAATCATGTCTATACTTGAGGAATATGTCAGGTATTTATAGCCTTAACGTGCCCCTTCGGAAAGGAAGCATTGGTTCAGCACACGTCACCTGCGCACAGTCTGTGCTAGACCTGCGCTCGATCTGCGGCCGCAGGTGACACTGTCAAATTCCAATAGCTATCTGCGCTACACCTGCGGCCGCAGGTCGCGAGGGTGCGCGCACAGATGCCACTTTATGCGAAACAATGTGCCTCTTTCCTCGAACGGTCGCATCCGTTCGAGGTGCATTGTGTATGCGTTTGCATGGCGTCCGAAATGCGCCCTCACATGGAGAAAATTATTTCTATCAAATTCTTTGATTAAAATTTCATTTATTCATCAAGTTTCAAATAAATTTTTTCTGAAAAATAGATCTCAACGATCGATCATTTTTCAAATCCAAATCCGAAGCCGACCAAACGACGACGGCGCGACCCACCAATGTGGGAGAATTAGTAGACTTTCGATAAAAGAGTACACTTTCCATTTCAGTGACTCTATTTTCCGCCACTATTTTTCCTCCATTTTCCATTCACACATACACCTTGAAGCCAACACAAAGTTCGCCAGCGATTGATGTAGTCCACTACGGGCTCATATTTATGTCGTCTTGTGTTTTTCACCTCCATCATGTTCATCGTACGACGGATGTTTTACAAATAATCAAAATTTTTAAGCTGCTCCCAACAATTAATTGATTCAGACTCCAAATATATGTATCAATCAAAAGCGTTGCCTTTCAAAAGAACGAACAAACTGTACGACAAGAAAATCACAATGTATACCAGCACTGTTACATGTCTCAACAAAATGTATGATGTGTTGCCTCGAATTTCTCTTCCCGTCAAATTGTTGCAACTTTGGTGGTTGATATCCCATTGACACTGATAAGCTCTCGATTCGCTTAGAATACAGCTATGAGTATCCTCAGAAACTTTGCGATGGGCCGCTCAGTTTCGGCCTTTTCAAATGTGTGGATATTGATATGGGCGTACATTAGTTGAAGAGGCACCTGGTAAAAGGGGACGATCATTAATCTCGTCCCGCATTTGCCCCCTAACAATCCATCTATCTACGGTCCACCTAGTTGCATTATAACTGGCATCAATTTGTAACTCGAGCAGATTATTGAGTGGTTACTCTCATATTTCAAAACCTATGTAGTAAGGACTCTGTAAAAACGTCTGCGGATACATGTCAAATGCTTAAAAATAGTGCAATTTTAAAAGATTCGACATAGGTTCACTTATTTTTGAAAAAATCCAAACAAAATCACTGGATGTATACATTGAGTGTACTCGTCTACACTAAGAAGCTTACTATGTATTAAGCCTTTTAAGAAGTTGAGAAGCACCTAATAATAGCTGAATTAACATAAAGTAGTACTCAATTGATTAAAAAAAAAAAAAAAAAAGACGAAGCAAGACAGTACACTAAAATGTCAGTAAATAATACTTGGTAAATTGTTAAAAAAGAAAAAAAAAATAAACTTACATATAGAAATTGACTCACTGTCTACAAAGTAAGGTATGTCAACTTCCAAAATATTAAAGCCCCCTGGTGGAAGATTATACATATATAATAACATTTCTAACAACTAATAGAATATAAAAAATTTTGAGTGAGTATATAAAAAAATTATTTTAAAAAACAAATAAGAGAGCTTTGGAAAGGAAATACACAAAGATACAGAATATGAATGGTACACCTTGCTATCAAGGATTTCCACAGTGGCATATATCACACTCTGAAAACTAGTAATAAATTTTTATTTGTATTTAAATTTTTAGCTCGACTAATTTAATGAAATAAAAAATCTCACTAAAATACAAGGATATAATTGTAAAGAAAATTTTTGTAGTATTTTAAATCAAACATAATACACGGTATATCTAATTTTTAATACAATAAACCAAACACTGATAAAAAATAATTTTAGTACTATAATCCCTGCATAAATTATCTTCGTGCCAAACGAGCCCCAAGTGTAGTGCTCTCTGATAAGCCGGGTGCTTTTTATATAGAGGGAACACAGGTCCGGACGGAGGCTAGCTGTTGTGCTTGGATAAACAACCCATGGGAAAATAGCATAAGGGAAACGACGCCAATCTCGAGCAAACCTCTCTTTGATGTACCTCTCTCAAAGCTTCCAACTCGACATCACGCTTCCACGACTTCCTATAATCATTGATAAAAAAAAAAAAAACCTACCATCGTATAGAAGCACTTGGGCAGCAATGAACTGACTGCCTTGACAAGATAACCAGCTTTGGCCATATTAATTTCACCTCGGTGTCTCTGAATTTCACCGCCAAAAAAGAAAAGGAATAAAGTGTTAATAGTTTGCTTATCTAATTTGAGAGTAGAACTGCTTATCTAATTCAAGAGTAGAATTGCTGATCCAAAGATGTATTAAAAATATTATAGTCACAGCTAGAGAACAACAGCTTTAAAAACTACCAAGAGTACCGTATACTACCTAACAACAACAACAACATACCCAGTATATCCCCAGAGAGTGGGGTCTGAGGAGGGTAGAGTGTACACAGTCTACCACTACCCCAGATGAAGTAGAGAGGCTGTTTCCGATAGATTCCCGACTCCGGACAGATAACAAATATAACAAAAAACATAAAGGCACACAACAAACAAGGGGTGACACACCACTAAATAATAAAGAAAACAAGACACCCACAAAGTAGTATTATAAGCTTGCTATCCGAAATCAGAGACATCACCAAGAGACTACAAGACACTGAAGGCACCAATAAAAACAGCGCACCCTTTCCTACTATTTGAAACCAGATTACACAATTAAAATTGAAGAAAGAGAATCACAAATATTGTTAACCCCTCAACTGATCATTGCATCGATTTAATCTAGTACAGCATTAATATCCTCCAATGTTATCACAAGCTAGGATTGCCCAAAATGCCCCCTGATTTTAATTGAATCTTCCTTGAGCCTAAGTAACTCTTGCTGCTATCTACCAAAGTCACATAAAATATTTCACACTGTAAAAGCCACTACTAGTCCTTCAGGAGCATCCATCAGGAATCAGACCCTAACGCTTTCCCAACAGCACCATCAAATACTCAATTTCCAATTCTGCAAATGCTTGCTAAAGTTTGGCATCTGTTTTAAAGAAACCTTAGACAATTAATATTACTTTGTCCACAAATACCTCTTTCCATTTGTCTTTTTGTTCTATGCACAAAAGTCGCTTTGTAATTTGAATTGAGTGGTGGGAAGGAAAAAATTTGTCAGGGTGGAAAATTCACAAACTACAGGCACCAAAAAACACGTTCCCAAGGTCGTAAAGCATTTGATTACATAGTCACATACTAACATGTTACTCAATGAAATAAAGCACTAACCCTTCATCAATTCTAGTCCCAAGATAGCAAACTTACTTTTTGTGCAAGGGGTGAGTGGAATTGGTAAAATATTTGCACGTTTTTGGTTAAATCTTTTCATAAAAGCACGTTAACAGCTTAAATTCCATGAAGATCTCATATCATTAGCCATAGATCTCAAATCTCACACTTCCTGTCATTAATACCATGTCTCTTTCGCGCTTCTTTTCCACCCTCCCAGTGTCCCAAAACTTCTTTAAGGACGGTCAAACTTTGACTACCTTTATTTGACCTCTCCTGCAACCCCCCCACCTCACCAAATTACAAGGACATGGCAAGATGATTTTTGCGCCAACCATCTTCAGAACCCCATCCTCATTTATTTATTAACACTCACCATTTGTAGTAATAAGGCTCAAGCAACATGTGATATGTGCTTTCAATTCCTTGTTTTGATCAGGAAAAAGATAGTTAAAATGCATTTTAAATTCCTTAATGCAGCTCTAGTATGCCACATATGGTATGTTTCGAGAAATATGGATATACGACAACGGCGAAAAAAATAAAAAATAAAAAATAAAAAGGTCCACTTATGCGTAATGATCATTTATTCAGAAACAATAACCCGACAAAACACGGGAAGGATCTTAGGCCAATACGACAAAATGTTAGTTATAATAACACAAATAAAGTAAGAAAATCAGTAACTCTTAACGATTACGAAAGAGCCAAAACACCACATTTAATGAAAAGATTATATTCCGTTGCATAACTCGAAAGCCGACAAAACTACAAGAGTAAAACCTCTGGTAGCATTAGCATGCTTTTCAAAACCAGATAAGAAGAATCCAACAACAGACAACTCATTTGTGGGTCCCAACTCCCACGATACTAAATTGAAGAAAAAGTCATTTTGCTATTACTCATCTCCTGATCACAAATGCATGCAAGAATTGTATTCCTAGTTCAACAAGCAATTAAGGCATGCATGTTCAAACAGGCCTCCCATGAAGAAACTACCACCCAGCCTCATCTCGTCGAAAGGCAAGACAATGCTCAACCACCCCTAACCTTCTACCCTAATCCGGAACCTCCATATCCTCCTATCTAAGTTCATGTCCTTGGTAAGCTGAAGTTAGGTCATGTCCTGTCTAATTACCTCTCCCCAATACTTCTTCACGGAGGCCACTCCGACCTTCCCCGAATCCTCGGGATATCCTCATTCCTAATCTTACCGCTCCTAGCATTCAAATTGTATTGGTCATTGGAGAAAGAGAGTCATGAAAAAACTAAGAGTAAACTTGGCAGATCATCAAAAAACTAAGACTTTCAGATTCATTTCCCCTGCTAATCTCATTTTCCCTTTGGTTGTGGCAACAAGAAAAAGTGTGCTTGATAATCTAACCAAGAACCTTAACCCACATAAGTTCTACTTAAAGATAAATTTTGGTCAAAGAAACCTAGCCAAAAATAGAGGGGAAGACACCAGAGTAGATATATACTGGACTTAGTTATTCTCAACTGCTACTCGCCTAAGGTAAAAATAGTATAACATTCAAACATTAAGGATTTGAACTCAAAACTACATTAACCAACTGCATTTAGAATTCATGACATTCAACTATAAATGTATCAGTAGCAAAACCCAGCTTAACAAGTATAAAGTTTCAATCGTTCTCCACAAAAAAGCTATAGACCTTGATATCTAACACCAACAAACTACATAAGGGCATAAGAATATGGAAAGAGCACCTGATCGGCTGATCATGGCTAGTATAACATTCAAAGCATTAAGGATTTGAACTCAAAACTGCATTAACCAACTACATTTGGAATTCATGACATTCGACTATAAATGTATGAGTAGCAAAACAGCTTAACAAGTATAAAGTTTCAATCTTTCTCTACGAAAGAAAAGCTATAAACCCTAATATCCAAGACCTACAAAATAAACAAGGGCATAAGAACATGGGAATAGCACCTGATCATGGCTAGGCTTATTGTCATGACATTCAACTATAAATGTATGAGTAGCAAAACCAGCTTAACAAGCATAAAGTTTCACTTACCAGAGCCGTTTCTGAGATGAATCGTTGGAATTTGGGGTTCAACCCAGAAGCTATCGGCTTTGATACAGTCTTCAGCTGTAGAGCAACACGATTCAGTACTGCCATCATAATGACAAAATGAGTGCAGGCAAGAATTCTATAAATGACCAAGAACTAATGAGCAATGTGCAATATCGACCTTCTTTTTGATCTTTTAACTAAATGCATGCTTGGCTGGCCCTGTTGCCCACCTTTGCCAAGAATCCAGGTCACTAGCTTCATTATGCCAGGAGCCCCCCCCCCCCCCAGCCCCCCCACAAAGGGTACTCATTGTCCAAAAGTTGGGCTCAAACCTAATACACTGGGCAAAGATCCAGCATTGTTGTTCTCTAAGGCTTTGTAGGAAAACTCAAAGCCAAACAGTTGGTATTTAGTTTATTTTAAATTATTTTTTTCAAAAAAGAGTTACCACTCAAACTAAGAGGCAAGTGAGCCTAAAAGATTTAGATATTCAAATACCCAAGATGGGAACTCAAAATAGAGGGAAACCAGCTATACTTCCTGAGTTTGAAAGGAAGGAGGCTTGGGGAGTAGGAACAGCTATCAAACATCAATGCAGTGAACATACAAGACAAGGCAGCTTGGCTGAAGGGTCAGGAAGATAAAACGACTACACTGTCGAGTTATGAAGGAAAGGGGAGTTTTAGGGAAAAGATTTTTTTGAGAATAACTTTAGGAAAAATATCATTGTCCCCTTACTCTTTAAAATCATCATAATTTATGAATCCTAGTTAGATATAGGGTTAATTTCATCCTAGATTAATAATTCAACAACTTCACATATTCACGCAGGATTCTGCAACAATTAAAAAGACCATAACCATTAAGAGTACAAAGGTATCACATGAATTTAGGAAGACTTACTTGTCATGATGCTTAATTATGAGGAGTCTCGAGAATAAATAACCTACAACACCTATAAAGTGGTTCGAGCTTTCCACCCTCAAAGCACAAGAGGTAACTAAACACGGTGCATGGGTACTTCTAAAAAATAGTGAGCTCAAGATAACGGCCATTAACAACTAGATATCACACACACACAAAAAAAAAAAATATTGGCCCTCGATACATATCTGGACCATATAAAAATTATTATTTCCCTATTTCAGAGTTTAAGAAAATAAAGAAACTTTTGAATCTTATGGTCCTAAATTAAAGATACGTCAAATGTAACAAAATTTTCTTTAATCTAGTGGTCTTATGGAAACGAAGGGTTCCTAAAAAAAAGGAAAGTACCATTCTTTCTGAAACAGATTACTACAGGAAATTAGGCCAAACAAACTAAAAAGGAGGGAGTAGTATACAATTACTGGTTAAAATTCAACGTGTAGGAACTCTCAAATCAAAAGTAACAAACCAGTGTAAAAAATGTACCCAGTGAAGGCAGCAAAAATCTAAGAACAATTCAAGCAAATCTATGATCAAATATGGATTCAATCAAACAATCCAGCCCGTAAAACACTGAGAAAATCTTAGCAGATAATCCTGGCCCTAATTGAATGAAAACTCTCCCTTTCCTAATTGTAAATCGTCCAACAGGATATATACGTCACAGTCCAACCAAAGGCAAGATCTTTGCTTCCGTATATATATTATAATATTATAATGAGGAAAAACTACAGAATTAGACAAACGTTCTAACATCGCCTAACATACACAGGTATATGAAGATACACGTCCCCTTTTTCTTGTATCGTGTTCTTCAGTTGCAGAAAATATCTCTATTCCAATTCTTCTTCAAACAGAAAGTGTAATGTTTTTGAAGCCTATGTTGCGCCCTGTAATTATGGTCTAAAGATCCTAAATTTTTGTGGTTTGCCCTAATAATAACATTAGAAAAATACTATCTTTAGCAAAAAAAACTTATTTTTTCATTGGTAATAAATTAAATCATGTTCAGAAGACAATTAAATCTAGCCCAAACCCTTGATGCGGTATCAACAGGCAAATAATAAACAAATTCAACAAAAACAACAGTGGAAGATGGATTCAATGGAACAATTGAGAGGAAAATTTAGCAGAGCATAAAGCCAATCCCTCGTTTGATCGAAGAGAAAATCTATGTTCCATTCTCCGATCCCTGATTAAATAAGGGTAACAAAACACGGGTCGGTTATTCAGGTCACGGTTAAGGGCTAGGTGGGCTGCTTTTTGTATTTTGGGCCTCTTGGTTGCAGACCACACTGAAGTGAAAAGGACATGGGCCGGCCCTTTCCAAACCAATTCACTTATGTTTGGGTCATTGAACATTCATGGTTAGTCGATCCAATTTTTTTTTAGTATAAATAACATAAATACCAACCCTTTTAGAAGTAATTACACTCTCTCCTACTTTTTAATTACTTTGCCCTCTCTCCCTATTAATATATATAATATAGCCGACATATACATAGCATTTTGTATATATGTTGGGATTTTTGTAATATGTTTAGGGAGTTGGGATTTTTTGTAATATTGAAAACATAAGTCATGTATTTGTGTAATTTTTAGAAAATTTTTAATATTATAGTAATTTTATAATATGGATCATTTGACTCAGATAGTTTAGATACAGTTCATACACCATATAAAAAAAATAAAACAACGAATTTATGGATAAAAATTGTATCATTGTTATATAGAATATGCCTTTTTTAATATGATGTGCATAGAATATGTATCATTGTTGTATAATATATATATATATATATATATATATATATATATATATTATTGTATAGAATAAATATTTATATAAGATATGTATCAAATTTGTATCAGTATTGAATAAAGCTTTCGGGAAATGGCTAAAAAATGAAATTAAAATTCAGTAGCCATTTTTATGTCAATAGTTTCATCCAAATTGCTATTTGTGTCCTTTCCCTTTCAATTTATCATTTATTTTTTCAATTTTCTTCTTTCCCCCTCTCCCTGTTTTGTTCTTATCGTTGTTGTTGTTATTGTTGTTATTATCTGTATAAGATATGTATCAAATTTGTATCAATATTGAATGAAGCTGCCAGTAAATGCCTAGAAAATGAAATTAATATTCAATCGTCATTTTCGTGTCAATAATTTCATCCGAAATACTATTTATATCCTTTTCCCTTTAATTTACCCTTTATTTTTCCAGTTGTTCTCTCTCTTGTTGTTGTTATTTCATTTATATTTTCTTATTTCATAAAATAAATCTTTTCTTAATTTATATATAATCACCAATTCACTAGTATAATTCATATTCTTTTCAAATTTTTCATGTAATATAAAATTATTTTTTACATCAAAATTTCAAATAACATAAATTGTGAATTGCAAATTAAAAATATATATTATACATATTAATGGACTATTCAAATAAAAGTTAAATTGATGAAATACAACCACATAAATATTACATCATAGTAAAATTTATCTTAATTTATTCATAAATATTCAACTTTCAATATTATGATGTTGCTCCCATAAATACTCTATTAGTGCATTATGAAGTTTAAAATGAGCATTTTTTATTTTTAATAATTTCATCTTGTATCAAGTGCTTCATGTATTATTTTATTTCTGCTATTCCATTTTTAACTATTGCATCAACTATTCAAATGGTTATATTTTTATACAATTATGAATTATAATAAAACTAACTTATATCTTAAATAAATATAATTTAGGTAGAATTTAATTTATAAAAATTATAAATTAATATAATAAAGATATTACATTAGAAAATAATTACTAATATTAGGAACCTAATAAATTATCGAATATAATTTATGATATGTTAAACTACAAATGTTATATGATACAAACATTAATATTATAATCAAAAAGTAAAATGAAGAGAATGAATAGTAAGTTTATAGCTTTGGAGAATTAATATTCACCCCCTCCGTATATGGAGTTTAGAGAAACATTTGGAGAGTGATTCTAGTTGCACCCTCTATTTTCACCATTCAAATTTAGAATTTAGAGGGGGGAAATAAAAGGTGATTGGAGATGTCATGATAGTAGGCCGATCCATATGGAACTTTATAAATAATTACAGTCAATTTTGGGATAGCTAATTTTTGGGGAAGGTACATCAATGCCCCATAGGAGCAAACTATTTACAGCTAACTATTTTCGTACATAAAATGCCCCCTAACTAATCTATCTATCTAATCTAACTAACTATATTAAAAGTGTGAAGATGCTTGTAAATGTTACTCTATTTGAATTTTTTGCCCTTCATTAAAGGATTCTGCAATAGACAAAATCATCTCTTTGCTATTTTTTCCTAAATTCCAATTTTAAAAATTTAAATTCTGTGAATGAAAAATCAAAGTAACTAGGATCATAAGCTACAAAAAAAAAAAAAAAAAAAGAGATAGAAAATTTTGTGCAATTAAAATTCTTTTAGTTTTAGAAGTCTATATTCTTTTACCATATATAGAATTAAGCATTAATTCCATATTCCAAAAGTATCATGACCAAAAAAAAAATTCAAAGATGAAAAATTTCATGCAATAAAATTCATAGGTTTAGGAGTTTTTATTCTTTTACCATAATTGATTTAAGTGTTAATTCTATATTCCAAGAGTACCAAGGCGAAAAACCAACATGATGTTTACCAGTGCTTTCCACCTTGATTTGTTTCTTCTCTCTAATCAAATTATGTCGTGCAGCTTCTTGAAAATATAGCACGATTTGATTTTCTACCGATGAAGCCAATGTCATAATTCAAATTTGTGACTCAAAGTTTGATGACGACCTAATCAAAATAAGTGGTTAATCACATAGTTGATCATGATTTGCCACACCACGTGTTGATTCCATTGACGTGAAATTTTACTTTGATGCTTCATCTTGCTTTAAATGGAGTCTAAATCCATCAAGTTAGCAGAATACTACAACTCCTTGGACTATGACACATTTGTTTTTCATCATTTATGTTTTTATTGTTCAATTTTTTTTAGGGTGTACCAGAAATAATCTCCCCTCCTTTTTAAAAAAGAAGTACTACATACACAACTACCCTTCTTAGATCCTACTTATGGAATTCCACTAAATATGTTATTATTATTATTGTATTTAAAACGTAAGCAAAATTTTGCCTTTCCTATATCTATAATTAGATTCTCTTTTCAAAGAATATATTGCCTTATGATGTGATTCTTTCAATATTAATTTTTGTTTTTAAGATTGAATTTGTCAAGGGTATTGTGATACGATATCGCAGATCTATAGAGATAAATAGGAGTAATAATTATATTTACCACAAATCACAAGGACAAACTTGATTCAGCTGTAATTCATGAGGATAGATAAATATGCAAATTGAGATGCCATACTGCAGATATAAAGCATTCAAAGGTGTTGGTTAAGAATTACTTGGATTTGGATACACACTTTGTTTCAACAAATTCAAGGTTTCTTAGAGGAAGTATACATGAGTCCTTGTGATGTGGCGGAGCATCTGATGCTCACTAATGCTTCAGGAAGACCTCAAATTTGCTTGAAAAACTTGATTCAAGCTTTAAAAGAGGACAAAAAAAGGTAAATGAACATTCAAAACAAGTCAAGGAAAAAGCTAAGCAAAACTCCACGAAAATTAAGAAGTTGTCCTCAAAATTATTAAGAAGTTTCGGCAACCTACAAAAGTTTTCAAATGATATTTTCATCAGTTCTTTTTTTTAACTTCAGTCACACATTTTTCTTTCTCTTCTTGCTGGACAGGGCCCATGGGATAGGGCTTCTCCATGTATAGTTTTGTATTGTTGCAACCAGAAGTAAGATGATGCTTGCTCTTTGAGGCATTGGCAACTGCAAGGAGTTATTACTGCACTTCTAATGTTGTTACATGTTTTTTATAAGTTGCTAATTCAGGTACGCGTTAAATATAATTCTATCATCTTGCAACAACTTTTCTCCTTACCAATTTTGTCTTAATACCAGTTATAAGATTAGTGATTGCTTGACAATACCTACTTCACAAGTTGTCACTAGTTTGGCTGATCCATCCGCTAAAATCATATGGTGATGTTGTGGATGAACTCGTGACTATAATTGCAATTGATTTCACACAGTCCTTTCAGAATACTCATTTAACTAATCCTCGAGGAGTAAAGCTAGATGATAAACACAAAGGAACCACAAAAAGCATGGTATCACTTGATGATATTCTAAGCTCATCAAACTCTTCTTCCAAGAAACATCCACCACCTGCTCGAAAGTTGTTCTTCTAGCTCCTTAGTTTTGTTAGTTTTGGCTCAATTTTTGTCCCACATCGTAAAAATACCATTTGGGGAGGGATTTTAGAGTTATAAAAGAACTCTTCCTCCTTCCATTTGTATCATCCCAAATTTGTTCTCTTTTCTCACAATTAATAAAAACGTTGGGTGCTCGGAGATTAAGCCTAATTGGTTGAACTTTGCTATCAAATTTTTTGGTGTCTTTATTTTTAGTATTCAATATTATTTGTCGGGTATTTTTTATTGTTCTGTTTTAGTAGAAAAACTGTTCGATTTTCCCAATAAGTGGTGTTAGAGCCAAGGTTCTATCTGAGTATGCTTTGTGGTTGCAACTTTGTATGATCTGTCTGATCTTCCACATCAGAAAGAATTCCTTTGGTCCTTTTGAACCCAAGGTTTGTCCTAGGCTAAAGTTCTGTCTGAGTATGCTCTGTGGTTGCAGCTCTGTCTGATCTTCCATATCAGAAAAGAATTACTTTGGTTCTCTTGGGGTTTGCAGTTGTTGTAATCTTGTATTTTTTTTATTGAGTCTGTAATGACAAATAAAGATCAAGAAACGAAGGATCCTACGCCGGGGGCATCAGGCTTTTCGTCATCATGGTCGAGGTTCCCGCTGTCCAGTCTGAAGTTGGCGGTGAAAATCTTTGATGGTACTGGTCATTTCGGGATGTGGCAAGGAGAGGTTTTGGACTCTCTTTTCCAGCAGGGTCTTGATATTGCTATTGAGGAAAAGAAGCCAGAATAGGTAGAAGAAAGAGATTGGAACATCATAAATCGATTGACATGTGGAACAATTCGATCGTGCTTGTCCAGAGAGCAGAAGTATGCTTTCAAAAATAAAACTTCTGCATATAAATTATGGAAGCCGTTGGAGGATAAGTTTCTAAAAAAGAGTGGTCAGAACAAGCTCCTTACGAAGAAAAGATTGTTTCGATTTGATTATCAACAAAGTACTACTATGAATGGACACATCACTATGTTCAATCAATTAGCAGCAAACCTGTTGAGTTTAGATGTGAAATTTGAGGATGAGGATCTGGCTTTGATGTTGTTATCATCTCTCCCCGATGAATTTAAACATTTGAAGACTACGTTACTTCACGGGAAGGAGAATGTGTTGTTAGATGTTATTTGTTCTGCTTTATATAATCATGAATTAAGAAAGTAGGATAAAATGAAAATTAGATCATCAACATCTGAAGAAGCATTGGTGGCAAGGGGTCGACAGCAAAGCGAGACTAAGGGGAGAAGAGGAAGGTCCAAATCAAAGGGCCGAGCCATTGCCAAAGATGAGTGTACTTTCTGTCATGAGAAAGGGCACTGGAAGAAAGACTGTCCGAAGTTGAAAAAGAAAGAAAAGAGACCGCAAGATGCAAATGTTGCAGAATGCAAAAGTGATGCAGAATCAGATGTTTCCTTAGTTGTTATGCCTTCAACATCATCTCATCCAAATGAGTGGATATTGGATTCAGCATGTACCTATCATATGTGTCCTATTCGGGAATGATTTTTTGAGTTTCAGGAACTCAATGGTGAGGTTGTCTACATGGGTAATGATAATCCATGTAAAACAACCGGTATAGGTTCGATCAAGCTGCAAAATCATGATGGATCCACCAGAATTTTGAAGGATGAATGGTACGTGCCAAAATTGAAGAAGAGTCCCATCTCAGTGGAGGCTCTTGAATCTAAGGGCCTAGTTGTGAGATACGAGATAAATCTCTTAAAGAAACTTCAGGAGCACTGGTGATGTTGAAAGCTGTGAGAAAGAACAATTTGTACTACTACCAAGGTAGAACAATGTTGGGGACAGTAGCAGCAGTAACTTCTAGCACCAAGAAGGATGTTGAGGCAACAAAGCTGTGGCATATGCGGTTGGGACATGCTGGTGAAAAGTCCTTGCAAATTCTTGCCAAGCAGGGATTGTTGAAAGGTACGAAGACTTGCAAACTTGAATTTTTTTAGCATTGTGTTCTGGGAAAGCAACGAAGAGTGGAGTTTGGCACTGCAATTCACAATACCAAGTGTATTTTGGATTATGTGCACTCAGATGTGTGCGGACCTGCCAAAACTCCATCCATCGGAGGTAGGTATTATTTTGTCACCTTTGTTGATGATTTTTCTAGAAGAGTTTGGGTGTTTACTATGAAGAACAGGGATGAAGTTCTTGGAATTTTCCTTAAGTGGAAAGCTCAAGTTGAAAATCAGACAGGAAGAAAGATCAAGGTTCTCCGAACAGACAACGGAGGAGAATACAAAAATGATCCATTCCTGAATGTCTGCCAAGACTGTGGCATAGTTCGACACTTCACTTTTAGAAAAACACCGCAACAGAATGGGGTGTCAGAGCGTATGAATAAGACACCTGTGGAGAAAGTTCGTTGTATGTTATCTAATACTGGTTAGGAAGAAAATTTTGGTCTGAGGCTGTGACGGCCAACATCTCGTCAATCGTTTTCCATCACCTGCTATTGGTGGCAAAACTCCATTAGAAGTATGGTCTGAAAAATCTACAACTGATTATGATACTTTGCATGTTTTTAGTTCCATTGCATATTATCATGTGATTGAATCAAAGTTGGATCCACGAGCAAAGAAGACTCTTTTCATGGGCTTCAATACTGGAGTGAAGGAATACCGTTTGTGGTGTCTTAAGGCAAAGAAGATGATTATCAGCAGGAAATGGGTGTCAAGTGGGCCGAGTTGACCCAGCTCAAATCAGCCCACTTAAAGAAATTGACCTGATTTGACCCGGCCCGGTAAGCCCAAAGGCTTTAGGGTACCGGGTACCGGGCCATTTTTTTTATTTTGGCCCGGTTAACCCGGTCCGGACCCAACTCGGTTAGGGCCCACCGGTTAACCAACCTGTTATAATATATATTTTTTTAATTTTGGATTTTGGGCCAGACTAGTCGTTGGCCCAACGACTATATAGCCGTTTTTGGATCCAAACGGTTAGTTTGGGCCCATTAATTAAAAAAAAAATTACTTTTAAAAATATGTTTTAATCCCAAAACAAATTCTATAAATACGCTACACCTTCAAATCATTTTTCACTCTCTCAACTCTCATTCTCTCTCAATTCTCAAATATTCAATATATTTAATTTCCTAAAGTGCTCACTTTAATTTTTTAATTTTGTGTTTACAAAGTACGAGTGGAAGTTTCTAAAATCGCAACCTTCAGATACTTTCAAAATTTGATATTGTCGTTCCATCTCGTACGTTTAATTTTTATTTATTTTATTAATTGTTGAATATTTAATTTTATTATATTTGTGTATTTTGAATTTTTTTAGTTTAATTTAATTTATATTATGGATAAATTAAGAAACCTCGCTACTAAAGGTGTTAAAATTTTTTGTCCCGGAAGCAGTAGTGGTAGTAAAAAGCGAATAACTAGCGGTAGAGGTACTTCAAGTAGTAGATATACCCGTGTGTCTTTGCCTCCAGTACCGCTTGCTCATGATATAGATTATGTAGAAGCTCAGAAAAATTACGGTATAGAAGAAGAAAATGAAGTAGATGCGGTTAATTTAGACGAGGATGAAGAAAATATTAGTGAGACACCCGCAGTAGAAAATGGTAACGTTAGATCTGAATTGGTTAATCTCCCTTACCGTCCTCCCAGTACCCCAAGACCTCGTAAAACAACTAGTGTTGCATGACAATTTTTTGAACGTATATCAGACACTGAGGTGCAATGCAATATTTGTCAATAAATATATAAGCATAAAAACGGAGGAAAGTAAGGGGGTACGGGTATGTTAATGAGACATATAGGTGATGCTCACGAAAGAGAGTTAAAAATTGCACTAGGTGGTGGGGATGTTTGTGGGACAACACAAACTAGAATGGACCCAGCAACCGGTCAGGTAATGAAGAAGTATAATGAATTGAGGGACCGGAAAGAAATAGCTAAAATGGTAGCTGTAGGTTGTTTGCCTTTTAGTTTTCGTTCTTCTGATGTCTTTATTCATTATATTCAAGCAATTTATAATCCTATGTTTAATGGTGTTCCTAGAAGTACTTGTTGACCTAATATTTTTAGACTTCATTCACAATATTATTTTTATTTATCAACATTGTTAAAAAATATTCAATGTAGGTTGTCCCTAACTTCTGATCTTGGTCGTGCTGTAAATAAAAATGATTATTTAACCGTTACTTTTTCACTGGATGGATAGTAATTTTGTGATGCAAAAACGTATTCTTGCTTTTTTACATGATGAAGATTGTAAACATACTGGAGATTTTATTATTGATTCTATTGTTAAAGTTACCGAATTTTATGGTATCGAAAATAAAATCTTACGTATTGCTTTTGATAATGTTTCTAAAAACATGACTGCTATAAAAAAAAATTAAAATCTCAGCAATCTCCGCCGTTGCTTGAAATTTTTCATATTAAGTGTGCATGTCATATATATAATTTAATTGTAAAAGATGGTCTTGAGTTTTTTGAGCTTTATATTGATAAAAACCGTCTTGCTGTTGGTTTTATTCAAGAAAATAATCGAAGAAAAAGAATTAGAGAATTTAAAATTAAATGTCAAGAAAATGAACTTTCAC
>NC_061117.1:222035664-222094192 GCF_002878395.1 Capsicum annuum | reverse complement strand
TTTAACGTATTTAAAATGTATATAGGTGGGTATATATAGTGTATATTGAAAAAAAGTTTTTTATTTTTTATTTTTGATCGGGTTTGATCGAATTTTTAACTGGGTTTGATCGGATTTAGGTGGGTTTGACCGGGTTGGGTTAAGTGGGCCGGGTTAGGGTTGTTTTTAAAATTTTTACTGTTGAGCCCGACCCAGCTCAGCCCACTTAATCCCAACCGGGCTCGGCCCGCAACTCGGATAATTTTAATGGGCCGATTTCGAGTTGGCTCGGCCTGACCCACTTGACAGCCTTAGCAGGGATGTTACCTTTGATGAATCTGCCATGTTGAACAAGGTAAATCCAGAGAAAGCTGGTAGTACTATAAAGCAGGTGGAGTTTGAGTAGATAGTAGTGACCCCAGAACGAAGCACCACCACTGACTTGTAAGACCCCATAAGTTTTTCGAGTCGTTAAAGCCTTTTAAGGTTGTCAAGAGAAGCTTAGCACTCAAAATTTGGCTAAGTGTTGAAACTTTTTCATTTCCATAAGCTTTTGAACTTCGATGAATTATTTCGTGACCTTTCCGACCTCTGTTTCTTAATTTTCAAGTTGTGTTATGATTGGACAAACTCATAGCACATCTCGGGTAAGTTTCAGAAGTTTTTGGATAGCGTAAGGCATGTTTGGATTTCAAAAATAGTAGCTAAAGGCTATTATAGGGCGCCGCCAGCTCTTACCCCCTCTCTAAGCAAGGCGCCGCCCATCTCTTATCCCTTTTCTAAGTAGGGTGCCGCCCTGGTCTCTCCCAGGGACTAAGCAGGGCGTCGCCCTGTCTATAGCCCTGAGCCAAAAATTCCAGTTTTCAATTCGTAGTTCCAAAGGCAAAGCTATAATTTTCCATCCCCTACACATGTTCTCTAATACGAAATTTCTCATTATTTCACGCAAATATACAAGTTTCCTGTCAATTTTCATCAAGAATAAGACTTAGGGTTCATAGTTCAAGACCCAAATCATCAAGATTCCTCCCTTAATCTTCCGAGAATCAAGAAACTAAGGTATGCAGATGTTGATTCTTAGGTTCCTTCCACCCAAGAAGTTCAAAAATCCTCTTTAAAGTTTCAAGATTATATTTTTATGAATTTTCATGATTTATGTGGTTTGAAGTTGAAGTTCATGTTGATATTGAGTTTTAGTTCATGTTTTGATCATAAAGATGCAAGTATTGACGTTAGTGTGTATTGATTATATGATATTCATGTTAAAACCTCTTCAAGAAGCATGTTGAATTATATAATCATGTTAATTAGGTGTAATGAATTGTTGTATGACCAAAGTGTGCCTCCCATATGTTTGATAGAATGCTTATATGAAGCAAATAGTACCATTGAAGCATGTTAAGTATAAAATCCCTAATTTTGTGAAGTGTAATGCATGCCAAGTGTTTGTTGAAATGCCAAGATGAGTGAAGTATGTCATGTTACATGTACTCCCTATTTATGTGAATTTCCTTGTTGAATAAGTTATGAGGCAATAGAATGCGTCCATATACAATTTACATATTGAATATTCCCAAGTGCTTGAAGTGATACTTCTTTGATCATGTTGCTAATGATAGACTATTGTTATGATGTTGATGTCGGTTATGTATTCAAAGAGTCATGTCTTGTCAGTTTCCTTCTAGAGAGTCCTAGGGGTACTTATACCCAAAAAATATAGTTGTGTTCCTAGAGCCGAGTCAGTCTCAATATAATCTCAGTCGTTCTATGATCAATAGAACTCAATCAGTGACAGAACATTAAGAAAACTCAGTAATCTCAGTATTCAGTCTAATCAAGCTCAGTATTCAGTTCAGACCCTGGTAGTGTTTAGTACTCAGTTCAGATTTCAGTAAAGCTTAGTAAGTTACAGAACCTAGTTATATTCTAACAGAAAATAGAAATCAGAAGTATTACATCAGATAACGGAATCAAGTGAACTCAGTCAGATTAGTCAAGTAAGATAATCAGTAATAAGATTCATCTCAGTCTAAGTTTAGTTAAGAATCCGTTCAGTGTCTTTCAGTTGGGAGTAAGAACTAGCACCGAGCGAGTGCAGGGATGACGAATTTCCCATTAGAGAGGCAGAGTTGTTAGGAGCAATCCCCATACTCTAGAACTGCGTAGCCAGCACAGGATGAAAAGTCACCCGTTAGATAAAGGCTTGACTATCTGGAGGAGTCACCCGTAGCCTTAGGCCTGACTTCCTCTTTAGGGTCACCCATTAGAGAGGCTTTACCATAGAAATGTCTTTACCTATGGTACGGTATTGACACCCTTCCAACTGGGGTTACAGGTTAGACCCCACTAGATTAGATCCGGGGTATATCGGTTAAGTGAGAACTCCCACAGTTTCAGAATCAGTCTTCAGAGTAGAACTCAGAAATTAGGACTGCTAGATACAATCATTTAGCTCAGTAAAGAACTTAGATAGTTCTGTAGATTTATAGACCACTCGCTAGAAAGGCCTGGTCTCACCTAAAGTTAACCAGTATCAGTACGAATAGATCCATAGACCACCCGGGCTAGAAAGGCCTGGTGTCACACAAAGTTAATCAGTATCAATACTAACAGATTTAGAGATCACCCGTCAGATAGGCCTGATATCAAGTTCAGTCAATCTTTATCATTATCGAAAGATTCAGACATCATCCGCTAGATAGGCCTGATCTCAAATTTAGATTTAATCATCTGTTATCATTAATTAATAGACTTGAAGATCATCCGCTAGATAGGTTTGATCCCAATTTTTGTCAGTTGATATTAGTAAGCTCAGAGCTCAGTTATGAGTAGACTCAATTATTCAGTATTCCAGATTTAGTAGACTTAGTCATCAGTAAGCCAGTATTCAGAAATGAGTGTTCAGAACTCAATTATTGAGATTAGCAAACTCAGTCGTTAGAATTTCAAGTATCCAGAAGTCAGTATTCAGTGTTACTATTATTTCAGTTAAAGTGTATGCGTTCATGCATGAATCTTCATTTAGTACTCTCATGTTATTCAGTTAAGTTATGATCATGCATAAGCCCTTGCATTTAGCCTACATCATCTTGTATACCAGTACATTCCCATGTACTGATGCATTTGTGCTATGGTGCTTTACTTTACACCATAGGTTCAGAAGCACGGGAGCCAGAGCACCCTTAGAAACTCAGTTCCAGTCAGCAGCAGTAGACGTAGCAGTGAGTCCTCCTCTTTTGAGGATGATTATTATTTCAGTACAGTATTATATTTAGTTTATTTTTAGTAGGCGGAGTTAGTTGGGGACTTGTCCCATTCAACTCCTTATTCAGACAGTTTAGAGGCTTTCAGACTATAGAGTTTTCCGACAGATGTATTAGTATTCAGTTTTGAGTATTTTAGATGTTTTGAACCTTATGACAAGTTTTAGCGAGTTTCTGCATGTATTATATTATATTAGGCAGTGCTCAGGTGTAGATATCATAAGGGGGTTAGCTTATGATCCTTCGAGGCCATGAGCACCGTGTGACGTTCTGGTTTTAGAAAATTGGGGCATTACAAACTTGGTATCAGAGACTAAGGTTCAATAGCATCCTAGGAAGTCTGAAAAGCCGCATCTAGTAGTGTCTTGTGCATGGGTATGTTGCATGCCACATTTATGTACAAGAGGCTATAAGATGTTTTAGGAAAAGTTTCCCTTCTTTCAGTATTCATGTCGTGCGAGAAAGTTTAAGTTCCAGTTAATTCTCAGTCTAATCATTTTCTCTTCCGTTTTCAAAATATGCCTCCAAGAAGAGAACTGGAAGTCAGTCAGACCCTCTGCCCGTAGATCCAGAGAATGAGAGCGTGTCACACGCAGAGTTTTGGGCAGCTTTTCAGGCGCTAGCCCAAGCAGTGACAACTAGTGTTCAAGGCAATCTTTAGGATGAAGCCCCACCTTAGTAAGATGGGGGTTTAGCCACAGCCAGAATCAGAAATTTCATGAAAATAAATTCTCCATAATTCTTTGGGTCAGTCGAAGGCGAGGACCCACAACTTTATCTTGAGGAGGTGAAGAAGATCACCCAAATCGTTCATGTGTCCGAGGAGGAGAGTGTAGAGTTAGCTACCTATAGGCTGAAAGATATTGCTCATGATTGGATAGTGATATGGAAGAAGAGTATAGGGGAGGATACCACTCCCATGACTTGGCAAGTATTTTAGGATGCCCTTCTAGATAAGTTTTTCCCTCTAGAAATGAGAGAATCTAAGGTAGAAGAGTTTATAAACCTAAGTCAAGGCTCCATGACAGTGAAGGAGTATTGTCTTAAGTTCAACCTGTTAGCTAAGTATGCTCCTGACTTGATAGCTGACCCTAGAGTGAGTATGAGTAAGTTTGTTACTGGTGTATTCGGATTGGTGTTAAAGGTGTGTAGAACTGCCATGCTCAATAGAGATATGGACCTTGCTAGGTTGATAATGCACGCCCAGCAAATTGAGGCAGATAAATCTAAGGAGAAAGAGAGAGCTAATAAGAGAACCAGAATAGGTAATTATAGTTTTTCCTAGCCAGGTTCAAGGGCGGTAATCGTTCTCAGCACAGTAAAAAAAATTTAGTCCCAATTCCATCCTCAGCTAGTGTACCCGTACTTCAGTTCAGAGATGACAGTCATAATGGGGTACTAGGCTCCAAAGCCTAGAGTAGTCTGAAAAGTGAGCATACCTATCTGCTTTATGGAGAGTGTGGAAAGATTCACCTAGGTATGTGTAGAAAAAATAACCATGTATGTTTTGGATGTGGCAAGACAGGCCACAGGATGCGGGAGTGTAAAGTGTTAGCTCATAGGGGCAGAGATTCACGTCAGCGTCAGAATAAATTTTATGCGCTTCAGAATCGCCATGACCAGAAAAGTTTCCCTGACATAGATTCGGCTATGTTATGAGTCTTATATCTTTATAGTATGCATTTTTAGATCCTTTGCTCCCATTTGAGCTTAAGTTTTTAGCATGAGTTAGTTAGTAGAGCAAGCATTCAGTTTAGCAGTCAGACAGTCAGATTTGCATAGTTTGTTTTCTCATCTTTTCATCCAGTCAGGCTATCAGAATCTCAGGCCTATAACTAATCCAAGATAGAATATAGTAGTGGTTGCAAGTATCACTCAATTCATGCATCATATATTAGTTTCAGCTTTCAGATCTTTAGTTATGATCCGATTCGTAGATGCCTTGTGCATCACCCCAGTACATCAGCGAAGTAAGTGTTCTTAGAGGGACATAGTGTCCCAAGGGGGAGATACCCTATAACTCCCCGACATTTTCAAATTCCTTAAACCTATTCAGTGTTATGCTCAGATTCTCTTCACAAGCTTTGCCTCAGTTATTATTGCATAGTCAGTCATGCTTTCAAGAGTAAGTTCAGTCAGAACTCCATGCATTAGATATGCATGTCCAGTAGAAAAGTTCAGCTCATCAGTGTATTCAATCATGCATTCATGAGAATAACTCAGTCACAGATCCATGCATCAGATATGCATATTCATTATGAGAATTCAGCTTATCAATAATTTCAACTGAGTATTCTATGCATCATCTATGCATATTCAAGTAGAAAATTCAGTATGTTAGTAGTTGCCGTCATATAGATATGTTTTAGATGTTCTCATCCCATTTGTAAGTCCAGTCGATCAGTACTCTCAGCCTAACAAGCGACATTCGAGGACGAATGCTCTCAAGGGGGAGATAATGTAAGATCGCATAAGTTTTTTGAGTCGTTAAAGCCCTTTAAGGTTGTCAAGAGAAGCTTAGCACTCAAAATTTAGCTAAGTGTTGAAACTTTTTCATTTCTATAAGCTTTTGAACTTCGATGAATTATTTTGTGACCTTACCGACCTCTGTTTCTTGATTTTCAAGTTGCATTACGATCGGTCAAACTCATAGTACATCTCGGGTAAGTTTCGGAATTTTTTGGATAGCGTAAGGTATGTTTGGATTTCAGAAACAATAGCTAAAGGCTATTGCAGGGCGCCGCCAGCTCTTGCCCCCTCTCTAAGAAAGGCGCCGCCCATCTCTTACCCCTTCTCTAGGCAGGGCGCCGCCCTAGTCTCTCCCAGGGACTAAGCAAGGTATCGCCCCATCTATTGCCCCGAGCCAAAAATTTCATCTTTCAGTTCGTAGTTCTAAGGGCAAAGCTGTAATTTTCCAGCCCCTATATATGTTCTCTAACACGAGATTTCTCATTATTTCACCCAAATATACAAGTTTTCTCCCAATTTTCATCAAGAACAAGACTTAGGGTTCATAGTTTAAGACCCAAATCATCAATATTCCTTCGTTAATCTTTCGAGAATCAAGAAACTAAGGTATCCAGATGTTGATTCTTAGGTTCCTTCTATCCAAGAAGTTCAAAAATCCTCTTTAAAGTTCCAAGATTATATTTTTATGAATTTTCATGATTTGTGTGATTTGAAGTTGAAGTTCATGTTGATATTGAGTTTTAGTTCATGTTTTGATCATAAGGATACAAGTATTGACGTTAGTGTGTGTTGATTATATGATATTCATGTTAAAGCCTCTTCAAGAAGCATGTTGAATTATGTAATCATGTTAATTAGGTGTAATGAATTGTTGTATGACCAAAGTGTGCCTCCCATATGTTTGATAGAATGCTTATATGAAGAAAATAGTACCAGTGAAGCATGTTAAGTATAAAAGCCCCAATTTTGTGACAAGTAATGCATGTCAAGTGTTTGTTGAAATGCCAAGATGAGTAAAGTATGTCATGTTGCATGTACTCCCTATTTATGTGGATTTCCTTGTTGAATAAGTTATGAGGCAATAGCATGCCTCCATATACAATTTACATGTTGAATATTCCCAAGTGCTTGAAGTGATACTTCCTTGATCATGTTGCGAATGATAGACTATTGTTATGATGTTTATGTTGGTCATGTATTCAAGGAGTCATGTCTTGTCAGTTTCCTTCTATCGAGTCCTGGGGGTACTAATACCCGAAAAATATAGCTGTGTGTCTAGAGCCGAGTCAGTATCAAGATAATCTCAGTCGTGCTATGATCAATAGAACTCAGTCAGTGACAGAATATTAAGAAATCTCATTAATCTCAGTATTTAGTCTAATCAAGCTCAATATTCAGTTCAGACCCTGATAGTATTTAGTACTCATTTCAGATTTCAGTAAAGCTTAGTAAGTTACAGAACTTAGTCATATTCTGACAGAAAATAGAAATCAGAAGTATTCTGTCAGATAACGAAATCAAGTGAACTCAGTCAGATCAGTCAAGTAAGATAATCAGTAATAAGAGTCAGCTCAGTCTAAGTTCAGTTAAGAATCCGTTCAGTGTCTTTCAGGTGGGAGTAAGAACTAGCACCGAGCGAGTGCAGGGATGACAACTTTTCCGTTAGAGAGGTAGAGTCGTTAGGAGCAATCCCTATAATCAAGAACTGCATAGCCAGCATAGGATGAAAATTCACCCGTTAGACAAAGGCTTTACTATCTGCAGGAGTCACCCGTAGCCTTAGGCCTGACTTCCTCTTTAGGGTCACCCATTAGAGAGGCTTGACCATAGAAATGTCTTTACCCGTGGCACGGTATTGACACCCTTCCTGATGGGGTTACAGGTTGGACCCTACTATATCAGATCCAGGGCATGTCGGTTAAGTCGAACACTGTTTAAACTTGATTAATATCTTGCACATTTGAAGTTGGCGCCTCACGGTGCAAAGTTGGAAGCACCACAAAAGATTTTTTTCTATTATTTGTTTGTTCTAGAAGATTTGTATTTTGGTGGGATTGAAATTGATCCAAGGTGGAGATTTGTTAGTTTTGGCTCAATTTTTGTCCCACATCGGAAAAATGTCATTTGGGGAGGGATTTTAGAGTTATAAAAGAACTCTTCCTCCTTCCATTTGTATCATCCCAAATTTGTTCTCTTCTCCCACAATTGATAAAAACATTGGGTGCTCGGAGATCAAGCCTAATTGGCTGAACTCCATTATCAAATTTTTAGGTGTCTTTATTTTTAGTATTCAATATTATTTATCGGATATTTTTGGTTGTTTTTGTTATTAGTGGAAAAATTGCCCGATTTTCCCAACAAGTTTCTCATCTCTATTTCTTTTTAGGTGGGTGAGGGTCTGAGAAACAACCTTTGTACCTCCAAAGTAAGGATTACACTGCGTGAACTTTATTTCTTTTCAGACCTCACTTTGTGAGTTTATACTAAATATGTTGTTGTGGTGGTGTTCATATTAAGATTGTCCTTTAGATTATACATCAATTACTTTGCCTTAATTCTAAAAGTCCTCTATATTTTGTTTAGTTTTTGATCAGTTACGTTAGCATTTTTGATATGTCCTATATTATATTAATATGAATTTACTGAGAGCAATAATAATGGAGTCCAACTTAAAACTAACATATTTAAAACTAAAGAATATAAAAATCGTTGAACCTGTTGGTATAGCAGGAAATCTGATCCCGACAAGAAAGTCATTGTTGTTATAGGTAGAATGTCGTTATAAAGAAGTAAAATATAACATAAAAAATCGGTTTCAGAAAAAATCAGGCTACTATAGTGAAATATCGTTATATTGAGGTGACAGTATAGAGAGATCTGACAGTTAAAACATTTACTTATCAGATAAGATCAAATTTAAATATGTGTTTATTATTATGTCTTAATTAAAGTATTTCAATCTTGTTAAGATAACCGGGTTTAATGTCTTCCTTTTCAAAACAAATAAAAATTCTTTCAAGTTAACTGATGAAAAGATATTCTAATGCCAATCTTTTAATAGAGGGGAATTGTTAATGAAAGAAATACAGAAAATAATATTTTCAATTACCGAAAGGAAAGTCAAAAACTCTCTCCTTTTTCTATTCTAGATGCCCGTTCCCGTGTATTGCAGGCATATCCTCGTCGACATTATTTGTAACATTGTCGTTACAAACATGTTAGAAATCGGGCAGAAATAACACAACCACAAGCAGAAAGAAAACAAGAATACACAAATTTATGTAAAAATTCTTGCGAAAAAAACCACAGACAAAGGCAAAGGAGTTTCACTATAATGGAGCGGAGAGAATAACGTGGAGACTATGTCTCAATTTTGTGTATTTTCTTAACACCCAAAACAACCCCTAAATACACTTATATAATACGTGCATACAAATAAGTCCTACACCCCAAAACATAAAGGTCCTATCGGCTCAATCCTTACCCTACCATCATAGACCCCATTAAAAATCACAAGAATGGGTCGCACCGTGAAACTTTATAGGCCAAATCAATAAAATTCGTGTCACAACTCTAAAAAAATATTACTGAAGAGTTTCAACTTTGAAATTTCTCACTAAAGCAATACAGTATATTCTCACCGACAATGTTTGTAATATCCAGTCGTTACAAATATTATTAAAGAGTTTCAACTTTGAGATTGCTCGTTAAATCAATATTGCACAAAATCTAGGAATAAAATTCAACTATATCCAATATAGATATTAGATTATGAGTATATCTACAATAGAATTTGTTTGCAAAATAGTACATTCTTCGACTTTCATGAAAAAATTAATTTACGAGAGAAGAAAAAGGAAGCACCCTTTTATCGATTATACCATAAAACTCTGCAACGATGAGCCTTCTTTTCCTGTTTGATTAAATTAATGGAGACAACCATTAAAGAGAGCATACCAAGGAATGAAATTTGCAGTATCTATCAAAATAAAAAAAAATGAATTTAATAAAAGTAAGGAAGGAAGACACAATGGAAAGACATGTCAGTATCTTTCATAAATCAGTAATGTGTTTGGCATTTTAAGGTAAATAGAAACACTAATCCCAACAATAGCTACATCTCAATTCTAAATAAATGAGGATCAACTATATGAATCTGTAACACCCCGCATTTTTGGGTTACAATTCAAACCGTTGTTTTTACGTGTATAGAATCAAACTCAATGATTCTTACATAAATTTAAGTATGTTGATCTATTATGGGGTGTGCAAACCCATTTGTACATGAATTGAGGTCATAAATGTTTCCTAACTCAAAGACGATTTGAGAACTTTTCTATCGAATAAGTTTTAGTGAACTTTTTAACTTGAGTCAACTTTCAACGATCATTACTTCTAGTATATAATTCTTTACGTGTCCGAATATATACTAAATAAAATATCTTTGAGTATTATTTCCAATGCAAATGGTTTCACCTTAATGTGATATCGGAGTGAAAAGTTATGCACGATTTACCTCAGCATGTCCGTCTGTCAACATGGTGACGACTTGAGGTGATAAGCCATCAACTAAGTGACGAGCTATCAACCTTGTCGTCAGACTTAACCAGAAACACCCTGCATCACTAAAGAAAAGGTGATGGCTAGGTTCACAAGCCGCCAACTAGTTGACAGGCTATCAACCAAGTCGTCAAGCTTAACCAAAACATGAAAAGAAGGTGACAACTAGGCTGATAAGTCATCAACTAGTTGAAAAGCTGTCAACTAAGTAATCAACTAAAAATTTCTGCAACTTTTATTCAATTTTTTTAGGGGTATTTTGGTCTTTTCTTCACTATAAAACCTACCTCCATGATTTAAAAACACTCTTTAAAATGACAATTGCTTCCCATGATATGTCGTTTCTCATCGCTCATTCTCCTCTCCACTCTCAAGACATAAAAGTTAGGGTTTCTTTCAAGGCATATTTTCAAGATTAGACTTCAATCTGTTTCGAATTCTTGTTCATCTAAAAGGTACGTGGGGCTATCCTAAACCTCATGGGCGTAGTTTATAGTTTTTAAAAGTTTTAAAGACATGAAATTATGTATATAAGAAGGGTTTTGAAAACACACTTTGAAGAACATGCATCATGTACCCATTTTGATAAGATTATCATGATGAAGTTTTCCATAAGTTTCAATTATATTTATGTGCTTAAACATTATATGTTATCAAGAATCCAATACGAGAGCAAGCTTTATGAAATTTCCCTCTCACCATGAAATTTGTATAATATAACATGTCATGGGTTGTCTAATTACATGCCTTAAGAATGAATCAAATATTTTACTAACAATTATGGTCTTGATGTTGGTTACGGTTTGATGAAAGGGTGTTTTATCGATTTATAAATGTTTTATGTCCTAATGAAAAATTGCATTTGTTTAATGATAGAGATGATCAGTAAGATCCGGCAAAATCATGTGTCTAAAATCAGCCCTTAAAAAGCTCCTTAAAGGATCCCAACACTAAGAAAATTTTATCTTAGTATTCAACACTTAGTCTCATTTTAAACCTTTGAAATTTAGGGATTTATTTGATGACCTTCCCAGCCTCCATTTTTTGATTTTTAAGTTGCGTTGCGATGGGGCAAGGTCATAGTACATCCCGGGTGAGTTTTAAAATTTTTGGAATAGTGTAAGGGAATGTTTGGTATGCCAAACCAGTAGCTCAACGTGATCAGCCCGGCGCCCTGGTAATCGCCTTGCTCCAGGCAGGGCGACGCCTTACTAGTCCGACGGACTAAGCAGGGCAGCGCCTTGGGTATCACCTTGGGCAAAATTTCAGCATTCCACATCTGTGTTTCCAAGGGAAAAATGGTTATTTTACCTACCTTATATAAGCTTAAAAACATAGGATTTAGCCCCATTAGCACCAAAATATAGTCGCTTCTCTTAAAAACTCTCAAGAACAAGTTAGAGTTTTCAATTGGGGATTCAAATTCAAGAAAAGCTCCCCGTCAATCTTTGTAGAATCACAAACTAAGGTATGTTAAAGTGTTGATTTATAGATTCTTTCCATCCATGAAGCTGAAGAATCTTGTTTTATTTATAAATCGTGATGTTTATGTTGTGGGTTCTTATTAACCATGTTGTTGATGTTGAATGATTCCCAAGTTGGAATTTTTATGTGTTTTTATGAAAGTAGGTTAGCATATGAGTTGAACTATACTTTAAACACAAGGTTAATGATCATGACACATAGATTTATATCCAAATCTTTTGATGAGAGTTTACACACGTAGGAACGATGATTCAAAGTCTTGTCCGAAAATGCAGGGTGTTACATTTAGTGAGGTTGACGAGTCTTGAATGATATACTAATTCATTGGCAATTTCACACAAAAGGCATATGTTGCACAGAACAAGCTTCCGGAGTAGTGATCCAAGTGAAACAGATGGATCTCATGATAGCAGATTTGAGTCTCGGATGGTTTTATTTGCAGAGAATGTCGAAAGTAAGCATTGAAAATTAAAGCCTACCGGGAGAAAACAACATAAAAGATATGTACTTTTGGGTTCACGTAAGAAAGTTAGTTATGTTACATAACCCTTATGGAAATAGAATTTGAATAAACCTATTGGTCAGTACTTTCAGGCATATTGTCAAACAGCTTTACTACAACAAAATTTTTCACCATTCATTATTATTTTTGTTGTTGATTCCACTTCAGAATGCTTCCATAGGATATCATAAATGTTGTATTTCAAATTAAATAGGAAAAATGTACCGAGAATTATTAGGATTGATTCATGTGCACACACACTAGATCTACAAAGAGGATGATGAAAATGAGAGAGAGAGTTCGTGAGACGAGAGAGAGAGATGTATGAGAATTAATTTCGTGGTAACACGCGTGGGTAAACTCCACGGCAGACGGGATATTTATATTAATGATTCAGAGTATGTACAATTACATAGAGAAATGAGAATAAAAGGTACAACCTAAAATTTACGTCGGGTCGCTGTTCACCGCGAAGGGTGAACCGCGTGAACATTAATATATAACAGTACATCACATATTAATCAGGCTCCACAACCAAACAATTCTCCCACTTGGAGACTGATTCTGTCATCCAAGAATTTACATTCTAAAAAAAAATATTCCTCCATCATCAATATCTCCGCTGCACCGCAACATCTGTAAACACAACTATAGAAAACTAACTAAGGTTTTGCACAACCTTAGTTTACCAACATCCACACATTTTATCAATATGTTTGCTGGATTCTTTGCACCCTCTATCTTTTCCAAACACATATCACTGTCTTTCATTGTCCTACGAGTGAAATGGTACCATCTTATAATGTTCTTCATCTTCAAATGATAGACCGGGTTCTTCACCAACTGTATGGCACTCTGGCTATCTGTGTAAAGAATCTTCTCACGTTGCTTCTTGCCCAGTTCTTCCAGATAATCTTCCAGCCATATCATCTCCTTTCTAGCTTCAGCTATTGCCACATACTCAACCTCAGTAGATGAAATAGCAACGCACTTCTGAAGCCTGGACATCCAACTCACTGTTGTACCACCTACGGTGTAAATATATCCAGAAGTACTCTTGCTCGAGTCCACATCCTCACCAAGATCAGCATCAATAAAACCTTGTAGAATCACTTTGCCATTGCCAAAACAAAGTGAAGTACTGGATGTACCTCTCAGATATCTTAGAAGCTACTTCACAGCTTCCCAATGCTCTTTTCCAAGGTTTGCCATATACCTGCTAACAACTCCCACTGTATGTGCTATGTCAAGTCTAGTGTAGAGCATAGTGTACATCAGACTTCCAACTGCAGAAGCATATAGAACAAGTGCCATGTGCTCCCGCTCCTAAGCTATCTTCGGTGACTGCTCCTTTGACAATTTTATATGATTTGCCAATGGAGTAGTCCTGGGTTTAGCATCATTAACTCTAAATCTGGACAGCACCTTCTCAATGTACTGCTCTTGGGATAGATTTAAAGTGCCAGCACATCTATCCCAAGAAGTCCTCATCCCAAGAACTTGCTTCGCTGCACCTAAATTTTTATCTCAAACTCAGAAGACAGACTTTCCTTCAGAGAGTTTATCTCCTTCATACTGGATCCTGTAATCAACCTATTATCCACATACAAGAGTAAAAATACATAAGAATCGGTGTATTTCTTGAAGTAGCAACACTGATCCTTTTCACTCTTGCGGAAGCCACTCCTGTTCATAAAGAAGTCAAACTTCTTGTACCACTGTCTAGGTGGTTTCCTCAGCCCATACAAGCTCTTGTTGAGCTCGCACGCCATGTGTTCCTTGCCTGGAACTACAAAATCTTCTGGTTGCTGCATATAGATTTCCTTATCCAATTCTCCATGTAAAAACACAATTTTCACATCCATTTGCTCAATATGCAAATTCTCCGATGCAATAATACTCAATAAAATTCAGATAGTAGTTAATTTCACAACAGGAGAAAAATTTCAGCATAATCAATACCTTTCCTTTGTGAATATCCTTTAACTGCTAACCGAGCCTTGAACCTTCTTTTGCCATCTGGTTCTGCCTTGATTTCGAACACCCACTTGTTTAACAAGGCTCTCTTCCCTGCAGGTAACTCAGTCAACATCCACGTGTTATTCTTCTCAAGTGAGCTCATCTCATCATCCATGGCTTACTCCCACTTGATTGAATCCTCCACCTACAAGGCCTCAGCAATAGACTCTGTGATAAAATACAAACAAGGAGAACACGAAACACACTCCAAATCAGTCTAGTAATCTTAAGGATCCGAGGACCTTTTTGGAGACCACTCTCGGATTTGCTACCAACAAGAAGAATACAAGATTCAATTATGTATATAATACCCAAAATAGCATTAACACGTGAAGAACAAGAGGATTACAATAATAACAACCAACGGTTTCAACAACACAAGAAACAACAACAAAAGATTACACTAAATAAAGGGATAGAAAGATAGACTACATGAAGGCATAATCTTAAGAACCCAAGAGCATATTCCACTCTTGAACCCTTAACACTACACACTACAATTCACATATCTCTTACGTGGCACAAGAGGGACCTCGATCTCCCAAGCATCCAATCTTTCCAAGCTTGAATCCAACACGAGTGATTCCACACTTAAGTTGAAATCCCTAGTTACAATGTTTGGACATAGGGGCCTTTCTCACAAGAGAGAAATGTCTAAGTGTCTGCAACTTTCAATATTCATCAAAACTAAAGACTAAAACCCTACATTATTCTATTTATAGTGTATTACAAATAATAGGTAAAATGATCAAAAGGTCCCTTTAATGAAATGTGACCAAGGGCGCCCTTGGAGTGCAAGTTTAGGGTCGGTTTTGGTGTGATCCAATGTCTTCTCCACACTTTACTTGAATGCTTTATTAGACTGGTCCAATGCATTCTCACATATGTGTATCCTCATGGTCGTACTAGTATCACTCTGGTTCTCCTTCATCAGTCAACAATAGATAATATAATGATGGTGAATACCTATCTTGTGCTCTAATAGTCCTGGATAATCTCTTTAAAACCTTCTCAGGTGTCACTTGCTCCACCTCTGGTTCTTCAATGACAATCTCTGGAGTTTGTTGAGTTTCTGTTGTAACATCTTTGGGTGTACTCTTCAGCAACTCAAGCTCAACTCCCACTTGCTTTGTAGTATATTGAACCTTTTGCTCTCAGTCCTTGTACAAGACATTTTCATCAAATGTCACATCACAATGTCTTAGGATCTTCTTGGTACTGTCATCCCAAAACCTGTACCCAAATAAGTCAGAACTATAACCTATAAAGTAGCACTTTATAGCTTTAGTATCAAGCTTATCTCTCTTCTCTGGATCAATATGAACATAAGCAGTGCAACAAAAAATTCTCAAGTGAGAATACTTGAATTATTTTCTTATCCATACTTCTTTCGGAATCTTGAACCCTAGAGGAACTGATGGTCCCCTGTTGATCAAGTATGCAGTTGTGCTCACAGCACTACCTAAACCGTATTAGACAGCCCACAATGTATTCTCATGCTCCTTACACGCTCATTCAATATTATGTTCATCCTTTCAACAACTCCATTCTGCCTTGACTTCACAGGAACTGTCCTCATCAATCTGATTCCCTAAGTTGCACAGAGTTGTCTGAATTCTGACTTGTTATATTCTCCTCCATTGTTAGACCTCAGGCATTTGATTTTTAAACTAGTCTGATTTTCAACTTCAGCTTTCCACCTCTTGAAAGTAGCAAACACATCTGACTTATGTTTCAAGAAGTAAACCCATACCTTCTTACTGAAATCATCAATGAAGGTGATATAGAATCTGGATCCACCAAGTGATGAAATAAGAGATGATCCCCAAACATCTGTATGGACCATTTCCAACCATACTTTCTTCGGCTTTTTCGCAGTCTTCGTGAAGCTTACTCATTTTTGTTTGCCCATGACACAACTCTCACAAAGACCCATATCAACAGATTTCAGCCCTTCTAAAGCTCCTTTTGCAACCAACATCTTCATTTATTTGGCACTTATGTGTCCAAGTCTGGTGTTCCACAAACATGAATCGGAAGCACCCTCAGCAACAACTGTCATGTTTATACACCCTGCAGTGGTGTACAAAGTTTCAAATTTTGTGCCACATGATACAACTATAGCACCCTTCACAATCTTCCATGAACCTTTCCCAAACTCTGCTGCGTAGCCTGTGCTATCCAACTGACCCAACAAAGATCAGATTCTTCTTGAGACCAAGAATATATCTAACATTCTCCAATGTCCACTGATTTTCTGCTGGAGTTTTTATTCAGACAACCCTTTTTTCTTCAATCACCAACGACTTGTTGTCAGCAAGATACACCTTTTCAAAATTTTCAGACTTGAAATTTTAGAACAATTCCTTGCTTGGAGATGAATGAAAAGATGCACCAAAATCTAATATCCAGGATTCAATTGGGATGTCCACACTAAGGATTAGAGCATCCCCAATGTCTTCTGTTGAATTACCAGAATCATTATCGTCTCCAGCTTTTGATTCTTCTTTTTCTTGGGTTTTTTGCAATCTGTCCAAAAGTGTCATTTCTCTCTACAATTCCAACATGTCACGTTGGGTTTTGGTGGAGATTTTTCATGACTCTTTGATTTTGATCTGCCATGTGTATTTTGACCCTTCTATTTGTCTCTCCCCCTTTGGTTAATGCTAAGAGCATTACCCGATGACTCCTCAATTTCTCATTTGCGAATACTTTCTCTAAGAATAACATCTCGGATTTCATCAAACTTCAGCTTCTCAGATCCATGGGAACTGCTAATTGCAGCAACAACAGTATCCCAAGACCCGGGCAGAGATGACATCAAAAACAATGTTTTAATTTCATCTTCGAAATTAATATCAACAGAACACAATTATCTAACAATCATATTGAACTAGTTTATATGATCAGCAACAGATCCATTCTCAGACATCTGTAAATTGAACAATCTACACATCAAATATATCTTGTTCATCGCAGATAGTTTTTCGTACATTTTTTATAGCGCCTTCAACAGATCGGACGTGGTATTCTCTTTGATGATGTTGAACGCGACGTTTCTCATCAAAGTCAATCAAATCAGCCCTAGAGCCTGCCGATTATTGATCTTCCACTACTCCTCCGTCATGGTCGTCGGCTTCACCCCGGTCAAGGGTTCGTAAAGATCTTTCTGATACAGATAGTCTTCGATCTACATCTTCCAGAAATCAAAACCTGATCTATCAAACTTCTCAATTCCAAGCTTTGATCCTTCTATCTTCAGTGATCGTGATGAATCTCCTAGGCTCTAATACCAATTGTTAGGATCAATTCGCGGACACACACACTAGATCTACGGAGAGGATAAAGAAAATGAGAGAGAGAGTTCATGAAGAGAGAGAGATGTGAGAATTAATTTCATGGTAACACTCATGGGTAAACACCACGGCGGACGGGATATTTATATTAATGATTCAAAGTATGTACAATTACACGGAGAAATGAGAATAAAAGGTACAACCTAAAATTTGGGTCGGGGCGCTGCTCACCGTGGAGGTTGAACCGCGTGAACATTAATATATAATAGTACATCACATATTAATCAGGCTTCACAACCCAACAAAAATTTCAAAGGCAGAATGAAATTTGTAAATCAATAATCTTAAATAAAGATACTCCAAAGTTGCATGCTCATCAAGAAATAACAGAGAAAAATTGAGAAAAAGTCAAAAATCAATATACAAACAGGAACCAAAATGGGGAAGCTCTTATGAATGATTAATTGATAGAACTAAAGAGAAGAACAGATAACCAAAATAGAGAATAATTACTTCATTCCTCGTCCATCATCTTCCCAAAATAGAGACTAATTACTTCATTCCCCATCCATCATCTTCCCAAAATAGAGACTAATTATTTCATCCCTCACCCATCATCTTTCTTATTCTTGTACTTCACAATCACAATTGTTATTATTCATGCATGTCGACACTACAATTCTTTTAATTATTTGGTTCATCTCTGAACTCAAATTAGTATATTTTAAAACATCAAATTCGAACCTTTTAGTTAAAAATTTGAAGTTGTATGAAACTATAGATTACTCCGTACAAATCATCAAACATTTTAATGATGCAAGTAAATAAATAGCAAGCAATTCATGGACAAATAGAAAGAAAGAATTAATAATTACCAACAAAAAAAGATGTGTATTTTGTAATAACACTAAGGCACATGATAAAATCCAAGAGAAATTAAATTACTAAAATTAATGTAAGATTGAGGGAAAAAATTTAAGTGGAGGAAGGAGAAACTCACCAGTAAGAGCAGCATGTAAGGAAAGAGATGAAAACTAAGAAGGTCAAGGTGGGTGAAATCTAAACCACGTGTGGTGCTTCAATACATCGTTGATACAATTTTAGTTACATATTCTAAAATTATATGAAAAATATTATACGTCGCAATTCTTCTCTATCAAATATATATAACAAAACTTATCTTAAAATGTTGATCTTATTTTATATAGTTAATTAAGGCCAAACTCATCGCCAGCCCCCTGAATTTGGCACGATCTTTCACTTAGGTACCTCAAGTGGACGATGTTCATTTTTGACACCTCAATCAGCTATTAACTGTGTCATTTTGACACTTTTTTTACACTCAACTGATTTTACAAAGCGTGTGTAATACACACGCTTGCTGACATGGCGTACCACCAATTAAAAAAAGATATGTGGTGTTCTTGTTTAAAATAATAATTTTAAATAAATTATAATTTAAAAAATCAATTTTTAAATAATTAACTTTAATTTTAAATAAAAAATCAATAAATAAATAACTCCCCCCACCCCCCACCCCCGCCATCATCTTCTCCAAGTACCCCCACTCCACCACCACCACAAGATTGCTGCCACCCCACTGCCACCCCAGCGTTCCTGCACCAACCCCCTCCCCACGCACCAACCCACCCCCCCCCCCCCCCCCCCTCAATCATCTTCTTTAATTTTCATCTCTAAGAAATGTCTTTAAAATTTCTTCCATAACAATAATGGTCATAAGTAATTGTGATTGTAATAGCAAAATTTCATTGCTTTTCTCTTTTGCTTTGTTCAAAATACAACACTGCAATAATTAATCACTGCAACAACCAACATATCCATAAATGGGGTTTGTGATTGAAATTTTCTGCAACAACAAATCATCACGGAGGCATTGGTGAATAATTTTCAACAAAAATAATTCTCAATGAATTCGCCCTCCATTGATGACCAACACTAATTGTGAATGAATTTGCCATTGATGACCCAAAAAAATATTTTTGAGTCTATAATTTTTTTTTAATCAAAAAATTAAGAAATAATAGTGTTGGGAGAGAGGGACTACAACTATTGAGAGATTTGAAGAACTTTTTTGAGTTTAAGGTTGATGCAAAGGTGGGAAAATGGTGAAAAAGTATGAAACATGGTTGGAGTAATTGAGAAGAAGAGGAAGAAGAAGAAGAAGAAGAAGAAGAAGAAGAAAGAAGAAGAAGAAGAAGAAGAAGAAGAAGAAGAGGAAAAAAATATTAAAAATCGGCTAAATTTCATCATTCACGCGCCTATAGAGAGTGTAATACACTCTCTTTGTCATGTCAGCGAAAAGTGTCAAAATGACACACTTATAACTACTTGAGGTGTCAAAAATGAACATCGTTCACTTGAGGTGCCTAAGTGAAAGATCGTGTCAAATTTAGGGGGCCACCAATGAGTTTTTGAGATGCGAAACATGATAAAAGTACTTTGTGATGGAGGAAGTATCTTGTCATGATATATACATTAACTATTTGGTATCTAAAATCACTAGATGGACTAATTCATATTCACATTATGCATACCTCATTTTACATATCTATAGTGTTTTCCAAGTTATATAATTAGTGTAAATACACTCTACCCTTCCACGTAATCTGCTTCTAGGCCATTTAGATGTCAACAATATATAAAAGGAGGTGGATAAATGGGCATGCAAAAATGTTTTTAGCAACATTAACATGCCTCTATAATTTCTAGTGTTTTTGGTAGTCATTCGATATTCGGTATCCGCGTTGGAACTCGATTAATTCGAATTCGCTCTTTGCAAGGCCTCATTCGGGTGGCAGCACTCTCAACAGAGTTTTCTCTGTACCCAGGAATCGAAAACTCGACCTCTGGTTAAGGATGAAGCAGTCTCATCCACTGCACCACAACCCAATGTTGGTCTATGATTTCTAGTTTGAAATTAAGTACACGTAACATTTATTTTTAAACTTGTCTTGTCCGTTAAGTACATCTATACTAATGCAATATTGAACAATCAACTAATGATGTAATTTTTCAAAAAGTTGTGTTATTCAGTAGTAGGTTCAAAATTGTCCTTCTAGTGTTACTTGGATAATTTTGATTCCTTAAATTTGTCGGATTTCTGTAAAATATTTACCAAGCATCCATTGTGAAAGTTAAAAGAAAATGTGAAAAAAAAAAATATTTTACAGAAACTTCACATTTGAGATTACAAATTTTATATTTCGTATTATATTTGGTTTATTTCAAGAATTAAATGCAATTTTTTGAGCTGCAATTTCTGCTTGTGTCTAGTATAATTTTTTATATTGCGATTTTTGGAACTTTAATTAGATGAAAATATCTAGTTTTCCTATTAACCATCAAATTTTCATAAATATCTTATAGGGATCAAAAGTGTTCAATTTTGTCATAAAAGCCTATTTTAAACCAGCTATGAGAAAAAAAAAATGACCAATTGATTATGGAGATGATTATGGAAAGTTCAACCGGCCCAAAAGTGGCAGGCCAGATAGAAAAGGAAAAGTCTACCGAGCAATGGGAAAGTCACTTACTTGATGGATGTTCCTTCCTTGCAATCGATGATGTTCCATCATCTAAGTCTCTTCTTTGCAGCAACTTGAGCATTTGCAGCTCCAAAAACGTCAAGTAGCAGGTACTCTTTCCATCCATTTTACTAATTTGTTGTTACGACCTCTTCCTGACCAGTCTTTAACTACCATCTATTGACAAGTTTTAAAGAACCACTCCACAGTGGAGACAATAGGGATTTTTGAGTATGACCAGAAAACATTAAAAGACAGTTTTTTTAGCAATATAGTACTAGTAGGTAAACTATTCTCAATGCTTTGGTGAGGAATCCCCCAAGCTCCCACCAGCTGAAATAACTTCAAGAATAGGACAATTCTAACCAATTAATTTTCTGGGATTGAGATTAGTAGTTCTTGTTCAATATTTGAAGTTTTTCCCCATCCAACATTCTACATGACAAGTTTATTGGAGATTTAAGAGTTAAAGAGTTGTCAAAAAAGGAAAATAAAACATTCTTTTTGAAACGTACTAAAACAAATTGCAAGACAAACACAAATTCTTGAAGCTATTGTTTCTGTTTGGGTATTTCTCTCTCAAAGACACATTCTTGAAGCTAGTACTTGCATATTACTAGCATTCAGATTCTATTGTTGTCCATTTGGTTATTAGAACTGGAGCCTTGGAGCAATTGGTAAACTTGTTGTCATGTGAACCGGAGGTCAAGGGTTCTAGTGTGGAAACAGCCTCTTGCAGAAATGCAAGGTAAGGCTGCGTAGAATCGACCCTCATGTCCGACTTCCCAGGACACCACGCATAGCGGGAGCATTATTGCACCGGGCTGCCCTTTTTCACATTTTGTTATTAGAGATATACAGCTCTGTTTAATTTACATGGAATTGTTAGAAACTAGTAAGCTTTTTGTGTGCGTGATATGCCATAGCTTGAGTACACCTCTTAACTTTTTTTCCAGATTTTTTGCGTGATATGAATCTTCAAAACGTGTTTAATTTCCGGGATAAACTTGAAATAACACTCATAAGAATTGATCTAACTGCTAAGACTCCAGAACACTGCCAAAAGTTGTGCAACTTTTGACCAGAAGGGCTTTAAATCATGATACTAGGAATGTCCCTTGATATATCTGAATTAGAGACTACTCCACCTCATGTATTTACTTTACAGCTAAGGAATCCTCTATCGGAGTTGTGTCCCTTCTTTTGATAACTTTCTCATAACTGGTAGATTGACAGCATTCTTGTTTCATTTAGTTACACTATTGTTCTCATATTTTTCTAAAGTCCGTTTGATTTCTTCGCTTTTGTTATTAGACCAGCAAAGGGCTTCTAGTAAGGACCGTTTGTTATTTTTCGATCTGCTTTGATATTAGACAAGCTAATTCTAATAAATAGTTTAAACTAGTACTAGTAATGTTTAGACAAGCTAATTGCTGGTAAGGACTGTTTAGTAGTACTAGTCCTTTGCTGGTCTTGTCATATTATGTATGAGGATGCCAGCAGTAGCATTAGAATTGCTAGTAGTACTAGTACTTGGAGGGAATGCCATCCTAGTGATGTCAAATACTACTAAACAGCAGTTATTGTTATGGACAATCACAAAAAAAAAACAACTTACAACCAAATCACAGATACAGAACCAAATCAGTAACCGTCTTCCCACAATCCGATATAGGGCAACAATCTCAGGTATAATCCACAGTCAACGATATACAGGATCAGATCTACTATAACAATGGCTTTAATGATCACAAAAAAAACAAATCAAGCTTATTAAATGCATTCATAACTGGGAAAATCGATGACGACCAAGGCAGGAACGAGTAACGAGTAAAAAATACAGCAACGGAGTTACGAGTACTGTTTAATGGTCTCTTTCATACACCTGAATGTATGAGGATGCTTCTTTTTCTTCTTTTTCATACTACTCGACATAAAAGCTGGATAACTTGACCTGCTGGTGAATAATTCTTGAAACTAGGAGACTTTGGCCAGGATTCTTGAATTGTTGTTGTAGCATTCTTGAAACAAAGAGATTTTGGCCCTTAATTGATGCTGTAGGATTAAAGAAACTAGGAGGTATCACCCGGTTAGGATTCACGAATTTTTCAATTTCGGTGAGTTTTTTGTCCAAGTTATGGACAACAAGATCTTCATCCATCATTTGTCCCACTTCACCTAGAACCTCTTCCTTCCTTTTCTTTTTTTCTTCTAACTTTTGTGCCTCCTTCCTTTCCTTATTTATCTTTTGGTAAATCAATGCACAGACCTGAAAAATAGAAAGTGTTAAGTTAGTTTTTGTCATAGTTGATAATTCAATAAGTATAGCTGATTAATTCAAATAGTAGTTGGAATTCTGATAATTAGTTAGAAGGTTTTTGAGTGAGGGAAGCAACAACTGAGATTAGAAGTAATCAAATGAAGTGCAAGGACCCAAATTATGCCACGTCAGCACACTCCACCTCAGCTCAAGTCACGGTTAAAAGCAACTGCCAGGAGAGAGAAGAGGCATTGATCAAATTGGTCTCTCTCCTAACAGAAATTCCTTCATTCCTTGTTCACATCTCTTCTTCTTCTCCTTCTAATTCTCTTAATTACAGGTTGGAGCTCTATCCATGGCGATTCACAATTTCAGTTTATTTTCCTTTTAGTTACCTGTAATTTCAGTTAGATTCTGTTAAGTTTGAATATAGAAAATTGCCCCAAAAAAACTGTTTTTCTGAGATTGTTGAATTTCTCTGAGTTTTATTGAATTTGGTTGAGTTTTAGTTACGTAATCGAGCTCAGCTCCTGACAATTGGTATCAGAGACGCGATTTGTGCGACCTGTGGTTGTAGACATGGCTGAAGGGACTCGTTCTAAGGTTGTAGAGGATCAATTAGCTTGACATGAAGAAATTTTGGCTGAGCTAGTGAACCAGCAACAGGAGCTTCGTAACAGTCAAACGGGGATACAAGGAACATTGGAACTCATTTTGGATCGCTTGACGAACTTAGAAAGGGCACCGAATCGAAGAAATGGAGATCAACCACTCGGAGATGGATTGCTTCCTATTCCTTGGCAGGAAAACAGAAACAACAGGGGAAACATGGTTCCCATACCACCTCCTAAATGGGAACTACCTAGCTTTGACGGACAGGAGCCTAAGGTATGGATTCGAACATGTGGTGGTTCCCCAAAAGGAAAACGAAATATCAAACATCAGTTGGCACACAATAGAAGAAATAACAGAGTAGACATGTCTATGGACCAAATTACTGCCGAAAAGGTCCATAATTTAATTGAAGTAGACCAACCGCTGGATTTATTTAATTTCGAAATACAAGCCTTCTCCAAGGCTAGCACTATCGATAAAATAGCTCAAGAAGAAATTTCAGCGGGAGTTTGCAGCCCTATCGAAGATCAAAGAGAGAAGAACAATTGGGGCACAGTGGAAAACATGAAAGAAACAGAGGGGAATTCAGTGGTGACTAAAGAAAGGGGGGCAGAAAATAACAAGGAACAACCAATTGTGATCAGTAATTCATGCATGGGTGGAACAATTTGGGATATGGAAGAAGCTATGCCTATTGCGACTGAACATGTTTCACAAATCACTGAAAAGGGGGAGATTACATCAGCTTGGGTTCGTCAGAACATCATTAAACTCGGCAAGATGTTTGGGGTTGATTTTAAAGGCCACGAAGGGAAAACCATGGAGCTGCTCATGCAGATAGATGCTTGCAGACAGGCTAAGAAGATAGAGGCTTCTCCAGAAATCAGGAAAACCAGGCTCCAAGATGCAAATTGAAAAACTTAATCTGTTTCGATATCAAATTTAAAAGCAATGAGGGCAAGAATTAGGGGAAAGGGCGTACACAAATTGAGTCATGAAGCTCAATTTGGTGTCTTGGAATGTTAGGGGATTAAATGATGGGGGAAAGAGAAGAGTGGTGAAAAATCTTATAGAACACTAGAGGGCCGATATTATCTGTTTGCAGGAAACTAAACTGCAAGGAGATATCCAAGAAATAGTTAAACAAATTTGGGGAGGGAGATGGATCCAGTATGCCCATCTGGAAGCAAGTGGTACAAGGGGAGGAATAATCATGTTGTGGGATAGTAGAGTGTGGAAGGGAGATGTGCTTGAAACAGGGGTCCACATACTAACCTGCAGCTTTGAAGCTTTGTTACAGAATTTTAATTGTCACATAACAGGGGTCTATGCCCCAAATGATAAGGTGGAAAGAAGAGAGGTGTGGGATGAGTTAGGGGCTGTTAGTGGTTTAATGGAGGGGCCTTGGGCAGTATGTGGGGATTTCAACCTATCCAGATTCCCTTCTGCAAAAAAAAACTGTCAGAGAAGATCTTCAGCTATGGTAGAATTTTCAGACACCAGAAGATTTGGAACTAATTGACCTGCCACTAGAGGGTGGTACTTTTATATGGTTCAAAGGCGACATGCACACCACAGCTACAAGGATAGCCAGAATTTTATTTTCCTCTGAATGGAATGAACAATTCAGCAAAGTAAAACAAACTATTCTGCAGAGATTGGCCTCAGATCATGTTCCTATAGCTCTTAAATGCGGTCCTTGGGACCAGAATAAGTCATACTTTAAGTTTGAAAATTGGTGGTTAAATACAGAGGGCTTCGCAGACAGAATCAGCACTTGGTGGAATTCCTTTAATTTCGATGGTAAACCTGATTACATACTAGCCTGCAAGCTAAAAGGCCTTGAAAGAAAAGCTCAAGGAATGGAGTAAAGAGGAAAAAAGGAAGCTTGCAAATCTAATAGACTACTTTGCTCAACAAAATGGCAAGGTTGGATTCCGTAGGGAGTCCAGAGCTCTTACTGAGGAGGAGGCAGAAGAGAAGGCAGCAACTTTTATGGAGTATGAAGAGTTAATCAAGAATGAGGAAACTGCTAGGAGACAAAGGTCCAGAATTTTGTAGTTGAAAGAGGGCGACAACAACACTAAATTCTTCCACAATGCAGCAAATGCCCACAAGAGAAGCAATTGTATTGATCTCTTTGAAATCCAAGGGGAAACTGTGAAGGAGCCAATCAGAATTAAGGGGGAAATTGTTCACTTTTACAAGAAATTATATACAGAGACAGTAAGGTAGAGACCAACAGGGAACATGATTAACTGTCCAACAATTTCAGAAACAGAAAAAACCCAACTACAAGGTAGATTTGAGGAGCAGAAAGTACACTGTTGTTTGAAAAAGTGTGCAATAGATAAGGCTCCTGGACCGGATGGTTACACCATGGGTTTTTTTATCAAGTGTTGGGATGTGGTAAAGAGTGACATCATGGCTGCATTCCATAACTTTTATGAACATGAGACATTCGAAAAAAAGCTTCAATGCCACATATATTGCTCTGATTCCTAAGAAAAAAGGGGTCAAAGAGTTGAAGGACTTCAGACCAATCAGCTTGATTGGCATTTTCTACAAGCTACTGTCGAAAGTACTGACAGAAAGAATCAAAGTACTGGTAGATTCTCAACAGATGGCATTTATCAGAGGAAGACAAATCATGGATGCTATATTGATAGCAAATGAGGCAGTGGACTATAGAATGAAACAAAAAAAGCCTGGAATTCTATGTAAAATGGATCTAGAAAAGGTTTATGACCATGTTAACTGGGGTTTTTGTTGAATGTACTTAGAAGAATGGGATTTGGTGAGAAGTGGATTAGGTGGATCAACTTTTGTATCTCTAGTGTGAAGTTCTCTGTCCTTATTAATGGGGCACCCAAAGGTTTCTTTGCAACCCAAAGGGGAATAAGACAAGGAGATCCTCTATCTCCTTTCTTATTTATTCTAGCCATGGAGGGTCTTAATAATATGATAAAGACAGCAAAACACAACGGATGGATATCTAGATTTGATGTGGATACCAATAATGCAAGTTATCTGGAGGTGACTCACCTTCAATACGCAGATGATACCCTGATATTTTGCGATGCAAATGAAGAACAATTGAAATACTTATAAGAGTTATCCTAGTACTCTTTGAAGGAATTTCAGGATTGCATATCAATTGGCGCAAGAGTCACATTTACCCCATCAATCCCGTATCAAATATAGGATACTTGGCTTCAAGTTTGGGTGGTGAAGTTGGAACCCTTCCCTCTATTTACTTAGGGATGCCTCTGGGGGCTAAATCAAGGTCAATAGAAATATGGGATAATGTGCTAGAAAAATGTGAAAAGAAGCTGTCTAGATGGAAAGCACAATACTTATCTATGGGAGAGTCCTTGATGCTCTTCCAACCTATATGCTGACCTTTTTCTCTATCCCAGCAAGAGTTGTACAGGGGCCGGACAGAATCAGGAGAGCCTTCTTTTGGCAAGGCAACAAAATCAAAAAAGGGTATCACCTAGTGAAGTGGAAGTGGAAAGTACTCATAACCAGTAAAAAACAGGGAGGCTTGGGATCAAAAACTTGAAGAATCAGAGCAAAACTTTGAAACTAAAGTGGTTATGGAGATATACTCATGAATCTCAATCTCTATGGAAGAATGTGATCAGGATAAAAAATGGAGGAGGATGACTGGGTATCTAAGGTAGCAACCAATCCCTATGGAGTAACTGTGTGGAGATCAATCACGAGATGCTGGTATATCATGCAAAGCCACACCACCATCAAAGTCTATGATGGCAGCAAGACTAGTTTCTGGAAGGATAGGTGGTTAGGTGATAGAAGCCTTTCAGAAATGTTTCTCGACTTGTTTGAACTAGCTCAACACCAGGATAAGTCAGTGGCTGATTTGTGGTCTTCACAAGGATGGGACTTGAGCTTCAGGAGAAGAATGAATGAATGGGAAATTCCAAGAATAGTTGAATTCTTTAAAGTGATTGAATCATTTCAAGGAATTAAAGAGGGGAGGGACATGATGTGGTGGAATGAACAAAGCAACGGAATTTACAAAGTTAGCTTCGGATACAAGTTCCTAAACAGGTCAATGACAATCTGGCAGGTGGCCTTGGAAACAAATCTGGAATCTAAAATTCCCTAAAGGTGGCATGCTTCTCATGGTTGCTAGCAAAGGAGGTTGTACTAACACACGAAAACTTGAGAAAGAGGAATATAATTTTAGTCACACATTGTTGCTTGTGTGGAGAGGCAACGGAGACAGTGGGACATCTATTTTTGCATTGTAGGATCACTGACCAGCTATGGAAGATTTTTATCAATCTCAGAGGCATGCAATGGGTAATGCCTAGCACAATTGTTGACACTCTATCTAGCTGGGAGGAAGCAGGAACGGGAGCAAAGAATAGGGCTTACTGGAGAATCATTCCAGCTAGTATCTGGTGGACTATCTGGAGGGAAAGGAATGCTAGAAGTTTTGAAGATAGAAGCAGAACTTTACAACAGATCAAAATTGACTGTATTTTGCTTTTTCGTTTTTGGTGTATGAAAAGCTCCCCTATAGAGGCAGAAGACATCCTAGAAGTTTTAGAGTCTTGCTAGGTTAAGGAGCTCTTTATTTATTTAATTTGAAATTTGATACATTTGTAAAGGGGTCTTCAGCACTACCTAAGTGCTGATTTATAATATAAACATTACATTCTCAAAAAAAATAAATTGATTGAAATTTTTCGGCCAGTAAGTGCTCTAATTAAGTTGCTTTACTCTATATTTTGATGAGTTCTTTAAATTGTTTAACTAGCATATTAAAATTTAATAAATCTAATATGTATTTTATTAGAAATACTTTTGATGGGGAAGAAGAGTTAAATGCTATATTTCATAGGTTTACATCTATGTAACATATTTCAGTTTGATTCAAAAAAGGGTTTTAGTTATCTATCATCTTTTGCTGCTAATATTGGATCGATGAAGAGAAACTAGTATTTGTTTTGATTTTCTAGGTCTAATTCAGAAGTAAAATGGAAATGATAATCTCATTCACAGATTGTTAAAATTTACTATATTCGTGTTCTACCTCTTTAAGAAAGAGTTAGGATTACAAATATTTAGTATCATCAATTTAGATATTGTTGAACTCGTAAAGAAAGTTGGTGAATCTTTTTTTTATGTCCATGTAATTGTAATTAATTTTCTTGAGGAAAATCTGATTTCTCAAAAACTTTTGAGACAAGGATGATTTCCTAAAACTGCAGTTCCAAGTAACTTTATTTGAATCATTACAAGCTTAGTTTTTCATATTTCTATTCATAAAGACATAGTTGGTACATCAGTATGTGTTTGGTGTGTAGTGTCCTAATAAACTTGTCTCTCATCTCAACATTTGACATCTTTTATGCTTGTCATGAAGCATTCAAGCTAGGTCTTACTTTATTTGATTGTTGTCTCTTAATGAAGACCTGCAGAACTTCAAGCAGATTGTCCCTACTTCAAAAGGCAATGCAAGTTCTCTGTTTTATGTTTTGAAATTGGTTAAGATATCAGGTTTTCTATTGGATTTCGTTACTTTTGTATTGTCTTCATGTCATCTAATTTTTATTATTGTTATTGTTAATCTAATTCTCCCTCATCCCATATTTTTCTTCTTTTCTTCTTTTGTAAGTAATTTCTTTAGCTATATATTTATTTGCATAATTGTTTCAAGTAATGGATTTAATTGTCTCAATAGCTCCTTTTAGTAAAAAGAATTGCTCCTCTCTCGTTTATCTATTACCTATAGTTTCAGACACGAGTGTAAATGAAATCCATTTGTATTTAACATACATTAATTTCACACGATGTTCACAATTGATCGCCAAAATATGTCGAAATCTGTATGTGTAAGCTTGTTAAACAGTTGCACCTCAATCTGTATACTCCAAAAAGGAGAAGATACTGAAGTAGGAGGCTAACGATTTTTGACCATGAGGTAAGTTTTGGATCATCTTGACCGAAATTATATATATAACTAAACTTTATAGATATGAGTTTTGAGACAATGTAGTAAGTATTTGACTTGTTGTAATTAGGGTGACAATTAACTATGCATATGGCGGTAAGCTGTAAGGAACGAGTATAATCCTGCCACAACTACACATTTTTTACGGACTGATTATAATCCAACCACAGTAAATATTAGTGTTTAATGAACAATTTATAAGGTGTTGCTAAAATTCAATAAACTTTGTATCAAGTGTAAACAGAATACAAGCTTCTACTCTCCCATTTCTTTTATACCTTCTGTGTACTAGATTGGTGTGACGCACCTCATTCGAGTCTCTATGGTCTTCTTGATTTTGCTGCATCATTTTTGCTATCGTCACCATCATAGTTGACATTTGCTAACTTCTTTTTAATATGTTTCTTTTCTACTTCGATCTATATAGTAGTAGGAAAGTTGAACTATTTTTTAGTTGTCTCACATGATTTCTAGGAAACCAGATCTATTGCAGATAATGATAAGTAACTCTTAGTGGTAGCAGATTATACTATCATCGTGTCTGAGCCAGAAGCTGAACAAGTCAATTACATCAGATTGATTTTGATCTTATTTGAAGCAGTGTCAGGCCTAAGGGTCAATTGGGGAAAAACAGTCTGATTCCAGTCAAGGAGGTGCCTCAGATTCAAGGATTGGCAAGCATTCTGAGGTGCAAAGTAGAGAAATTGCCAACGACCTACCTGCGAATGCCACTAGGGAGCAAAATAAAGCTTTGGAGATATGGGATGGAATTCTGGAAAAAGCAGAAAAAAAGTTAAGGCTCAATATCTTTCCTTAGGGGAGTAGAGTGATCTTGATAAATACTCTTTAGATTCACTACCTACTTATGTTATGTCACTATTTCCAATGCCTTCAAAAGTTGTCAAAAAAATAGATAGGCTTAGAAAAAACTTTCTCTGGAAAGGAGGCAAAGAGGTAGAGGGCAATGGATACTGTCTAGTGAAATGGAACAATGTGATGCTGAGTAAGGAAAGAGGTGGAGTGGGTATTAGAAATCTGGGAATCCAAAATAAGAGCCTTTTAATGAAGTGGTTGTGGAGTATACTAGTGAGGAAAGAACAATATGGAAGGAGGTGATAGGGGCAAAATACAGGGAATTAGACCCATGGTGTACAGAGGTAGTTTCAGAACCCTATGGATGGGGAGTGTGGAGGTCAATCAGAGCTTATGGAATTCCATGGAAGAAAATGTGTTTCTCAAAGTTGGAAATGGCAACAAGATTAAGTTCTTGAAAGACAGGTGGATTGATCAAACTCCTATAGGTCAATCTTTCCCAGATCTTTTCTCAATTTGAGACAATACTGAAGTCAAAGTATGTGAAATGCTGGATAACTCAAGGCTGGGACTGTCTTTCAGAAGGCTATTCCACGATTGGGAAGTGGATGGGTGGCTTTCCGGAAAAATTGGGGGGAACCAACCTAGTCCCAAATGCACCAGATAGAGTTATATGGAAGCACAGTAAGGATGCTATTCCACAGTAAACAGTGCTTACAAGAAAGGGATACAAGCTGGGGTTTGAGGCAAACATCATCACTGGAAGAGTATTTGGAGAGGACTGATCCCCACCAAAGTGAAATGCTTCACTTGGTTAGTCATCAAAAGAATGTGTTTAACTCGAGAAGTTCTACGGAAGAAAGGAAGGAAACTGGTCCCCAGATGTTTCATATGCAATTTGACAGAGGAAACAAACAAGCACCTTTTCCTACATTGCAATTTTAATACACAAATCTGGGAGCTTTTCCTCAACATCACAGGCTCCAGTTGGACTATGCCAGAACACACTTCAGACCTTTTTAGTTACTGGATCGGAGGGAAAGGGGTTAGCAAGACTCAAAAGGAGTGGTGAAAGCTAATACCATCATGCATATGGTGGTCAGTATGAAAGGAAAGAAATGGGAGATTTTTGAAGAGCACGATCCCTTGATTCCAATTTTTATGCTATCATGAGATTTTTTGTCAACGAAAATGTTGTTTCTCTAGACGACATTCCATCATCCCCAAATAGTTTCAGCCTACCAGTAAGCTCATCAATATTTTCCTGTTAAGTAGTCATACACAAACCTACAAAAGAGACTCTACAATTTCAGCTATTTGTTCAGTGGGATTCCCCCAAACATCTTTGTCTTTCTTACTAGTTGACGCGACTAGTGACTTGATCTGTGAAAACTTATTATCCACTGTTTGAAGAGCATCTTTCTTATACTAGTTGGTTGCTTTCTTTCTAACTCGTCTTTATTTAGAAGTGAACCATTGCTTCCATTTCATGTGCAGTCAATAATAGCTTCTCTATGCTAGCTACCATCTTCGATTTCAATGACACAACATCTTGGTGCTGCCTGATCAGTATATGATTTTGTCAGTTGGGATTTGGGAATCTGATGAAGATCTTTCTTCATAAGTGGATCATGTTTTATCGTTTGATCTTTAATTAGAAAATGTTATTCTTCTAAGCTTTTGGTATATAGATTCCAATATATCCGCGTCCTTACAGACGAGTGTGCTGCTCAACACCTCAATCCCTATTGTCTTATTACCCTTTCTATCGCACTCTTCAAATCGTCTTAACATTCTCTTGTCACCGAATTATATTTTTGCCCTTGAACTAAGATGTTGGTGTAATCGTAGTTTCCCTTTGCAAAATTTTAGCTTCCCACTGATCTTGCAACTTTTATAATCCTCACTATGTTGAGAGATCTCAAGTAAGCAAGCTTGTCGGATTAACTCTCTTAGTCTCAAGTTTGGCTCAGAATGTGTTGTACTCATGTGATAAATTTCTTGGCTGGATATTAAATAAAAAACGATTCTCTTCTCTTTTAGCTTCAACTGTTTGTTTTTGCTGTCTCTCGGACTAATAAACTTTTCAGGTGATGATCATGAAGAATAGCATATGAAGTGTTTCGGCGGCTATAGTGCAATGGGAGGAGGGATCTCAGAGGAAAGTAAGCAAATTTAAATACTATAACATGTGGGCAATGGCCCCTGACTTCAAGAGGAGGGTATCTGAAAGTTAGAATAGTATCTGAAAGTTAGAATACAACATGTGCTGGCAGGTGAATGTTCAAGGTGATTGGAAAATTGAACAGATTGAAAGGGGTCCTTAGAAGACTGAACAAAGAAAAATTTAGTGAAGTAGAAAAGAAAGCTGAGTAAGCAAAGGAATGGTTGCTGCAAATGCCAAGAGAAATTGCAACAGGACCCAGAAACAAAGAATGGATAAAACAAGCGCACAAAGCTGCAAAGGAGTATCAAGACTGGAAAGTAGCATGTGAGAGATTTCTACAACAGAAATGCAAAATCAAGTGGCTGAAAGAAGGGGATCGAAACATGAAGATCTTCCATAGCTATTTGAAGGCTAGGAGGAATGCCAACAAAATTTTTCTGGTTCAAGATAAAGATGGTAATGAAAAAAAGAATATGGAAGGAATAACTGAAGCTTTTATTGATTTCTATACAATGCTACTCCAACAATGCAGAAAGATTACATGTGTCCTAATAAACTTGTCTCTCATCTCAACATTTGACATCTTTTATGCTCGTCATGAAGCATTCAAGCTAGGTCTGTCTTAATTTGATTGTTGTCTCTTAATGAAGACCTGCAGAACTTCAAGCAGATTGTCCCTACTTCAAAAGGCAGTGCAACTTCTCTGTTTTATGTTTTGAAATTGGTTAAGATATCAGGTTTTCTATTGGATTTCGTTACTTTTGTATTGTCTTCATGTCATCTAATTTTTATTATTGTTATTTTTAATCTAATTCTCCCTCATCCCATATTTTTCTTCTTTGTTTCTTCTTTTGTATGGTTTATTTAGGTGCATCTCTTGTTCAAATATGAACTATTTTGAAAGATAAATATTCTTATGCACATCCTCGTTAAATTAATTGAATGTATAGGATTACTAAGTGTGTCCATGTCGTTGCAATTTGTTTAGGATAGTGTTAAATGGCCACAAAAAATTGGCCCCAATAATAGAAAGAGTATATTATGTTTTTTTTCAAATATACAAAGTTATTTAATTTTTAAAGGAAAAGGATAAACAATATATTGTTTATGGACGTATAATTTCTCTCTTTTCATTTATTTTATTTCGTGCGGGCTGTTTCACTAGTTACATTGCAACATCAATATTCAGAACAGATAGACAACAATATCGCTCCAAAATTTCTCATTTAAAGTAAACAAAAACTCAAATGTACTTATAAATTCACTTCGCTGTCCTGATTATTCCAGAAGTAGAAAATGCAAATGGACCAATAACACAGTTGAAATCTACAGATTGAAATTAGGATCATTATATCAGTATGGACCAATAACACATGGTTGAAATCTACAGATTCATAATCAGAAATTAGGATCATTATATCACTCACGGAATCGAGTGATAACAGAAAAAATCTACACATTCATAAACAGAAATTACTTCGAACCGATTCTATAATCAAAACAAAAAATGAAATCAGAAGGCACGCTTTATGGGGCATGATAACACGTAACTGAAATCTAAGCACATTCATAATCTGAATTTCGAGGAGAAAACCGAAGAATTTCGAAGATTATACCTGAGCAGCAACAAGGAGCTTGAACAGAGCTGAGTATGGAGCACGATAACACCTAACTGAAATCTATCATCGCATCGAAACATAAACACACACATGAAAACACAATTTCATAATCTGAATTTCGAGTAGAAAATGGAAGAATTTCGAAGATTATACCTGAGGAAACAGCAACAATGAACTTGAACAGAGCTGAGTATACTGATAATTCTAGAGAGAGGGTAAAATTGAACTGATAATTCGCATCGAAACTGTTATCAGAAACAAAAACACACACTTCTTAAGCACGAAAACACTTTGATAATCAGAAATTTGAGGAGAAAAGCGAAGAAATTCGAAAATTATACCTGAAGAAACAGTAACAACAGAGAGAGTGTAAAATTATAGAGAGAGAAATTCTGAGCTTGCTCTAATGTAAACAGAATCACTTCATGTATATATAGTTTGTAAGATTTCTCGGAACAGGGGAGGGGTATCTTGGGAAAAAAGAAAATTAAAAACCGTCTTGAGTGAGTTAACAGAATTGTAATTCAGTTATTTGACACTGTTGACCTTGAATTCAGTATTATGTAGTAAGTTTTGGAGGGTAGTATCGTCATTTCAAGTGGTTAACTCAGGGGGATATGAATTGATTTAACGCGGGAATTCTATGAGGACTTAAGTACCCTCAGCTATATTAATTGATTTAAAGCGGGAACAATATGAGGACTTAAGTACCCTTAGCTTTATTTGTTTTGTGTTTTAGCTGTATTTATTTTGTGTTTTGTTTAAACAATTCGGTATTTGAAGTCTACTGGCTCGACTTATTTAAATTAGCATCGGGTAGAACAAATACAGGGATAAAACATGCTCTATTGGTTCGATTCATCTGAAATTGCATCGGGTAAATCATATAGGGATAAAACGCTCCTATCAGCTCGACTTATTTGCATTGGCACCGGGTAGATCAATAGAGGGATAAAACATACTCCACTGGTTTAATTTATCGACTTTGCGCCTAATAGATCAATATAAACGTAAAACACTCCTTACTAGCTCGATTATTAGAATTTGTATTGGACAAAAGAGGTAAAAGGATTCCTACTTAGCTTGATTTATTTGAATTTGCATTAGGTACATCAATAAAGAGGTCGGACGACTCCTACATAAAAGTTCTTAATTTCAAAATTCAAAATGATGCCGTTCGACGCTACCATGAGTTACAATACAAACTTAGCATAAAAAAGGACACAACAATGAATCTGTAGAATTCATACTGAAAAATCAAAATTCTTTTAGAAACGAAAGAATAAAGTAGTCCCAATATCATATTGGTATGCATTATTTTCTTCGAAGGTCATTGCACACCTTACTTACAGTGAGCAGAGAGAATAACGCAAGCTTTCCTGTTCCATCTAAAATATTTTTGCATTTCTCGAAAAACAGAAACTACAACAGTAGTGTGCTCATTGTTCCTTAGTGAAGCTGAAATGTTTTAAATAATAGTAGTGAAGCAATGTATTATTATTAAATAATTTTTTAATGTATCTATATATATAAATATTGATTGAAAATGTTATATTTAGTGCTTTTTAATTAAATAAAAATAAAATTTTAATTGAAAATATTATAATAGATATTTAAAATATATTTTTTATCAAATAATTTTAGTAATAAAAATCTATTGATACATGTCCTTTTTGGTCATTTGTCTCTCAAAGCATTTTTTTTAAAAAAATTATTCAAATACAAATTATTTATCAAAAGAATTTTTCAAATGAATTTATCAGACACAAATTATTTTTTTCAAAAGATATTTTATAAAAATACTTATCAAATAAATAATTTCCTAACAACAATTTCAAACGAGCTCTTAAAATACCCCCCTTCCATTTTTGGGCTCTAAAATACTCTTCTCAATCACAAGCTCTAAAATATCCTTCTTATCCACCTATAGGCTCTATTCTGGAAAATTTTAATATGGTTGAGGCACAACCAACAAAAGTTGAGAGAGGTTCCATTCATTTTTGGACATATGGATAAGTGGACCAATTTACTTATTTTTAAACCTCAAAATAAATTAACAAGAGAGTGAAAATATATTATATTGGTGTGGGGTCCATGTTTTTTATCTTCCCCTCTTTTATTTGTGTTGTCTCTTGTTCAATTTAAAAATAAAGAGATAATGTGTTATTTTATGTATTTTTAATTCTATTATTAGGTGCTAATTATAGCAACTTTATTTAGATGAATTGTAGTAATAATTAAAGGTGAAATAATTATATTATCATTTTTTAAGTATTTGTTAAGTTAACCATTGATAAGTAAATATGAATTGAAAGAGTATCAGACGAAGTTTGAATTTTATTCTTCTTTAACAATCACGTTTTTTTCTTCTAAACAAAAAATAGATGATCTTGTTGATTATATTTCAAATAATTCAATTAAAAATTGAAATTACATGTTTAGCTATTCATACTTAGCTTGATTTTTTTAAGTTGGCGTCCTGTTAAGAAAAACTTGACATACTTTTGACGCAAAAAAAAAATCAGAAATTGATGTTCATGTCTTAATTTTTTCCTCTAAATCTAACAAATTTTCAACTCAAATAAATTATTATTTTTCAAGAAGTTAACAAAAATAATATAGTATTTTAAAATTGAAAAAAGAAAATATAATATTTATCAAATCATTAACATAAATGTTACTATGTCAACTGAATACTTACACAAATTTAGTTGACGAAATATTACTAAAGTGACAACACTTGAGCAACGATTAAATTTTAGCAAATTACTGGATTATAAAATAACAAAGAATTTCAAAACATCACAACACAAATACATGATTAAGAAAAAATATATCAAAATGAACTATTAATAGAATTATTTGAAATATAATCAACAATTTTTTTTGGGGGGTTTAGAAGCAAAAAACATACTATTAAAGAAGGATAAAATTCAAAATTTTGTTTGATACCCTTTTAATTCATATTTACTTATCAATATTTGACTTGACACATTCTTAAGAATAATAATATAAAATAATAATTTAATTACTTCATCTTTAATTATTATTATTATAATTCATCTAAATAAAATTGATATAATTAGTACTCAAAAATAGAAATAAAAATCCATAAAATAATAAATGATCTAGTTAATTTTAAATTGAACTAATATAAAGAGACGTGATAACATACTCCCTCGGTCTTATTTTACTCGTCTCAATTTGATATTGTATAATGATTAAGAAAAATAATGAATAATATGATTACTTTACCATAGTACCCTATTAAATGATGTTTATATTTTAATTTGAAAAAAAAATTAATACTAAAGGTAAAAAAAAAAATTATCTTGTCATAATTAATGAAAAACTATAAGTAAAATGAAAAATTAAATTAGAAAATTACAGAGAAAATAATAAAAGAATGCGAAAATTATAAAGTATCGCCCCCACAAATCACAATAACTGTAATTTTGTATATTTATTTAGTGCAATATATGTGCCTCATGGGACCCACAAGGAAAACCATATATTTTCACTTTTTTGTTAATTTATTTTGAGGTTTAAAATAAATAAATTGTCCCACTTATTCATGTGTCAAAAAATAAATGGAGTCTCTTTCAACTTATATTGGTTGTGCCTCAACCATATTAAAATTTTCCCACTATTCTACCCTTTCCATTAACGGTCACTTTTAAAAAAAAAATAAAAAATTTCATTTAATACATGTTAATTTCCTATTGGTTAAAATTTTAGTTAACGGAAAACTTATCAATTTTCAAATTTAATTCGAATCCCATTTAAAATTGGAAAAACTTATCAATTTTCAAATTTAATTCGAATACCATTTAACATTGGAAAAATATTCATAAGTAGCAAACTTAAAATCATAATTAAGAGTTTCATAACAATTGTTTCATAATTACCCGAAATATCAAGTTGTATTTTATATTTTAGGCACATTTTGCAAATAAAATACATATACAAACGAAATTTGCTATTCTTTTTTCCTAGAGCTGTCAATACGGATCGGATCAGCCCATCCGGGCTTTGAGTTTAATGGGCCAGACCGGTTGGTCGATCAAAATAATGGGCCAAAAAACACCAAGCCCACAACATTACTCTGTGGGCTGCGGGCCTTATGGCTAGCCCATTTTTTTTTAAAAAATATTTTATAATTTAATTTTAGAATGTTAATAAACATAAATATTACCAAATAATATTATATAGTGTTAATACTTGTTAATCAGGTCTCCAACACTCAAAAAAAATACTCCTAATTGCGAAATTAAATAACTTTTGTATGATATCCTTTAAACTAAATAAAAATACTAATAAGCAATCTAAATAGCATGTATTTGACTTACGGGCCGGCTCACGAGCTAGCCCAACCCACATTGCTCAAGCCCCACGGGCCATGGGCTTATTCAGGCCGAGCTAAAAAATCATGTTCTTAAATGGACTGCAAAAACTGAAGTCCAACTCCTTCAAATTACAGACTGAGTCGAGCCGATCCAACGAACTTGGCCCATATTAACGGCTCTACTTTTTCTCCTCAAATCAATTAAGTTAAATAAAGAGTAAACAGGCGCTTAAATTCATAAGCTAAAAATTAACCACTTGATAGTAACCTAAGCTAAAAGTTCATAACACGCTGTAATTTTTAGAGACATGAATAGCTGAACTTGTGGCCAACTTGGTTCCTAGTTTGAACTTTGAAACAGAACAGTTAGGTTGAAAAGAGTCGTACAATTTAGCGTCCCATAAATTAATATGGCAGTGACTAAACATTTTTGGGCCAACTTGTTTCATATCAATCACGCTTTCTCCATTAGTTGGCCGTTATTGACTTGACACTTCTCCTAAAAAAATATTCATTAGAAGTTTGTTTAACAAATTAGTCTTTTTAATTATGTTTTGAAAATGTAAATTTGAGTGTGTGTATATATATATTGTTTAGTCATTTAGTGATAGGGGTAGTAATGAATGAACATAATAAAAATGAAACTAAATTGAAATAAATATTTTAAAAAAGAATGTCAATTATTTTGAAACGAAGAGAGTATATAATAATATGTTTTAAGAAACAATATAAACGTAATGCAATAAGCCGATAGACCATATAAATAATATAAACTAAACATCATTTCTTAAAATAAAAAATAAAAAAAAATTAAAAATTAAAACTGCACAATTATTCCACATTCAAATTAAATGAACTTACTAATCGAATTTCTAGCTATATATATATGACCAAGATATATATCAATGCTGAATATCAAAAGCTTATCATAAACAGAAACTCTTTTTAGTGAATAAAAGAAGAAATTTTTGAATTCATACCTTATTTTTCATAATTCATTTACGAATAGCCCACTTAAATTACAATTAAATGGACGGAGAGACACATTTTGACACAAATAAAATATCTAAGATATGGTTATATTGAACCATATCTAAAATAGGATATGGTTAATATCTAAAATACCCAAAAAAAATGTTTTCTTCAAAAATCCTCCATTTCGAACACACCCTAAGTAAAACTCATACTATTAACACTCAAAAAAATTACCACCAACAAAGATTAGATTATCGTAGATGGATAGAATTTCTCTGTACCCTTAAATATTCAGAGGTTTCAGGATCAAATCTTATGTATGGAAGAAATCCTTTAAATGGGCATATTCCTCTTAAATAAGAATTACACACAACAAATTTATTCAATTAAAATTTCAATACGAATATCAAACATCGAGAGAATACTAGACCTAAGTTTTAACACTCATTACATTTGGAGGGTACTTATGTACTAGTAGGCCACAAATTAAAGCAGCATGCATTGCAGCTAGCTAGGTGCAGAGTGCAGTAGCCACATCTATATATATACACACACTATTAGATCAATTTTATATAGAAAAAATTTCAGTTTAATTTCCTCTACTATTTTATCCATTTTTAAAAAATTTAAAAGCTGGTTAAATATTATAGAGATTTTTGATCAATATTTTGTTTGTATACAATACATTTTACTTTCATGGATACATATACATACGGTTTACTGGCTACATATTATTGTCTCTTTTCACTTCCCTTTTTGAACACTCACTTTTTACACTCTCATAAACCACACCTTCTTTTGGTTTTTGGGTATCCAGATACTCCGTCTATCACAATTAAAGTGGTATATACTCATACTTTCGATTTTACGTGACACTGTTTGACGTGCCACGAGATCCAAAATATATATATATATATATATATATATATATATATATATATATATTTTTTTTTTTTTGAAATTTGTGATCTAAAATAATTTTTAGATATTTTTATGACTGTAAATCATTTCATTAAGGGTAAAAGGGGAATTTTTGAGTTAGATTATATTTAATTGTTGTAAGGTGATTTTTTTTTTTGAAACGGACTATAAAAAAAAAAGAATGTCATATAAAATGAAACAAATAGCATATGTACTATTAGAAATTCAAAAGTTAATTAATTTTTTTATTATTGTGATAGTGAATTCGGACACAAATTTAAAAATAAAATTTATATATTCAAAATTTATGCAAGATATATGAAAAATTAGACTGCCATAAAGCACTTCTGCTTTTGGCTTTTGTGTATCTGATCTTTATATTGCTTGACTCCCATAAACAGATAATATTCAATTGCATTCCTTATGGTTTTATTAGTGGCTACCCTTGTAAGGAAAATATATACAAACTCATCTTTGGAAAAATTACCCTATCCCCTCAATTAATTACCCCCCACCCCCACCCCCACCCCCACCCCCACCCACCCAAAAAAACCAACAATAATAGCTTGCTAGGGTTTTGGTAGATTATGCTTTCAGTACTGAAAATACTCAGTAATTAAGTTAGTTTCAGTTCACTTTATTAATTTGAAAAATAGCCTACGCTGTCTGCCTTGAAATTTAGGTTCATCAAGAGTCAGGATGGATTTTGAGTTTATAGATATTGGGTTCTACAAAAAGGTAGGTTTTGGAAAAGTTATTAATAAGTATTATAACCGTCATGTTTAGGTCAGCTTGCAAGTATCTAGACTAATTCAACGGGCCAAAAACTGAAGTTTAGGAGTTCGAGATTCTAGTTTGTGTATCGGGTATGTGTAACTCTATATATCCTTTGAAGCTTGAACGGATGAAAAGAAATAATAAATCATTTGTACATATTATTCATACATACAAAATTTGGACCAAGAGGCGCACATATAGAAAACCCTTACGATATAATAATCGCAGCCAAAAAATGTATAATCACACGATTTAATTGTCAAATTAGCTCATTGTCTTACACTTAAAAAGAAATTAAGCAAATAAAACACTAATTTAAAATGTAATGGACCCTTCACTCTCTTAGGGATCGTTTGGTAGAGTGTATTTGAAAAAATAATGCATATATTAGTTAATGGGTACTATTAGTACCTTGTTTGGTGCAATTTTTAGGCTATGTATACTCCATTATGTGGTAAGGTGTGTATTACTAATGCTTAATGCAATGAATTCTAATTGACGTATTAGTATAATTAAAAACACAATTATCACTCAAAATCTTTTCCACATCCTTTCCACCATATATATATGGAGGGTATTTTTGTCAAAAAAATATTTTCTAAAAAAAAAATTATACAATTCATATATTTTTACACCAAACCAAATACTGCATAAACACAAACATTATTAATACAAGCATTATTAGTACATCATATTTACATTATTCTTATACACTCTACCAAGCGACTCTTTAATGATGACAATCTAAGTTGCTCGGACTCTCTAAAGATGTTGCCGCACCCACGTCGAATCCTTCAAAAATACACTATTTTGGGAGAATCCAACACACACCCATAAATATTTTTGAAGAATCTGAACTACTTAGATGACAATTGATGCGGGGCAAATTCATATAAATTCGTGAACACTTCAACCCACCCCGCCCCACGTAGCATAATTTGTTGTTTTCAATCCACCCTACCTCGGTAATTTAACTCACTATTCTTTTGGTGCTATATGTATATTGTCAAAATAGTCCAATACAACATTAATTAGAATAAGGAGTTCAACTATATACGTTTCAGAAAACTGAGATTATTTACTGTTTGATCATGAACTTCAAAAGGAAGCAAAATATAACAGTAAATATATATAATATAAGATCTGAAAAAAAAATAAAAAGAAACTGAAGCATCTACATCTCACTGACACACAATCCCCAGAGTATAGAGAAAGAGATATATACATACAAATAAAACCCAGAAAATGTATTGTTCAATTTTGGAGAGTTAATAACAAGTATTTCCAACTAGCTAATTAATATAAAAAACCAAAAAGGTAAATATAAAGTAGTGTTTGGTTCCTTGATCAGATAAATTTTCACTCAAATGTGAAAAGACAAATATTAAAACCATATACTAAAAAACTCCTTTTTTTTTTTTTTGTAATTAATTTTATAGTGAAAACCTAAAAAGAAAGCTTAAGTGAAAGATCAATAGAACTGGTAGGTGTATCTGTTGCCCAAGATATTGTAGTAACAGAAGAAGATTCACCATTAATATTTCCCATTGCTGCTGCAACTGATGAACTTTCTGGAGAATTATTAGCACTCATCATCTTCATCGTCTTTCCTAAACAACTTGTATGGTTAGTATTACCATTTTTCTCCGAAAAAAAATCATACTCCATTACAACTCCTTCATCAGATGACAACGATGAATTTCCCTTTCTGTGGATCGCCACGATCTCTACAGCCTACAAATCATCGATTTTTCAATTTTTTGTTAGATTACAAAGTGAAAAAATTGAATAACAATGTTGGGAAAAAAATTTAGGGCTAGCTAGCTAGCTGCAAAAAAATTAAAAATAAAATAAAATTCACTTTTTCTAGACGGCTACTAGGTAAAGAGTATGGGTTCTGAAAGAAAGACTTTGTTCCAGAAACTTCCTTTTCTCTGATCATGTTTTCCATAGAAATGTTCATTTCATCTCCATTGATCACACGCTTCTTCTGATGAGTACGAAAAAGGAAAATGTGAATAATTTTACCAGAAAAATTAATTAAATCGAACGCGTTTTATGTATATACCTTGTTGCATGAACTGCAGCGATCAGAGAAACATGAGGAGTTGTTGTTACTAAACAAGTGTGGAATTTCCTTCGATTTCCCATTATTAGAGTTGGGATTTACAAATCTGTAGAGATCGATTTGAGACTGATTTCCAAAAGCAATAGAAGGTCCAGTAGGAACAGTAGTAGCACTAGATCCAATAAACCCAGTATTAACAACTTTTTGTTGAACAAAAAAGTCATTACTAGGACTCACAATTGATTTAGGAAACTGAAATAATGGTGAAGAATTCAAAATGGGATTACTATAAATTCCGGAATCAACACCAACACCACCAGTAGCCACAGTAGCACTAGCACTAGAACTAAAATTTGGGAAATTGTTGCTAGATAAACACTGATGATGAGTACCACCAATGTGGATGTTACTGTTTTTTAACTGTTCTTGAACTCGAAGGCGTTCGAGCTGTTCAACACCCATGCCTCTTTGTGGTGGTTTCTTTTTCTTCTGGGCATTGTTGCTAGACCTTCTACGTGTCGTAGAAGAAGTGTTCATTGTTTGTGTTTGCCTTGATTGATGATTTTCTTGAAGAATTGGATGATGAGAAGTAGCCATTTTTGTAATGGAACAGTAGATGAAAATTTTGTGAGCTGGGGTGGGGTGGGGTGGGTGGGTGTGGGGGTGTGGGGTGGAGGGGCAAGTAAGAAAGGTGTTTTTTCTGTAGCAGAGAAAACACACACAGAGAGACTACAGATGAGAAATGCAACAGAACATGGTATCTAAAAGGCTATAGCTATGGTGTGTGTGTTTGTTTATCTGCTAGTAATCTTCTTGTCTTTTATACACAAATAATATGTGATATTATTTCCCTTTTTTTATAAAAGAAATAATAAAATTCTGAGCTGAAATAGAAATGTGATATATTTATAGTACAATGTAGATTAAGGGCTAGTTTGGTACGATAGATAATGGATAACTACTCTCGTGATTACTTTTAGGATGATGAGTAGCTTAATTATCTCATGTTCGATTGACATGAACGCATGCGAGATAGTTTATTTCGAGATTACTTATCTTGAGATTATAATGTAATTTTTATCCCACCTGAAAATAAATAACTAATTCCTAAATAGTTAATTCCGAGGTAACTTGTTTCTCAACCAAATAACCCCTTACAGTTATTTCCGGTGGTACATTTTTTTTCTTTATATAGTTTAAGTAATATACACGGTCAACATATATAATTTTTATACTATCGGCTATTTTCATATGCTTATATAGCACACAATGTAATTTACTTTAAAAGTTTTAAATCTCACATTTGTAAGAAGGCATTTTGATCTATGTATCTTTAAATGATGAAAATGTAAAAAATCATTTTAATTGATGATATGTAAAATTTATGATTATGTATTGATCATCGGTGTTTACATTGTCAAGCTATTCAAAAGATATACATGTTGATACTTAAAATGTTGAATTTATAATATTTAAAAAGAAAAATGTGTCACTTGCTATAACATATAATGATGATGTCATGGTATGAAAACTTCTTATTTTGATGATATATATAACTTAAATTATTTTAATTATCTATTTATGATCACTATTTGTTGAACTAGCTGGTTTCTAAACTAATGTAAAGCATACCTGATTTTTTTGTGGGTTTTTCGAAAACAACCTTTCTAATTCTTCAAGATAGTGATAAGGTTTGCGACAGTTTACCTTCCCCAAATCTTAATTGTCGGATTTTATTGATATGTTGTGGTTGTTATACCCGTTCTTCTATTAAATGGGACACACTAATTAACCCCTTTGAGCTAGCTAACATTTCTTGGTAGTTTAATTTTAAAAACATTTTAGAATATAATCACCTCTTAATTAAGAGTGCTAATAGTTTACCAGTGTCATGATTCTTTTTTTTTTTCCATAATTAATGAAATATTTTTTAATGATTAGTTCATAACATTAATATGTGATATATATGATGTGAAAATCTCACACACAAAAAAAGGTCCTGCAAAAAACAAGTTAAAATCAATTTTTGAAACTCTTAATTATTTTTTTCTTTTTTATGAAAATCATTGTTCTATTTACAATGAGACAAATATTTAGATTGTGTTTATAATATATATAGCTATAATTTCAAAAAATTGCAATGCATAGTTATATTTAGGGTTTTGAAGCAAATATACAATACACATGCACGTCGATATAGTATTTTCACGTGTTTTGTATTGATACAGTATACGTTAATCATATCCACTGCTTCAGTCTAGCTCTTTCGCGAGTACAGTTGATATCCGCCAAACAACACTTTCTCCTAATATAGCAACTATAAATATATTACATAAATACACAACTTATAGCTACATTTGGTAATCACACTCTAAACAATAACTATTTATGAAATTTTCTCTTTATCTTGACCACGTGATAGCTCAAATCGAGTAGGTAATTTGGTGGTTCAAGATAAGTAATTAAATCATTCTTGAACTTAATCCTATTTGTTCTTGTTTTTAACTCTTAATTACCATCATCTTAATTAAGTTCTAAAACAAGTACTTAATGTGTTACATTGTTCGATTACACTTTCAAAATATGCTTATTTTTAAAAGTATGAATTCCAAAGAGTGCTATTACAAAATAAAAGTTATTTTTTCAGCTTTTGAAAAATATTTTGTGCCTTTTTAGTTTGTGGTACACGTATTATTTTGACTATATAATATTCAATTTTTTTTCTAAAAGTTTAGACAAACATCACAACTTTCTAAAGTAAATATTTTTAGCTTTCGAAGTTTGGAAAATCCTATGCTGATCCAAATTCTTCTATTTGATTTATCGAAACTCGATAGCTTTTACTTATATACCATGTATATGTATTAAAAGATCTATTGCTAAATATTTAATTATAAACTTAATTATTATCCTTATAAATCAACTTAAAATTACTATAATAACTTACATATAACTTCAAATGTTAAATCAACCTATAGGTAATTTTTAAAGAGTGGTCAAGAACCTAACAAACAATTCCATTTCTCCATACATTACGCTTTTGCAAAAACAGCAAAAGAGATGATTGTGTATTGTCAGTAGAGAACAAGTATCACATAAATGCAGTTTAAGAAAAAGACCTTATGGATATATATTGAGGTCCCCCTAGCTAGTCTCTTTGTACATAATTAGTAACAAATCATTGCAGAAATATTCTTTTTCATCGTAAACAAATAGCATACCTAGACCCAAAAGTGTATTTTCCTAGAAAAAAATAACACCCACAAATCTATCTTGTATTAGTAACAAATCATTGCTTCAACTTTTTTTTTTTCAACCAATAAGAATATTAGGGTGTTTGTTTGAGCGTTGCATTGACCCTAGCTACTCTCTCTTTTCTTGCACGTCAATTTTTATATATTTTTCACATTATTACATTATCTTATGGAAAATGAAATGTTTTATATTTCATAATTTTTTTTTGGTGTAAAACTGATAAGTAATTAATTATAGGAGGTGGAGGATAGCATATAAGAATAGTATTTTTGACCATGATGTCAGTTGAAATTAAGTGTTATGAAGTAATTAGAGTTGCAATATTATATTTTTTTTAGAAAAGGCACTGTTTTCACCCTAAACTATATATACACGAAATCGTTGAGACACATCCGAACTTTAGGAGGATGATCCTATATTACCCCTGGACTAATTAAAACTCTATTTTTGGCAACCTTAGTGCCTACGTGACACATACGTGTGCCTACGTGGACCTTCAATGTGTTGGTTCACCAATGTGCCACGTAGGCACTAAGGTTGCTGTAAATACGATTTTAATTAGTCCATGGGATAATAGGACCCTTCTAAAGTTCGGGTGTGTCTCAGCAATTTCGTGTATATATAGTTCAGGGAGGAAACAGAGCATTTTTTCTTTTTTTTTATCCATTTATTTATATATATATATATATAAACAGTGAAATTTGCTCCATTTTCTTTTAAAGGGGTATTTATTTATTAATGATAATATGCATCATTTCAAGTAGTGCAGCTAGCATTACTGCTAAAACATATAGTTATTCATGATGGTTAACAATACTACTTGCTCCTTAATTATGTACTAAACTTGCCACCTTTAATGAAGCTCCAACTTGAGAATAATTTTAAGAATTTTAAACCATAGTTAAAAGTGAGGATAAATTTAGAGATTTTTTTCGCGAAAAATATGTTCACGTAGAGTTCACCTAATTAGCTTCGTTAAGGGCAAGGTAAATACGAGAGATGAGTTTACAACAATATCAACATCATTAATATGTATGAACCAAAAAATTAACGAAGGATAACATTAAATAATTTCAAAAATGTATATCATGTTATTATACGTATGTATTAATGTGTATCATGTTTAAGGGAGGGTACTATAGTAGTGAAAATTAAAAAGAAGAGGGGCAAAAAAAGCAAAGACAAATAGTGTACTTTGAGTAAGATTAGCCTATGTTATAGGGATTGTCATTGATTCTTTGTCCTTAAATGGAAATGCAAAAAATGCCAACTCCTTTTTGTTCAGGTTATATTAATGGGAAGAAAAAAAAACAATGTCTGTTCTTGTGTTCTCTGCATGCCTATCTACCTTTAAGAACCTTCAAGTACATTACAAGACACAAGTCATTTATATTTAAAACAACTTGTTAATTTATCACGTTAATTAATTAATCATCTGCAGTGCAATGAAGAATATATGAGCAACTTTTTTTTGGTTAACATATAAGCAATGTTTTATAAGTTATTTCATCCGTTTTAATTTTTTTGCCTTATTTTTTTTTAATATGTTCAAAAAACATTACTTTTTCCTTTTTTGACTACTTTTAAATTTTAAAAAGAAAAATTGTGTAATGTTAAAATTTGATAAACAAATTGAGACGAAAGAAGTAATTTTTTTGGACATGAGATCCATGCCTCATTCTTAAATATCTAACTTACACATCTAATTAGTTGAAGGACTCTTCTACAACTTTTTGGTATTTTTTGTTTGTTCGAATGACATGATGGATTAATCAGTCCGATCTCTAATTTCTTTTTACTCCTTCCAATTTTTTCATTTTTAGTTTATTTTTTTCCTGATTCGGTACTTAATTCCTCCCTCTTTTAAATGTCTTTCTAGCCTTTAAAAATATTCCAAAATGATCGAGTGTCCAAATTCACTTTCGATATTAGTTAGTTTGGCTCTCGTATTTCAAATCAAGAAAATCTCCTTAGCACAGATGGACAAAGTACTTGATATATACTACTCTCTTCATCCCCTTTTAAGTCGTCATTTTCTTTTTAATCTGTCCCATAAAGAATATAATCTTTTTTTATTTGATAATTATTTAATGACATCATTTTCATTTTATTCTTACTGAATCTCACTTAAGAAAAAACAATTAAAAAATAAATATTAAAGTGATTTTAAGAGGAATAATTTTATAAGCTTTATAAAATGATTATTTATTTCTTAAATTTAATATTTAATTAAATAACGATACATAAAATAAAATGGAGGAAGTAATAACAAAAGAAAAGACATAAAATAATAAATTATTTCTTAATGTTTGAAATTTGACAAAATAAAAGTGGAGGGTGAGAGTAATGAAAGAAGAAAAAGTGGAGTATAATTTTTTTTTCAAAGAGACACATATGGTTATGTGCACAAATCCCAAGAATTCCAAACCATTTCCTTGGAGAGGGGAGAAGCCCCCATCGATCTATTCCTCGACCTCACTGATCATTCTGAATCAACCGCCTGTAGTAATAATCTGTCGACAATCCAATATTTTGCACTCTCCTATAGTACCATCAACTAAGATGTATCTTTTTATTTATTTTTATTTGTCACATTTTCACGATTTATTTATTAAGAAAATAATTTTTATTAATATAATTATTTTATTATAATTCCTATTTATTGATGTTATTATTGTGTCTTAAATTATTTTGGAGAATAAAAATTAGTATGAAGGATAAAATGGAGAAAAAAGTTATTCATCATTTATATATCAAAAATAATAAATAAAAGTGAAAATTCAGTTAAAAAATAAGTGACAAGTAATTTTTTGTAACATTTTGTTTCAATTGTTAAATTATATGAATTTTGACCGTATAATTTTGATTAACATTTTAAAATGATTATTCTTTTATTAAATTAATATAAGAAAAATGGACGGAAATCTTGGAGTAACGACCGATAAAGTTGATGTCATGTGATCAGGAGGACGAAGTGCATCATAGATTTAAGGAGTGAAAATTATCTCTTACAGAATTGCAAAGTAAAGCTATGATATAAATATTTGTGGTTCAGAGTTCAGACCTCGCATATAGTGAAAATTGTAATGCGCTCATGAAAACTATACCTTCCTTTATTATTACTAAAAATTATACAAATACACAACTTATGTTTCTAATATTACAAAAAATCCCAACTCCTTAAACATATTATAAAAATCTCAACATATACACAGAATGTTATGTATATGTCGGCTATGTTATGTATATTAATAGGGAGAGAGAGTAAGTAATTAAAAAAATGGAAGAGGATGTAATTACCTCTAAAAAGGTTGATATTTATGTTATTTATACTTACTATTATAAGAAGAAATACTACTTATAGAATTTTGGGTATAAATCATAAATCCTCAAAACACCATTAGAATCAATAGATGTCGTCTTGGCCTCACCACTCAATACTCTGTCACGAATCACTCTCAATCTATCATCATCAAGCTGATGAGCTTAAATTTTGCTCCACCAAGAAAGATCTAGCCCTGGGGCGGCTCAAGTAAGGTAGTGGCCTAAGGTCAAAATCAAACGCAGGCCTTAAATTTTTAGAAAAAAAGTTATTTTTTAAACAAAGTCTATTTTAAAAATTATATATTCATTTTCTTTTAATAATTTTCTTTTAGTTTGTAATTTAATTGATGCATTTAATTATTCTTGAGAGAAAATACTTCAAATATATCAAACCCCTTCTAATAATACTTTTATTATATATAATAAATTAATTTTTCTTCATATGATATATATTAATTTTTTTTAAATGAGACCCCTCAAATTTGGGGACCTAAGGCGATCGTTTTTTTTTTCAAAGGGGTAGAGACGCCCCTGATGTAGCCTCCATAAAAGATAACACATGTTCACGCATCGAAATATCAAGCGTAACCAACTGAATTAGCTTGAACATCTCTTAAATTGACTCTCGTAAAACAAAACGTGACAGGTAAAAACCGAACCTAGGAAAGAGCAATAGTAGAGGGGACCATAGAGCTACTTGAGTGGTCCCAAATCCCTTTACTCTGGTTGTGGACTCAGATTCTCTTCCGTTAAATGATGAGGTTTTTACTGCACATCTAGAAAGCTGGCTGACCCAGACACCCCAATCCATTTACCTAGCCTATACTCCTTAATTGGTTTGTGATGGATGTGGTAAGTTTTTATTGGTCAAAAACAGCTACACACAGTACGTTTTGCCCAGGACGGCGCGATGTACAGTACTACTATGGCCATGAGAAAGAAATTTGTTTGATGCTGGCTCTAGATCTATTTCACTATCAGTAAAGCACCACTAGCACTAGCAGCATCTCTTCATATTTTACTACTTTGTGTGTTCATATAGACCTAGAGCTATTGCTTTTGGTAGCTCACGCTCTTTGAGTTTTAAATATGCTAATTGTACAAAAAGTTAATTCCAATAACTTATAGTAAGACGAAATTTTTACGTGTTTCTCTTTTATTTAAGGACAAACAATATAAATCCCGACAGTTTAGAATTTAATTATAAAAATTTTTGATATTTTATATAATTACTAAAAATATCAATTTTTAATATGTCGAGATGTATAATTAACATTTTATACATCCAATGAAGATATTTTTTTCTTTGTAAAAATACATAATTAACTCTCAATATTTTTTTTTTATTTTGAATCTGTCAAGATATATAATTAGCTTTTGATACATTCAATGAATATATATAATTAGAGTCGTCAATATGGGTCGGGCCCATTGGACCAGCCAAACCCGACCTGTAATTTGATAGAGTTGGGCTTCAGTTTTTGTAGCCCATTTAAGAATAGGGCTTTTTAGCCATGCCCGGATAAGTCTGTGGCCCGGGGGTTTGAGCAATGTGGGTTGGGCTAACCCGTAAGTCAAATACATGCAACTATTTAGATTTCTTATTAGTATTTTTATTTGGTTCAAAGAATATCATGTAAAAAGTTATTTAATTTCACTATTAGAAGTATTTTTTGGGGTGTTGGAGACTTGATTAACAAGTATTAACACTATGTAATATTGTCTGGTAATATTTATATTTATTAACATTCTAAAATTAAATTATAAAGTATTATTTTTTAAAAAACGGGCTGGCCCGTGAGGTCCGTAGCCCACAGAGTAATGGTGTGGGCTTGGTGTTTTTTAATTGATGGGTCAGCCCGGCCTGACCCGTCAAATGCAAAGCCCATGTGGGCTAGTCCAGATGGGCTGAGCCGACCCATATTGACAGCTCTATACATAATTAGTTGGCCTTTTTGTAAATTATAAAGGTGAGAATTTATATAAATATGATAAGTTAAGGTGTATGTTTATGTTATTTTCCATTTATTTAACACATTTAAAATAGGGTTATTTTAATCTGACAATATTATATCATTACTTTCTGTTTACTTAAATCGAGAGTCTATCAAAAATATTTTATCTATCTTCACAAGTTAAGAATAAAGCTAAGAGCATACCACTCTTTTTAAACTTCATTTATAAAATTACACTTAAAATTACACTTCATATTGTTATTGTTTTACTATATTGTTACTTTAGTATTAGGGAGTACGGATTGTCACATTTCTTTTGCTCAAAAATAACTTATGCTTTGTCACCATAGTAACTTAACTTGATTTCTGTTTAACCAAGTTAAATGACCAATGATCACTGTAAAATTATGGCTTGGCTTTTTGAATTATAATTAACTAAATATTTGTGATTACAAATTAGAATTAAGCATTTCATTTAGGGCGACACAAAATAGGTGGACACGGACAGAGGCGGACCTACATTGAAAGTAGAGGGGGTGCACATATACCCACTAGTCTCAAGAAAAACTCTGTATATATTATTTGTCTCTCTCTATATATATGAGGGTGCTAAGTTAAATATATGTTGTGTACCCATAAAAATAACTGGGTTGGCTGGTGAGATGGTTGGGCGGTGAAAGTTGCTCTTATTGTGTGATTGATGAGGTGCGAACCCTAACAACAACGTTTTATTGCTCCTTTTTCCATTTTCCAAATTACACTGCAGCATTATTGTGCAAATGTATATATTTATCTTTTGATGTAAAAAGACTTCCTACTTAGTAGTCATTTATTTTACACCTTTTCTTTTTTCTTTTATGTATAGTGGATATTACAGACTTATTTTTATTTTATTTTAAAATACAAGCTTTTCTCAACTACAAAAGGTAGATATTCTCCCTAACTTCTTTGTATAATATTTACTTTCTTTTATCTTTTGATCATTGAGTTATTTTTTATTTAAAAAATAAGCAATTTAAAGTTTGAGATGGACTTAAATCAAACGTTACCCGTTGCAACCATCTAACAAACAAATGATCTCTCGAATTTCATATTTTTCAAAAACTTTCTATTATTATTCAAAATATAAAAGTGCGTTGAATTTAACTACGGTGAATAACGCATTTTTGTCATATTAAATCTAATTAATGCTATTCAATAATATTAAAATTTTGCTTATAAAATACTATAATCAATAAGTTTTAAAGAACTGTATATCGAACTTTCACACTATTAATTACAATATTTAAATATAGAGGTGCACCCGTCAAACCTAAATCCTGGGTTCGCCTCTGGAAACGGATGATTCGGTGTTTGAGTTGAATAGTTAGATGTTCGGCTGCATCACTTATTATTTTAATTGCATATCCCGAAATAAAATATGATGGAATAGAAAGAATTTACTCCATTATGATAATACAATTTTCATTTCAAAAATTTGACATGAGAGCGAATATAATTTTGAGAAATTCGAATAACACAACATACATAGAGGTCAAGGAAGAAAAAAGCCGAAGATTTTCACTTGTACCACTAGATTATAAGTTTTCACGTTAATTGAATTGAATAAGACAAAGAAGTCATTTCTACCCTGGACCTGGACCACTTTATGTTACCCTTCTCTCTTCTATTTAGGACAAAACTACAGATCCAATTCTTGGGTCATGACATGTAAAACAATTTTGTTACACAAATTGATGTATTATTTATTTACTACACAATTCAGGCTTTCATAATTAATAATGAAGATAGTAGGGCTGTTAAGGTATGCTTTTTTTTTCTTTCTAGTTATTTTTTTCAAAAAAATGAAAATTTCAAGTGATTTCTTTCCGTCTACTTTAATATCGGTGAATAGAGTTATTTGTTGTTAGTTGACAGGGACGGAGCTATCCCTAGGCTAGGGGGTCATCCGAATCTTCTTCGGCGGAAAATTATGGTATATATACATGGTTAAAATTATATTTTATGTATATATAGTAGATGTTGAATTCCTTCCGGTAGTTCGTATGTTCACTTATGAATCCTCTTAGTAAAAATTCTGGCTCCGCCACTGTTAGTTAAAGTAACATATGTCTCGTGAAATTAGTCAAGTTGCACGCAAGATGACTCAGACATTACGATTATCAAAAAGGAAAAAAAAAAGATAAGAGTAACTAGTACACCAAGTGGTTTGTTATTTATTTACACTACATTTCAAGCTTTCATAAATACTAATGTGAAGAGAAAGGGGTTGTTAAGCTACGCTTTTTCCCTAGTGATCTTTCTGAAAATACTAGGTGATTTTCTTCTCGCTTGTTCTAATCTTGGTGGACCGAGCTATTTGATGTCTGTTGTCGGTGGAAGGTGATGTGTACCTCGTAAAATTAGTTGAGGTGCACGCATGCTGAACCAAATACTACGATTATCAAAAAAAAAAAAAAAAAAACGAAAGTAGAGTAACTGGTGGACCCTGTACTTGTGCTTGTTGCTTGATCCTTTATCTAGTTATAGCAAAGTAAGGCGCAAGCTTTTTGTTTTGTTCACTACTGCTTCTTCTGTTTCTTTTGTCCACCTAAAGAGACACGATCTGAGTTCAGATTCATATCTGTATCTACAAAATCTTTCTCTTTCTTGCATAATAATATTGGCTTTTTTAGTACCCACATTGGAGACCATTTATGATGGAAAAAACAAAGTAGTAATTAATATCCAAGAATTTAATGGGGGTGAGGGATATCACAATGAAGTATAGTGTAGTACTCCAATGGGAACTATAAGGGTTAGTAATTTCACTCGAGAGATAGAGATAAAATAATCCCAAATTGAATGAGAGATTTGAAATATGCATGTCACCTTGTCTTGCGTATCAAACGTTAATTTGTGATCTTCTTTTTTTATTTATTTTACATTTATTCGCTTCAAACAACTTTATGTTGTGTTAGAAGTTAGGCTTGGCATATATAAAATGCCTGAAGTTCTATATAGCTATTTTTAGGCACAAAAATAGTTGAATTTCAATCGTATGAAACTTTAGAAACTACATAACTAAAAATTATTCGTAATGAGAAGGCTTGCAAATTTATACAAATTACGATATAACTTAAATGGTAATCCCAAAATTGATTATTTTCGTGCTTCGGCCCAAAGTATATATTTTCATGTCTAATGAAAAAGGAAAGCATAGCGTGGCTTACGACATATTTTCATATCGTTCTTTATATTTAGGGAGTAGTAATTTTTTAGTTCTAACATCAAACATTATAAATAATATATTTAAGATCACAATATTCATATTTTGGTACTTTAAAATTTTTTAATTTAAGATTAAAATTTGAAGTCCTTTAAACTTCATTTTTCGGATCAAACTAAATTAAGATGCAAATTGCTTTTTCTTTCACCTTCATTTGCAAGATAATATAAACCAGTTAAGATACATATCTCATGATTCTTTAAAGCAAGCACTAAATTCACCAGTGTCGTGTTGACATAAATAGCCGCCCACCCATAAAATAAAATCGACATACATATCTATAATCTATATCTATAATTTATATCTATAATCTATAATTTATATCTATATCTATATTTATATCTCTATAATATATTAAAAGTATGAAAACGCTTAGAAAAGTGATTTGAACTTTTTGCCCTTCATTAAAAGACTCTTCTTTAGACAAAATTATCTTTTCATTATTTTTTAAATTAATTATTTAATTATTTTTATTATATTAACTAGACTTCCTAAAATATATGAGACTTCTAAAATATATGATAGGAGAATTAATTAATATTTTTCTTTCTACTGGACTTTCTAAAGTATATGGGAGTGCTCCTAAAATATATGGTAGGAGAATTAATTAATATTTTTCCTTCTACTGTTCAATTAGAAAAATACTCCTAAAATAAGACTCTATTAAGGAAATACATCTATAAATATTGAGATGTACGTTAAACTAGAGAATAAACCGGTTTGTCTGTTGGGAGAATATGCATGATTGATGCTCATTTAACTTGATTCGATTGCATGTCTAGATTGATGGATGCTTGATTTTTAACCCTCAACTTCTTCATTGTTTTTTGTCAGCGTAATAGAATTCAACATGCGTGTACATATATATCTTCTTTGTTTTCATTCAAAATCATTCTTTAGAGTCAAAATTTTCGCTCAGACAAGAAGTAGTTGGATCAAAATTGAAGTTTTGTGATTCCTATTATTTTTTTAATAGTTTACAGGTCGTAGATGAATGTCAGATGGCTTTGAAGAATTTCTTATGTAAAGCTCAGGTTTAATTATATTGTTTTGATATCTTTATTATCTTATTGTTTTATTTTAATTTACAGATGCTAGATGATTGTGGGTCGACTTTGAATTTTTTTTAGGTAAAGGTTAGGTTTAATTGTATTATCGTAATATCTCTATTAGTTTATTATTTTGTGGTAGTTTACAGTTTGTAGATGAATCTCGATCTGCTTTGAAAAATTTTTATGTGTAAAATTTAAGTTTAATTGTATTGTTTTGATATCACTTTTATCGTATTATTTTGTTGCAGTTTACAGGTGATCGATAGATAAATGTTTGTCGGTTTTGAGGAATTTTTTTATGTAGAGGTTAGGTTTAGTTGTATTATTTTGATATCTCTATTATCGTATTATTTTGTTATTGTTTACAGGTGGTAGATGAGTGTCGGATGACTTTGAGAAAATTTTTGTGTATAAAGATTAGATTTAATTGTATTATTTTGATGTCTCTATCATTGTATTATTTTGTTGCAATTTACATATGGTAGATGAATGTTGATCGACTTTTAATTTTTTTTTCTTAAGATCAGGTTTAATAAATAAATTCTTCATCTTACATACTCAAAAGATATTGAATTTAATTATTATATTCATCTTTATTATTTAAACAAATATCCTATTTAGTATAATGTTTGAACTCCATTAAAGTGAGTTACACACGGAAGGCGCGTACACCTAAACTAGTATATATACACACACACTTGATCGAGCGGCTAAATATATAACTGTCCCTTCTGGTAAAGTGTAAATAACATAAATAGCAAAAATTATTAGAAACAGATTTGATACTTGGGAAGGGGAGCCTTGAAGTAACTGGTAAAGTTGCTGTCATGTGATCAAGAGGTCACGGGTTCAAGCCTTGGAAACAGCCTCTAGCAGAAATGCAAGGTAAGGCTGCGTACGATACACCCTTGTGGTGGGGCCCTTCCTCGGGCACCACGCATAGCGATAGCTTTAATGCACCGGGCTGCTTTTTTTAGATTTGATACTTGGGCCTCCTAAACTTTAGTTCATTTTTCTTGAAATATGAATCCCACTACACATTTCCGCACTTGTGAGGAGTGTTGGTGCAACAGCAATAGCAATTGACGTGTGGCTAAAAAATTATGGGTTCAATCAGTAGAAACAATCTTTTATTAATGTAATTGTGAAGTGTACATAAGACCCATAATGCGGTCTAGTTATGGGTGTCAAACGGGTCAGGCCGGGCCAACCCGAAACCGGCCCTTCTATTTTAACCGGGTTGAGGGCTGGTTAAGGGCTGATTTTGGTGCTAGATGGGTTGGGCCGGGCCGGGCCAAACAGTAAAAAAATTAAAACCCACCCTAACCCGGCCCACTTAACCCAACCCGGTCAAATTCAATAAAACCCAGTCAAACTGTAACACCCCATATTCAAGTATATGTATTGGCGTATTCAAGTACGTGTATTGGTCTTATTTATATGGAATTAATTTTTTTATTTTATTTATACCGAAATTTGCCCGTCGATGGTTCCATGCGAAGGTTATTGAATAAGCTTTCCAACGATATAAAGATTTCCAAAATGGATAGGTTTCGAATATAATCGAGCACGTTCGAAACTATAAAACGGTGGCCGAGATATTTGGGAATAGTAAATGTGCAGGAAAATTTCCTGCACACGAACTACTGAGGCCAGCCGAATTTTTGGGTCAACTTCGAATGATCATAACTCCCTTAATATAATGAACTGGGAGAGCTGCGACCTATGAAAAGAAAGATCTTTGAGTCTTCTTTCCAATGCAATTGGTTTCATCCAAATACAACATCTGAATAAGGAGTTATACTCGTTTCACTTCAGCCTATCAAAACAGATTTTTAGGGTCAACTTCAAACGATCATAACTCCTTGTACAGTACGAACTGGGTGGCCTACTTTATATGAAATGAAATCCCTTTGAGTTATCTTTCCAACGATACCAATTTCACTCAAATCCTATATCGGATCAAAGAGTTATGGTCGATCTACTTTAGCTTATCAAAATAGTCCA
>NC_061117.1:222008055-222032664 GCF_002878395.1 Capsicum annuum | reverse complement strand
CACCTTGACTGTACATTAGGTCTACAAAGCCTCTAGACAATACACAGAGTTTAACTAAGGTCGGGACACACCCCGCCATATAACTAACTTCTATACAATACCAAAAGTGACTGGATATGACACGAAAAGCTCCAAAGCAAACTGGAGCTCACCAAAAGCAGCTGGATATTCTGGCTCCTACTTGTGCGGTGTATGAGCTGAGGTACATGTGCCTGTAGCATGAAATGCAGGTCCCCCGTGGGGAACGTCAGTACGAAATATGTACTGAGTATGTAAAGCTGTAGATAATCACATATGATATAGGAGCTCAATAGAAATCAGAAACAAGTGAATAAATCATAATAGGAGTAGACCACACTTACTATAACTTGTGACAACCTGTACATTGTATTTATTCAATCACTTTACCTTCGTTCTTATCATCTTTGTAATCATTACTGTACTGTATTGTGACCATTAGGCTACCTCCAGTACATATCAACTGGCATCAACCTATGATAGGCTTATGCCTCTGGGATACCACTCATAAACACATAAATAGGGATCGACCGATGATAGGCTTATGCCTCTAGGATACCACCGGATAAGAGAGAACTTCCATCACTTAGTTTAATTAATCCTTGAGATTGTTATTTCGGTCGCCATCGCATTTTTGATACTTTGAAATAATGATACATCAATAAGAGACATATAAATAGACCATCAATGCAATAACGATGAAGTAAGAACTCATTGGCACATTAATGAAGTGTTTTGGAGTCATCAATGCCATAACAATGAAGTAGGAACTTATTGGTATATCAATGAAACGTTTTGGAGTCATTAATATCACATGGATCTTGTTTGAGTAATCGGATACCTTCTAACATTCATTAGTGCAATAAACATGTAAGATTTGGAAAACAAGTAAGTATTGGAATGTCTTGACATCTTGTAGGGTGGAAACAAGTTCATTGGTAACGTAGGACATCATACAAAACCATTATGGATCACATGTTACTGAATAACTTTGGAAACTTTCTTAATAGAACAATTGTTCACTTTCATGCCAAAGATATGGTATAAAGTATGCTTTACATACCTGACTGTCAACCTTCAATACTAGTCCCAAATGGACTTCCCATCTTTTCGGATTACTTATCTACAATGAACATATATAGCAATCTAGTATTAGCAACCAAACGTCACAATTCAATTATTTGAATTCACCATACTAGTGGTTAAGTAGTAATCCTTAATTACACCATAAAGGGTGTCACTTTAACCCTCTTATACTCCAATTACATTCACATGCCATGCATATTCATACAACATCCTCCAATATCAAGTTTGGATTCATTTATCCTACAACCAATCCATTAAACCAAATTGAGCCATAGACATAAATAATCATCAATTCAATAGTATATCACCATATCCACCTTCCATAACTCAATTACCATATCCACCTTCCATAACTCAATTACCATATTCACCTTCCACAATTCGATACAACCAAACCATGCAAAAAAGTCCATAACCCTATTTCCATCACCTTTCAATAACAACTAATACATATAATCCTCTATCACACATATACATATGGAAAAGAACAAAGGCAAACAATATTCATACCTTAGAATTCACCTCTTGATTATGCAATCCTGTTTGTACAAATAATAGGTGTCGTTCGATGCTCTCGAGATGACAAACGTAGTTATCGGATTACTTTGGAATTTCTACGGTTTAATCAAAAGTAATTTAAAGGTCAAATTTGGCTAGGGTTTGTTCTTCCTCAATGATTGATGATGAAAATGAGGTTTTGAACTCATATACATGTATATATACACATATTCCCATCCATACTATATAGGAAATGACCAAAATGCCTTTAAAATTTAAATAATGTCAAATTTGTCCTTTGGTGGACTATTTTGATAAGCTAAAGTAGATCGACCATAACTCTTTTCTCCAGTATCAGATTTGGGTGAAATTGGTATCGTTGGAAGGATAATTCAAAGGGCTTTCATTTCATATAAAGTAGGCCACCCAGTTCATCCTGTACAAGGAGTTATGGTCGTTTGAAGTTGACCCTAAAAATCTATTTTGATAGGCTGAAGTAAAACAAGTATAGCTCCTTAGTTAGACGTTGGATTTGGATGAAACCAATTGCATTGGAAAGAAGACTCAAAGATCTTTCTTTTCATAGATTGCAGCTCTCCCAGTTTATTATATTAATGGAGTTATGATGGTTCGAAGTTGACCCAAAAATTCGGCTGGCCTCAGTAGTTTGTGTGCAGGAAATTTTCCTGCACATTTACTATTTCCAAATATCCCGGCCACCGTTTTATAGTTTTGAACATGCTCGATTATATCCGAAACCTATCCGTTTTTGGAAATCTTTATATCTTTGGAAAGCTTATTCAATAACTTTCGCATGGAACCATCGACGGGCAAATTTCGGTATAAATAAAATAAAAAAATTAATTCCATGTAAATAAGACCAATACACGTCCTTGAATACGCCAATACACGTACTTGAATACGGGGTGTTACATGTGCCTAGTGATGTGTAAAATAATACTTCTATATCTATGTCTGTTAACTCTCATGTTATGTCTGTATCTGATGTTATTACTAATGAGCATGAAAATGAACTAAGAAGGAGTAAAAGACGTAGAACTGAGACTAGATTTGGTCCTGATTTTATCACCACCTTCTTAACTGAGGATTTTGAAATCGATACTTTAAGTGATGAATTAGTGTTTGTATGCTTAATAGAAAAAGACCCTAAAAATTATGATGAAGCAATGAGTTCAATAGATGCGATATTTTGAATAGAGGCTATTAAAAGTGAATTAGACTCTATAGTTTCTAATCACACATGGGACTTGTAAGATTTGCCTAAATGTTGTAAACCCATAAGTAGCAAGTGGATATTCAAGAAGAAATTGAAGCCTGATGGTACAATTGATAAATATAAGGCTATACTTGTGATTAGGGGCTTTAACCAAAAGAAAGGTATTGATTATTTTGATACTTATTCTTCTATGAATAAAATAGCGACCATTAGGACTCTTATTGCTCTAGCCGCTATTTATAGTTTAGTGGTACACCAAATGAATGTCAAAACTGTATTTTTAAATGGTGATTTAGAGGAAGAGATCTATATGACTCAACCTGAGGGTTTTGTGGTCCCAGGACAAGAGAATAAAGTATGCAAATTGAGACACAGTTCTTATATGGACTTAAGCAGGCACCTAAGCAGTGGTATGAAAAATTTGATTTCACATTAATAGATAATGATTTTGTTGTTAATTCATCTGATACCTGTGTTTATTCTAAAATGATAAAATCAGACTGTGTGATTATATGTTTATATGTGGATGACATGTTAATCTTTGGCCTTAATGTGAATGTTGTAAGTAAGACTAAGAAATTTTTATTTTCTAAATTTGAAATGAAAGACCTTGGAGAAGCTGATGTGATTTTAGGAATAAAAATCAAAAGAAATGTTAGTGGTTTCTCTTTGTGTCGGTCTCATTATATTGAAAAATGTTGAAAAGGTTTAATTGTTTTGATGTAGTTTCAGTGAGAACTCCTTATGATCCTAGCATACACTTGAAAAAGAATAAATATTTCAGTGTTTCTCAAACTGAATATGCTAAAATAATTGGGAGTGTAATGTTTCTCGTGAACTATACTCGGCCTAATATAGCTTATGCTGTTAGTAGATTGAGTAGATATACTCATAATCCCATTAGTGAACATTGGCATGCTCTTCATCGCTTGTTAAGATACTTGAGAGGTACTATGGATTGATGTTTGCATTTTAATAAATTTCCAGCTGTTTTAGAAGGTTTTTGTGATGCAAACTGGGTGACTGACAATGATGAAGTTAGCTCTACCAGTGGCTATGTGTTTACTTTGGGTGCAGGTGCTATTTCATGAAAGTCTTCAAAGCAGACTTGTGTAGCACGTTCTACTATGGATTCTGAATTCATTGCTCTCGAGTTGGCAGGGCAAGAAGCTGAGTGGCTGAGAAATCTTTTAACAGATGTGCCTTTATGGGGAAGACAAATGTCACCAGTCTCTTTACATTGTGACTCACAGGCGGCAATTGGAATTGCTAAAAATAGTGTATACAATGGTAAAAAGAGACATATTCGCATCAGACATGGAGCAGTTAAACAATTGTTGAAACGTGGTGTTATTTCCTTGGAATATGTAAGATCCGAAAGAAATTTGACGGATCTTATGACCAAGGGTTTGACAAGAAAAATGGTCCTTGAATCATCGAAGGGGATGGGGCTAAAGCCCATGGATTGAGGTAATATGGTGGATACCCATTTGAGGTTAAACGAAGCCATATAGGCCTTCAATAAACACTACATATCCTATCCCTATGGCGTGAGGTAGTGTATTATAAGGTTGAGCTTATTTTTGCTCTTATTGATCCATAACCTTAAGGTGGTCTATGAGATAGACTTGATGGATCACCTATGTGAGTGTAAAAGGTTGGTCACCTTTTTATGAAAGACTTGGGTTATCTTTCTAGAGCACTCGTGAGACCCAAGGTTAATGTGCATGACCATAAACACACTTTGTAGTATCGCGGAGGTTGCTTAAAATCAAGGATATGGTATGTGTTGTGGGGGTCTCAACTTATGTTCATCTAGTTCAAGAGTACTTCACTTTTTGGATATTTGTTGTTACCTCATATCACTACGTGTCAATTCAAATCGAAAAATATTGACGCTTAAGTAGGTGTTCCTTTCTTTTGCCCAAAATTTATTCTTATTCTTTATCTTTGCATTAGTGGGGGACTGTGGAATTAACTCTACAGTTATTAATTTAATTAGTGTAATGCAAAGATGAATAACATCTACGTTACAAAGGAGATGTGAATACATCTAAACATCTGTTCTAATAGAATTAAGTAACATTTGAAGTAATGGTTCTTTAATACCATTAAATATAACTCTTGCAACTCCACTTTCAAATACTATATAAAGGGTGTCTTGGAGAGGATAAAAATACATCACATAAAGAAAAAAACAACCTTCCCCCTTTCCTCTTCCTCTTGAATTGTTTTGGCCAATTCGTTTGGGCAACCTCAAACTTCCAGCCATGAGTGCACGTGTTTGGAAGTAGCTGTGGAACCTTGGGGAGCAACCGGCTAGAAGGATTTGCACCGGAGTCGGGCCGAAATCGCTTTCAAGGCAGTGGTTTGCCACGACACAGTATTTTTGACAACTCTTTTACTATTATTAATCCAGCTCCAATATCAATATTGTAGTACTTTTACCAACATACACTACACCACTGTACGTTCCAATATAGAAATAATCTCCTACAACTTTTGATATGCATCACAATTAATACAATTAAATTGTTGAAATTGTTCAATTATCAACCCAAAAGGATGCTAGGAAACATGTCATATATATATATCTATATATATATATAAAACTCATTTCTCATAATAGTCATGTCCTCCATATAATATTGGCTTTGATGTCCCTTAATTTTGTCTAAACATTATAATGCCCAGGCCTCAACCAAACTACACCAATGTGCTACTAGGGGGTTTGGGTCACAGGTGACAAAAGAGTTTTAAAATGAGGTGTATGTGACACAAGTCATAATAATTTAGTAGAGGTGACAATAACTTAATTATGGTTTAAGAAAGTTTTGAAAATTTCAAAATAACCCACAAGTTTTTAAATTTATACTTTGATCCAAATGGTAGTTAATATATAACGGAGAACGAAGGGAAAAAGGCATCTTTTTCTCTCTCCTCATCCGTTGTTATTTTCTCTCTCTTCGCGATATTTGTTGTTCATTGTTGTTGTTGCTTTATTCATCATCTTCTGATTCATTATCATCATCTTATACTTCATTATCATCTTCATATTCTTCTTGTTGACCATTGTTGTTGTTGTTGTTGTTCCTACCCCAACTGCTGCTCTTTGACCAAATTCTTGTGTCAAATTTTATTTCGTAAATCACTTTTAACTTTGGAATTTACTTGAGAGGAGACTTTGGCCAGTCAGATTATGCTTTTTAGTTGAATCTGGGTAACTGCTAGTGTTTTGTTTTTTTAACAATAGCTTGCACGCGAACATGAATGCAATACAAGAGCAATCAGTTTAAACAGATCCATTATCTGCGGCAACAGATAAATTGTTCTGTTGTAATAGTAGACTCATGTTGGATGGATTCATGTTTAAGGGTTTTAGGTGCCTGTAATATGAATCGAATAGATGGGTATTCTGTTGCACCAGATTAGTAATCTGTTTCAATAGATAAATAATCTGTTTCATCAGATTACTAATATGTTTCGAACAACAAAATTTAGATACAACTCTTGTCACACACAAAACCTAACAGATAACTCATATGTTCTTGCTATTGATACTGGAATCAAATTATTCCTTAATTGTAGACATGTCATTCGTTAAGAAATAGAAATAGACAATACGAAAATTAAATAAGAAATAAAAAGTTGAGTGCATCAAACATAATTTTTTATAAAACAAACAAAAAAAATACATAGATAACAGAAAAAAAGCTTAATTATTATTATCATCATTATTAACATCATTATTATTTGTATGGCCAGCCGGCCAATCTTCAAAGGGCAGCAGCAGCGCCCTCCACAGCCTGCGGATCTCCTGCAGCATCCTTACTCTGACGGCAGCCAACTCCCAATGCAGGTCATGAACCTCCTTCTGCAGTTCTTTTATGGCGTCTCATGAAATAGCGACATCCTACACAGGATCAGCCATATCTAAAAAATGCATAAGTTGACAAAACACACACGTAAACAAAAAAGTAAAGAAAAGAAAGAATTCGAATGTAATGTAATACAACGTATATTTACACAAAAATCAAGAAAAAACTTATCAGAGACAAGAAAAAGCTATCAAGTCCTTGAAGAGAAAGTAGTTGAAGGTGTAACAAGAGCGAGGAATAAATAGTGTGTAGTAGAACGAACGATTGAATAAGGAGGGACCTATTTATAGAGGATTGAACTTGAATGAGTTAGGCAAAAAATCGCAACTGTTCACCTCTATTTATTAATGACATTTTTTATTACTGTAAAAATTTACGACTTAATTAAATTAATCAATATTATGATAAGTCATGACTTTTCAGTTTTATTATTATTACTAATTAGTTCTTTCCAGAAACCGTTTTTTTTTACTTTGTTTTGGACAACAGATAATATATCTGTTGCATTAGATAAATCATTTGTTACAACATATATATCATGATTTGCAACAAATAGATAACCTGTTGCATTAGATAATATATCTGTTGCAACATATAATATATATATATTTTTAAAACAATAAATTATCTTCATGACAACCAAATTTTCTGAATTTTTAATTATATAAATTAATAAAGTAGATTTAAAGGCACAACTGTTCACCTCCATTTATTAATGACATTCTTGATTACTGTAAAAGTTATGACTTAATTAAATTAATCAATATTATGATAAGTCATGACTTTTCTGCTTTATTATTATTAATAATTAGTTCTTTCCAGGAACCATTTTTTTCACATTGAGTTGGACAACGGATTATATATTTGTTGCATCAGATAAATCATCTGTTACAACAGATATATAATCCGTTGCAACAAATAGTTAACTTGTTGCATAAGATAATATATTCGTTGCAACATATAATATATATATCTTTTAGAAAAATAAATTATCTTCATGACATCCAATTTTTTGACTTTTTAATTATATAAATTAATAAAAAAGATTTAAAAACAAGAATATTTCTGGTGAGTTTTTACGGTTTAAATTATGTTTATTATTTATTTCCTTATTTTTTCTGTGAAAAGAAATGACTTAATTAAATCTAGCTGTTGGTGAGTTTTTTATTATTGTGACAAGTTATGACTTTTCAGCTTATTAAATTTAAATAACTTTTTTCTCAATTTAAAAATCGAATACATCTGGTTTTCAATAACCGTTCCGTTTCTTTAATAATCATTTTCATTAATTGAGTTATGGCAACAGATTGTATATCTGTTGCATCAGATAACCCATTTGTTTCAACAGATATACCATCTGTTGCTATAAATCGACCATCTGTTTAAGGAGCTTTTATGTTTTCTTCTAACTGATTCATAAGTCGCAACAAATGAGGAATTTGATGCATCAGAAGCATTTTTTGTTTTTGTTTGTTTGTTGAATGTGTTTAGACAAAAGTCACAGTCTTTTTTCTTAAAAATCATATCATCATATATATATATCTTAATTAAGTTAATCCAATGTTGTGAATTTTTTTAAATTAAATAATCTTTCTTTGACCATTATAATATTATTTAGTTTCTTATTATTTATTAACGAACCATTTTTAGGAGAATTTCTCATCATGACCGTATCTCTAACTCCAACCGCCGACGTGTTGGGAATAGAGAATAAATAGAATGATAATTAAGTATTGAATAAGAATTAAAAATTCAAAATCGACCAAACCAAACCAAACCAAACCAAACATATACATGAATTTTTTTGAATCCCTTATAGGTAGATCAGATATAAAAAAGGGAAATACATACGCTAAAAGAAAGAAAAAATACAACCTAATTATTATTATTATTATTATTATTATTATTATTATTATTATTATTATTATTGTTACTATTATTATTGTCAACCTAGCAATTTTCATCCGGAAGCAGCAGGGCCCTCCTCAGCCTTGCTCGGAAATCGCCAAATCCCTCTGGAGTTCATCAAACTGCCTTTGAAGTTCCTGCAAGGACTCGATATGAACCTTCTTGTACGAATCTGGATCTGACATATTAGTATTGTAAGTATAGTAGAATGAACGAGAGTGAGTGAGAGTGAGTGAGGAGGCCGGAGGGACCTATTTATAAAATGACTGAATTGAAAGGGACTGGACTTAGTCAAACAAAAATCCACGACTGTTCATATCCCTTAAAAGGAAAAATTACACAAATTCCATATTTAAGACACCATATTACACAATATCCCTTAATGTTTTAAAAAATTACATAAAACCCCGGATTCATATTTACTACTGTATACATATGTATATACTAGTGATACATATACATATGTATCTCTAGTCCATATATGTATCACTGCTTAACATATGTATCACAATTCAAAATTTTGGGATAAGATGTAATTAGCAAACTATCCGGGATTTAATGTAATATTGCTGAAACTATCCGGGATTTATGTGTTGTGTGTGTTAGTGTTACTTAAATAAAACTGGTGACTTTATTAATAAGTAAATTAGAAAAACACGGATCTAAATACAACATTTTATCTTTTTGTTGTATTTCCGAAAAAGAAAGATTGGTAGTCTGTTGCAAAATATATTCCACCTATCAGATAACTTACAACATATGGATAATTTGTTGCAACAGATGGATATATCAGTTTGCTTTTTCATCAGCTGTGGTGTCTGTTGCAACTTGCTAGTCATCTATTTATTCAATTTCATCGAGAGCAATCGATTTTTCTAAACACTTCTTGGCCAAATTCAATTTTTTGCTTCTCTTTTTTTCTTTGCATCCTTCAACCAAACTAAATTTTTGCTATTGGGTTGAGGACAAAAATTGAATTTGGAGGCCAGCTTGAAGGATGCAAAGAAAAAAAGAGAAGCAATCCAAGAGAGAAAAATGAGTTTGGCCAAGAAGTGTTTAGAAAAATCTATTGCTCTCGATGAAATTGAATAAATAGATGACTAGCAAGTTCCAACAGACGCCACAGCTGATGGAAAAGCAAACTAATATATCCATCTATTGCAACAGATTGTCCATATGTTGTAAGTTATTTGATAGGTGAAATATATTTTGCAACAGATTACCAATCTGTCTCTTTTGGAAATACAACAAAAAGATAAAATGTTGTATTTTGATCCATTTTTTTAATTTACATATTAATAAAGTCACTAGTTTTATTTAAGTAACACTAACAACACATAAATCTCCGATAGTTTCAGCAATATTACATTAAATCCCGGATAGTTTGCGTCAGATGTAGAGTCTGTTGCGTCAGATATAGAGTACGTTTGCAAAGAGAAATACCAATATTAAAGAGGTTGATCTCTTTAACCCTCCGAATGATGCAGTACGTCTTCTTCAAGTAAAATAATTCAACTCAAAGATAAGAAAGATATTGAACAGCTGTTATATCTGGTGCAACAGATGTTATATCTGATGCACCAGATGGGACATCTATTGCGACGGGGTATATCTTGCATCAGATTATCCATCTATTGCTTTGGTTCTCTGAACCCGATTCCTACAAGATTAATCATCTACTGCAAATTATGCAACAGATGTTTAATTTGATAACATATCATTCATCTGTTGCGACGTACGGATCATCTGTTGCATAACAGATTACCCGTATTATGCAGCTGTTGCAACAGATGATTGATATTTTGCATCAAATTATTCATGTGTTGCTCTATTTTTCTGAACCAGACTTAAATGGATTTTAACCATATACTGCAAACTATGCAACAGATGAGTCTTTTTTTCTAAAATGTAGCCCAACTGTGAAAATCATTATATTATATAATTTAAATGCATCTGTCTTTTTTATATAGGTTGTGCATCCATGGATCGTGCCTACTGAGGAGGAGTCGGTGATGACTTCTTATATAACTCTAGGTCATGTTGATACTATTGCAGACCCAACGGTGGAGTTAATAAAGAAGGAATTAGCTGGAGCAACAGTCATAAGAAGAGCAGTTAGGCAAGGTTAGCCTAATGTTGAGGCTCTTCATGACCAACCTTTTACTAAGGCAGATCCAGGTGCTTCTTTTGGTGGAGTTGTTGGTATTGGTGGCAGGCATGCTGATGCTGCTACCACTCATGATGATGAGCATGTTGATGCTAAAGAAAGAATAAATATGTTTGAAAATACCCTTTTTTACCCTTACACAGGTCCCTCTCACCCCTCTTCACCTTTGTGTTCTCGTTGCGTATGTGATGAGTGTAAGGACAGACAGGATAAACTCTTTGAAAAAGTAGAGGCTATCTCTACAGCTATCGAGGAATTTAAATCCAAGAGTTGTGTCATACTATCCAAGAAGGTGAGGGAGCCACACACTCCTACAGCGTTGGTTATAAGAAAGAAAAGAGCAATTAGACACGTACTCTCTCCTCAAAAATCAAAAGAAATTGCAATTTCTCCCTCTCTAAAAGCTGTTGAAGTTTAGGGGCCATTCAAGAAGGTGGACATATACGTGGAACTTGGCACCGAAGAGAAGAGGGATCTATGACAGGCTAAGAATGCCAAGCCAAGCGCACCAGATTACCCCAGGCCTCCCTTTCCCCCTCAAGACTTCCAGACTATGACTGATATGCGTATGCCGTATGAGGACAATGCAAGTTTATTTTTCCTAACCTAGAGCTTCTAATCTACCACATGAAGAAGAAGCTACGCAACAGATTTCATATCTGTTGCAACAGCTGGGTATACTGGTGCATCTGGTAGTGGTTCTGTTGCAATTTATTATCCATCTGTTGCATAAGTTGCATTGGATTATTGATTCATAGAACCATCCATTGTATCTTTACAATTACTAATCTATTTAAAAATTGACTTCTTATCTTACAACATGTTAACATAATTCTCTGCCTAATGAGGAAAAGGCAATTAACGTACCAGGAAGCTTATGACGCTACCGATAGGATAATAGACCTTGACTTCTGCAAGAAGCTCAAGGATAGGTACGATCAGCTCAATGGAGAGACGTCAGTCCTTGGCGTGGGACTTGATTTCCTAGTTCCTACGTTGGTCTTGGATGAAGAAGAAATGTTAAGATATGTAAGAGGGAACAGGCCAAATCCACACGGCAAGAGCTGGACCGAGGCAAAAAGGATTATTGTAGTCATTAGCGTGAATGACATGCATTATCGGGCTGTTAAGATACTACTCGAGGAGGGAAAAATTAATATTTATGAATCCAATGTACCTCTCGTAGACGATTTCGATCTTTTTCTCCTCGTGGAGCCATTGATGGTGCTGTTACCCATCTTGTTGAGGGAGAGTAAATTGATGAATCATTTGCCAAAGGAAGTGTTGATGAAGAAATCATGGGATTTTGAAGGTCGAAACAGGGGAATGATCCTTCCAAAAGATGATGCCGCTAAAGCGAGCGGCTCGTACGCTCTTGCACACATCGAATGTTTGCTGATCGGCACAGATATGGCCGAGCCAATGACTTTTCTGTGCGACAACACTGTGACAAACCTGCAAGAGGTTGGACGCTTGAAGCCTGTGTATATAGAAGAGCCCGTAAAATAGAAATTTTTAATTTCAAGTCACCCTTCACTTTATTACATGCACATGTAGTGGCAATAATTTTTTCTGATGAAAGTTGAGTTTTTTATAATGTAATAGATTAGATTGTAAATCTGTTGTAAAATATCTTTAATCCGTTCTGGCAGATAGTTTATCTATTGCAATAGGTTGGCCATTTATTGCATTACGGCGATGTTATTTTTATGAATAATCTAATAATTTAAGTCTAATCTGTTGCAATAATGGGAAGACCTGTTTGATAATTTCTAACAGATGACCTAAATTTTACAACATATGCCTAAATCTTTTTGATATTTTCCAACAGTTACGCTTGAATATCCATGTGCTCAACAACACCAAACTAGTAAGAAATATACACACCACCATGAAAATTTCAGCAATTAGGCTTGAATATCCATGTGCCCAACAACACCAAACCAGTAGCAATAACGGCAACAATGTAGTATCTTTTTGCTCGATTTTGTTTCTCTTCAGAAGCCTTGACTTTGTTCAACAAACCCCAAATTACACGATTTGCTTATGAAGGGTGTCGTTTTTCATACCAATCAAAGTAAGCGCATCACCCAATTTCTATAAAAAAAGAAAACACAATTACAAAATAATTACAAGTCAATAATTAATCAATTAATTAAATAAAACAATATTACCTTTGAAATCTTACAAGTAAAAAAACTACGACCCGAATTTTGTTGAGTCCAAAAAGTCTTTAACAGAGCTCCATGACCGCACTTACAATAACAAAAATCTTTATCACAAAAAATAGTAGAAGATGCTATCGACATTGTCAAGCTCAGTTGGAAAAAAGAAAAGAAATAATTTGAATAAATAAAAGAAGATGATGATGAAGAAGAAGATTTGGGAATTTAGGGTTAAATTTTAGGAGGAAGATGAATATATAAGACAATGGGGAGAAAAAAATGACTGTTGGGGGCCAAGTGACGGCAAGTCAGCGAAAAGTATGATCATACTCATAACGATTTGCTTTAAATACTGTAAGAGGAGCATCATTAGCACCAACAGCAGCACCACTACCACTACCAACAGCTCCATCACCACTAAGACCATCGACAACAACAACAAGCCCACCCTCTAAAATTATTTTTCTTGTAATAGTTGTTACTCTAAACAATTTCATTTTTATTCTGTCGATGACCTTAGGGTCCGATAAAGTTTGCACAAACCGTAAAGTAAGAAAAAATGACATCTTCAACTCTCAATTGGTCGGAACTAGCGACGGATGCATAATCTAACATAAATCATTACATATATTAGAATGATGATTAGATCATTCAAAAAAATCATTAATTAAAAGAAAAAATCAATTATAATTATACTTACTGCATCCTTCGGGGGGTTGAGGAGATCAAGAAATTTTGCACTTTTATCAGTTTTGGCCGACAACCATCTCAAGATTCTTGGACAGGAAACTCCTTCATGGTAGTTCACTTGTTGTCTCAAATAAGGAATGGCTTCAAACGCCCAAGCCTATAAAATAATTCTAATAAATCAAAATCATTATTGAGCGAAAAAATGAATGATATCATAATAGAAGAAAGAAACATTTACCATGAAAGCCCATGGGAAGCCATATAAGTTAACTGTCTTTGGCGCTAACGGAGTCAATAAATATTTGACAGTCATTTTGAAGCTTTCATACCCCCAAGAATAACTGTTAAACGCATCAAGATCCTCGGAGAGCTTTATTAAATCGAGGCTTATGTTGTTATTAACGTCTCTCGCCCAAAGACTATTATGTACAAACCAAACCAAGCACAATGACTGCTTGTGATTCTTTGAAAGTCTTTTACCTTTCAACGCTTCTAAGCTTGGACCAACAATGGACACCAGGTCATCACGATCACACGACTTGCCTTTGCCTTTTTTGGGCGTGTGAGGTGTTTTTTTCAAGGTTAGAATAGGTATAACTTGAGAAGGAGGATAACATTTTAGTCCAGTAACTATGGCAAACTCCTTCCAACCAAAACAAACAGGCATGCCACAGTAATTTATCCACACCTCATCCATCTTATCTTTGTTTTCATACATAAACCTACGCTTGAGTAGTTCATATACCATTTTCATTTGGAAACGAGCATTGTTGTCCTCCGGCAAATTAAGATATTTTTCAAAGCAGCTGTCCCTGAAATAAGCATCTAATTTTTGTTCTCGAAGTATTTTTCTAAAGGCGTTGAAATATTTTCCCATGGCTGACTTAACCACGAAATCACCCGTTAAATCTGCAGCACCATCGTACTGCATTCTCACAGGATAACGATCAATGCTGAAGGCTTTGACCAACTCTTCAGTGGAAGGGCTATTAGCATCTGCATCATCTCCTTTGAAACATCCCTCCTCCCCGTGTTTATCATATTCTGCTCCCGATTGAGATAACGTTTGTAAAGCAAGCTCATAGAGTGGTGGATGTAGCCTAGCTGCTTCACTTGTTCCTTTACTTGGACTTGATTCAGTTTCTATTTTTTTGGAAACCATATTATCTAAAATTAGCAGGAACATAAAATAATATATTATTATTGATTAATGCATCATTAAAAAAGGATAACAGTAAATCAAACAAGCAAAACAGTAAAATAACAGTTGCAACAGATCACCGATCTATTGCACCAGGTAGTATATTTGTTGCAGCATATAACTAAACTATTGTAGCATATGAGTAATCTGTTGCAACAATACAAAACATATCACTCATCTTTTAAGATAGATGAATGGTCTATTCAACAGATCACACAACTGTTGTGATATCATTTGTTGCAACATATGAGTGATCTATTAGAATAGTTAAATAATTTGTTATGATAATACAAAATATATCACTTATTTATTGAGAAAGATGAATGGTTTGTGCAACAGATCACACATCTGTTGCAACATATGAGTGATCTGTCAAAGCAGTTAACTAACCTGCAGCAACGGCTGAGTAATCTGTTGCAACAATACAAAACATATCACTCATTTGTTGAGAAAGATGAATGGTCTATGCAACAGGTCACACATCTGTTGCAACACATGAGTGATCTGTTGAAACAGTTATCAACGGTCAATATTGTTTAGATTTCTTCCAACATAGGGTCGTCTATCGCGGCAAATAAATGATCAGTTGGAAAAATCAAGTATTGGATATTTCCTGTAGGAAGAGTTGATGGGATTTTATCCAACAGAAGGTTCATCTGTTGCATCAGATCATTAATCTGATGGTTTTTCTATTGCACCAGATGGTTAATTAGTTGCATCAAATTTTTTATCCGATGCTTAATCTATTGAAACATATGGTAAAGCTGTTGCATCAGATTATTAATCTGTTGCATCAGAATTGTAATCTGATGGTTCCTCTGGTGCATCAGATGATTGATCTGGTGCATCATATAATAAATCTGTTACATCAGATGGTTAATATGTTGCACCAGATGGGTAATCTGTCAGAGAAAATAATAAACAGTAGCAAGATTTTGTTTAGCAAAAAATAGCAATTTCACCATTTTTACCAAGAACAAGAACAGAACAAATTAAACCAAATTGTCATTTTGTTTTTATAAACACAAACAATAAAAAGGCCATTTCAGACTGCATTTCAAATTAGTACAACAAATATTGAAGTTGTTAACCAATAATATAAGAGAAGTTGTCTCAAGTTCCTCGTTTTCTTCAAAACTAAAAAGGCCATAAATTTTTACCTATGAAAGAAGAAAAGGAACGATGAAGAATTCGAAGCTGTTGTGGTCGGAGAGCAAGGTTTTCACATCGATTGAAGGTTGAAGTCGAAAAGGAACTCGAAGCCCAACTATTTGTAGTCGGATGTTGAAGTCGCCGAGGATTGAAATGAGAAATTTGCAAAATATTTAGTTGGGAGAGAGTTGAGAGAAGCTGTCGAAAGAGGGATGAGAGACAGGTTGATTGAATTGAAGAGGGGAACTCGAAGCCCAACTATTTATCGCCGGAGGTAGAAGTCGCTGGGGTTGAAGGGAGAAAAGAGGGGAACTCGAAGCCCAACTATTTGTCGCCGGAGGTAGAAGTTGTCAGGGGGTTGAACGGAGAAATTTTGCAGAACTGTTGGTTGGGAGAGAGTTGAGAGAAGCTGGAGAGAGAGGAGAGAGTGGTTGATTTAGATTGAAGAGGGGTGTGGGTTGAGTTGATTTGTATTTTTGAAAAGATTAGAAAGTTTTGAAAATGTTAATCAAGTCCACAATTAACTTAATCAAGTTTCCTAATGATGTTTAACCCTATCTGTTGGTCAATGTCACCAATCCTTCATTCAAGACTTAAAAGATAGCTTTCCTTCAATTTTCTTGAGCTACTAGCAAATTTAATAAGCCCCAATTACTCGGTACTTTATTGAGAAGTAGGACATGATTACAACTTTAGAATCATAAATGCAATACTCAAAATACTAAATTACAATGGAAATATTAAAATTACAAGTAACATACGAATAGAGACAAGAATGGAGTAAGAAGTTTAGGCTATGAGAACAGAGATAAGAGGAATCATACTCTTTACTCAACAATATACATAAGCTGTTTTACCATAACTGGTCTCGGTCCATCCATAACATTTAGCCTTGTTGAAATTGCTCTATAATGAAGAACTTCATTCGCCAGTAGCTATTACTAAAAAGAATTGGGACGAGATGATAAAGAATTTTTCATATTTGAATAATGACCTTTTCGACTTCGTTCGCATTTTAAATCTATTTTATTATACTTATGTAAACCACACTCTAGTAAATCAACACTTAAATTTATAGGCTACTGATCGAGAACCTATGGACACTAAAAACTAGGAGATTTTTATTGAAGGATCCTCTTGACGGGTATATTAATTACATACATAATTTAGATAATAAATTCAATTAAGAGATACTCATCCATCAAGATTAATAGTTTGTTTGACCAAACTTATAAAATCAACTTATTATGAGAAGTATTTTTTTAAAAGGTTCTTTTGATGAGAATCAATTTGTGTTTGATCAATAAATTTAAAAAAATCACTTTTGAGTAACAATTAATAGTTGACCAAACTTTTTAAAGTGTTTGTTAGTGTATTTTTCTCAAAAATGTTGTTTTAAAAAGTATTTTGGGAGAAGCTCCTTTTTTTATTTCTGAAAAAATGTTTTGTTATTTTCCAAAAACACTTATTTTCTTCAAAAAACTTGGTCAATCACCTCAATTTTTTAAAATAAGCACTTCTGAAGAAAAAAATAAGCAGAAAAAAAAATTAGAAAAAATAACATAAACATATACATTAACTTACCATATTTACACAAAATTTTACTCTTAAAAAGACAATTACAAAAATCTCAACTACTTATGTATCTTCATTGGATGTATCGGAAGCTAATTATGACCCAAAATCAGAAAAAATATACCGGGAGTTAATTATGTATCTTTAGAAAGAAAAAAAATGTATCTTCGAATGTATTTTATATCTTAATAGATCCAAAATTGAAAAGGTATATATCGAAACTAATTATATATCTTTAATTTAAAGAGAAGAAAATATATTTTTATTAAATGTATACTTACAATTAAAAGTTTTAATAATAAATATCAAAAAATTTCTGTAATTATATTTGAAACTGTTCAAACAAGCTACAAATTGGTCGTGAATCTAAATTAGTGGGCCAAAGCTCTAATAAGAATCGAAGACGTTCTACCAGTTGCTTACAACAAAGTCCATAAATACTCTTCACTCCGTTGTAGCTCATTTTCTTCATTTGGGAATTAGGGGAAAAGGCGGTTGCTCAACATTTTAGCAAAGAATCCAAATACACACACACACACGCACTCCACTTCTTCTTACTCGTGGAATTTCATTTGTTCTCGGCGATTGTAAGAGAAGAATAATCTAGAAGAACCCTATGGAGCTTCTCCGATCGAACCTTAGCCGTGTTCGGATTCCAGAGCCAACTACTCGTATCTACAAACACGAGTGCTGCATTTCCTTCGATACTCCCGTAATCTTCAATTTTAAAAACTTAGAATTATCATTTCGCTATAATTTTACTTCATTATTACTCGTTTTGTTGCTGTAGTTAATGACTGTTATCGAATTTAATTGGAGATGTAGAGCTCGTCGACTCGATTTTCTAGGTTGTATTTATTGACTGTGTTGTCATTTTTTGCGAGGGAATTGTATTGTTAGTGTCGTAGGATTTACTAGTTTCTTCTGGGGTTTATAGTTACACTCCGATTTGGATTAGGAGTATTGCGCTATGAAGTTGTAGAACGGAGTAAAAATAGAGCGGAGTTAGATATTGAAGATTCATAAGCATAGTCATTTCACGATTGTAGAGGTCAATTGGAGTCATTGCTCGTCGGACTGATTTTTGAGGTTGTATTTATTGTCTTCGTTGTTATTTTTTGCGAGGGAATTTCATTCTTAGTGCTGTAGGATTTACTAGTTTCTGCTAGGGTTGTAGTTCACTTTGATTTGGATTAGTAGTGTTGCCCTGTGAAGTTGTAGAATGGAGTAAAAATAGACCGTAATTAGATATTGAAGATTCATAAGCATAGTCCATAACTAGTACTAGCTGGAATTTCTTACGATTATAGAGTTTAATTGGAGTTGTTGCTGTTGGGATCAATTATCGAGGTTGTATTTATTGTCTTTGTTTTCATTTTTTGCGAGGGAATTGCATTGTTAGGGCTGTAGGATTTACTAGTTTCTTCTACGGTTCATAGTTCACTCCGATTTGGATTAGTAGTATTGCGCTATAAAGTTGTAGAAAGGAGTCAAAATGGAGCGGAATTAGATATTGATGATTCATAAGCATAGTCCATAACTAGTACTAGCTGTGGATTTTCACGATTTTAGAATTTAATTGGAGTCATTGCTTTTCGGACTCGATTATCGAGGTTGTGTTTATTGGCTTTGTTGTCATTTTTTGTGAGGCAATTGCTTGTTAGTGCCCTAGGATTTACTAGTTTCTTCTAGGGTTTATAATTCACTCCAATTTGGATTAGTAGTATTGCGCTATGAAGTTGTAGAACGGAGTCAAATTAGACCATGATTAAATATTGAAGACTCATAAGCACAGTCCATAACTAGTACTAGCTGGAATTTCATGATTGTAGAGTTTAATTGGAGTCATTGCTCGTCGGACTCGATTATTGAGGTTGTAATTATTGGCTTTGTCTTTGTCAAAAAGAATTATTGGCTTTGTCATTTTTTTTTTTTAAGGGAATTGCATTGTTAGTGCCGCAGGATTTACAAGTTTCTTCTTGGGTTTATAGTTCACTCTGATTTCAATTAGTAGTATTGCGAGTGATATGTTTCCTTAAGCGGCGGCTATGAAGTTGTAGAATGGAGTCAAAATAGAGTGGAATTAGATATTGAAGATTCATAAGCATAGTCCATAACTAGTACTAGCTGGAATTTTTACGATTATGGAGTTTAATTGAGTTGTTGCTCGTTGAGGCTTTGTGTAATTATTTTGTGAGGGAGTTGCATTTTAATGCCATAGTGTTTACAAGTTTCTTCTAGGGTTTATAGTTCACTTTAATTTGGTTAGAAGCTTGAAGTTGATTAGTAGTATTGCGAGTGATTTGTTTTTCTAAATCAGCTATGAAGTTGTAGAACAGACTCAAAATAGCACGGAATAGATATGTTGCGAGTGATTCATATGCATAGTCCATAACTAGTAATAAATAGAAGTTGTAGACTCAATTTTCAAGGTTGTAGTTCTTTGCTTTGGCCATTTTTTTGTTTGGGAAATAGCACGTTAATCTCATTGGGTTTCTCATTTATGGTTCGCTCCAATTTAATTAGAGCGTGCAGTGATTAGCACTTCAGAGTGATTTGTTTTCCTAAAGCAGCTTTGAAGTTGCAGAACAGTGTCAAAGTAGTGCAGAATATTTATGTAGAGGATTCATGTAGCCAATCCCAGCGAGTTTGGGATTGACTAGTAGTAATGGTGGTATATCCTCTATGAAATGACATGCCGGTGTTGGCTTATTCATTTGATCTTTTCCGTCTGTGTTTACTAATGTTCATTTACGAAATATGTCTTCACTTATGAAGTAGTTGCTATTAATTTAGTTACAATTTGTAACATTTTCATCGCTGTTTTTCCAGAAATCCAAGGGTGGGCTGTTTGTTGATATGAGTACTTTTCTTGCATTTGGAAGGGATTATGTTGGTTGGAACTATGAGAAGACTGGGAACCCAGTTTATCTGCATATAACCCAGACAAAGAAGGCAGATGGTGAAGATAGACCGTCCAAAAAACCCACTCTCTTGGCTATAGGTACTTCAATATTTCACATTAGTATAGCTACAAGCTTCCACAACCAGGCCGAAAAAGGAAAAAAGAAGAATAGAGAACCATATAAGTTCTCATTTCTGATATTTATCATTTGACAGTGTTTAGCCTACCCCAACTAATTTGGGATTGAAGCTTAGTTGCTAAATTAACTTGGATTATGCCTCTCTCCTTCTAGGTCTTGACGGAGGGTTTGACAACAATGAACCCCAGTACGAAGAAGTCTGTGAAATAGTTATATTGCCCGATAATGTCACTCTTCCTTTCCCATCAGTGGAATTGCCGGAAAAGGTACATTTATTAATATCTTTTCATGGTTTTCCCTTTGTTTAGACTAAAATGGAACATTGAAATATTGCTTGCATTCATCACAAACTTGCAGGTAAGATTGGCTGTTGATACTATTTTACTAGCTGAAGGTGCTGAGAGAAAAGAGCAACTTGCTTCCTGGACTGCTGACAAGAAGCTTGTCAGTAAATATGCCACGGAGCTGCAACAGCTTGACAACGGTGTTGCTGTTCCACCTGTGGGCTGGAAATGTGCCAAATGTGATAAGACTGAGAATCTTTGGCTGAATCTAACTGATGGAACTATCCTATGCGGGAGGAAAAATTGGGATGGAACTGGTGGTAATGATCATGCTGTCAACCATTACAGAGAAACTGGTTATCCACTTGCTGTAAAGCTTGGGACCGTAACTGCCGATTTGGACGGGGCAGGTAATGCTATATTATAAGTTGTATCTTCTCGCTGAGAAGTTGTTTACTAGAAAATTGTCTACTTCCAGTTTTTGGTTGACAGGACTTGCCGCTTATCTCTTCTGATGGTTTTGGTTGACTAGAGTTGCTTCTTAAATCTTATTTTTGTTTTGGTTGACTGAAATTGCTCTTTAGCTCTTCTTTTTTGTTTTGGTTGATCTTGAGAACAACATCAACCTTTCTGTTCCTTTCGGTGATATTGCCTTGTTTATAATGTGTTACAGTGATTTTTTCTTTAGATGATTGCTAATTGGTTGCAAACTTTGGCAGTTCAGATGTTTTCTCCTATCCAGAGGATGAAAGCGTTATTGACCCACTTTTAGCACAACATCTGGCACATTTTGGTATTGACTTCTCATCCTTGCAAAAGGTTAGCAGCTGCATAGATGAACATTGAGTATTTACTTAATTTTACTCTTCTAAGAAGTATGCACTATGTGCATGGCTAAAGCCTAGCCCGTTGGTACACGTTTATTCTCGATCTGCTATATTTCTTATGCAAAATAATTGGGCTTTAGAGTAGGCTCAGTTTTATGTCTTTCACCTGGAGTTACTCATACCAAATCTGAGCTAGATGCCAACTAAGGGTGTGTTTGGTATGAAGGAAAATGTTTTCTTGGAAAATATTTTCCTGGAAAACAAGTTGATTTCTTACTTGTTTTCCTATGTTTGGTTGGTGAATGAAATTTTTTTTTTCAAAAAATAACAACAACAACAAACCCAGTGTATTCCCACCTAGTGGGGTCTGGGGGGTAAGATGTACGCAGTCCATACCTCTACCTCTGATGAAGTAGAAAGGCTGTTTCCGATAGACCCCCGGCTCAAGGCACGAGATACCACACAAACACATAGTAAAGCACAGAAGCAGATTACATAATATAAATACGGCACCCATAAGTAATATAAAACAGAGGAAAGCAGAGGAAAGCACACAGCTTCGTAATAAAACATGGAACACGGAACACGGAATCATAACAGGAATAAAACCCCCACCAAGTAATTCCCTACACTAGCGACCCAAACTGGCCCTAATCCTCTGCCGTAATTCGCGCCCTCCAGACCTTCCTATCTAGGGTCATGTCCTCGGTAAGCTGTAACTGTTCCATGTCCCGCCTAATCACCTCACCCCAGTACTTCTTCGGCCTACCCCTACCCCGCCTAAAACCATCCAACGCTAGCCTCTTACACCTACGGATCGGGGCATCCATGCCCCTCCTTTTCACGTGTTCGAACCATCTCAATCGTGCTTCCCGCATCTTGCACTCCACTGAAGTCACACCAACCTTCTCCCGGATGGTCTCATTCCGAACTCTATCCCCTCTAGTCAGTCCACATATCCAGCGCAACATCCACATTTCTGCCACTTCATTTTTTGGATGTGGGAATTCTTAACTGGCCAACACTCCGCTCCATACAACAAGGCCGGACGGACTACCACCCTGTAGAATTTGCCTTTAAGCTTGGGCGGCACCTTCTTATCACACAGCACCCCCGACGCGAGTTTCCACTTCATCCATCCCGCCCCAATACGGTGCAAGACATCCTCGTCAATCTCACCGTTACTCTGGATCACGGATCCAAGATACTTGAACTTATCCCTCTTACATACCTCCTGTGCTTCCAGCTTCACTACTACCTCATTCTCCCGCCTCACGTCATTAAACTTGCATTTCACATACTCTGTCTTGCTTCTGCTCACCCTGAACCCTTTAGACTCAAGAGTTTGCCTCCACACCTCTAATTTGTCATTCACACCCCCTCGAGTCTCATCTATCAGCACTACATCGTCTGCAAAAAGCATACACCACGGCACTTCCCCTTGAATGCGCCGCGTCAACACATCCATCACCAACGCAAACAAAAAGGGACTAAGAGTAGATCCCTGATGCAATCCTGTTAGGACAGTGAAATGCTCTGAGTCTCCTCCCGCCGTCCTCACCTGGGTTTTCGCTCCATCATACATATCCTTAATTACTCTGGTATATGCCAGCGGTACTCCACTCACCTCCAAGCATCTCCAAAGCACCTCCCTGGGGACTTTGTCGTATGCCTTCTCCAGGTCGATAAACACCATGTGCAGATCTTCTTCCTCTCCCTATACTGCTCCACCAACCTCCGCACCAGGTGGATTGCCTCCGTCGTCGAGCGGCCGGGCATAAATCCGAACTGGTTTTCCGAAATAGATACTATCCGTCTCAGCCTCACCTCGACCACTCTCTCCCAGATCTTCATAGAGTGACTCAATAACTTAATGCCCCCTGTAGTTATTGCAACTCTGAATATCCCCCTTATTCTTGTAGAGAGGGACCATGGTACTCCACCTCCACGCCTCGGGCATCTTTGCTGTCCTGAAGATTTCATTAAACAATCCAGTCAACCACCTTACACCAGCCTGTCCAACGAACTTGCAAAACTCCACCGGTATCTCATCCGGCCCCGTCGCCCTACCCCTTCGCATCCTGCGGACAGCCTGTCTAACCTCTTCTACCTTAAAACGTCTACAATAGCTAAAATCCCGACACTCCTCTGAGTGCTCCAGTTCCCCTAACACAATAGCTCTACCCCCTTCGTCATTCAAGAGCCTATGAAAATACGACTGCCATCTCTTCTTAATGTGGCCGTCCTCCACCAACACTCTACCGTCCTCCCCCTTAATGCACCTCACCTGATCGAGGTCACGACCCTTCCCCGCCCTAGCCTTAGCGAGTCTAAACAACTTTTTCTCCCCTCCTTTCCCCTGTAACCCTACATACAAGCTCTTAAAAGCGGCCGTCTTAGCTGCCGTGACTGCTGACTTCGCCTCCTTCCTCGCTAGCTTGTACTCTTTCCTGTTTACCCGCTTCTCCTCTTCGTCCTTTTCCTGTTTACCCGCTTCTCCTCTTCGTCCTTACTTTCCACCAACTTAGCATACGCCCCTTTCTTGGTCCCCACTTTCTTCTCCACCTCTTCATTCCACCACCAATCCCCCCGATGGTGCCCGGCCCGGCCCCTAGAAACACCCTAGATAAAGCGTAAAAATACATTTTAAAAAAATAACTTTTGATCTCAAAAAAATTATTTTTTAGGGTGTGTTCGATATTATGGAGGAGGAAAAATATTTTTTTAGAAAAATAAGTTGTTTCTTACTTATGTTCGTGTGTTCGTTATACAAATTGGATAAGTATATGTTTTTTAAAAGTATTTGTATATATTTAACAAAAACAATGAGAACGAATATGATAAAAAGGGTGGGATAAGAAAAAAAGTATTGAATTTTT
>NC_061117.1:221943118-222007955 GCF_002878395.1 Capsicum annuum | reverse complement strand
TTTTTGGAAAGCGGAAGGGAGTAGGGTTTTGAGTTTTGGGTAAGGGGTGAGGTAAGAAAAAAATTTAAAATATTTTTTTTAATTGGGGGCAGGGGAGGGGGATTAAGGGTCGGAGTAGGGATGGGTGATTTTGAGATTCAACTCAAGAGGGAGGTTGAAAGAGAGTTTTGGAAAATGTTTTCCTTACTTTTTAAAGTGAAGTCATTTTCCTTAGATTTGAGGAAAATGAGTTGATTTGGAAAACATCTTCCAAAATCTTTAAGCCAACCAAACATGAGAAAATTGGAAAATATTTTCGAGAAAATGTTTTCCTTCATACCAAACACACCCTAAGAGAATGGCATTCTCTTGCATATTGATGATTACATTTTTTACTCCTTAAATTTTCTGGGATCTTTTTCCCTTATCAGCAGTTCGTACTATGTAAATTTAACTAACATTATTCTTTAATGGATTACATGACATTGTGATCATTGTCATTTGTGGTGATTGGCTATCACTTGTTCAATATTTCTTACAGAAAACCAGTAATACGTTAGCAGTCCCATCTACTATTTTGACTAGTCCTTTTTGCTTTCCCAGACTGAAATGACGACTGCTGAGAGAGAACTAGATCAAAATATTAATTATGATTGGAACCGGATTCAAGAAACGAGTGAGGATGTTGAACCACTTTTTGGACCTGGTTACACTGGCTTAGTCAATCTTGGCAACAGGTTAGGGTAACCTTTTATTAGTGCTGCTTAGCCAACAATGTATTTCTGAACTTCATTTGGAGAAAGAAACATATGAAACTCTCTGGTCTCATATATCATTTTTGCAGTTGCTACTTGGCTGCTACAATGCAGGTAATGTTCTCAACACGTTCCTTTTGTTCAAGGTAAGATAATTTTACTAGTGATAAATGTATTTGATGTTCATTAATTGAAGAAAAACGTCATTTAAGTTGAAATGGTTTTGTGATTTCCTTCTTTTTTACATCTCACTGTCTAATGTGGTATCCTTGTCAGATACCACGTGGATCAATGTCTGAAAGAAGCTTTCAGCAAGGCTCCTGCTGATCCAACTGTAGACCTTAACATGCAGCTGTGAGTAATTTGGATCTGTTCATTTACCTGTTCACCATTTCCATTACTTCTCAACTAGCTATTGCATTAGTTGTGCACTCTGCTGCCGCAAAAACACGTCGTTTTACAAAACATGTCATGTTTGATACTGAATTGGGCTTACATTTATCATTAATCGTTATTACAGGAAGCTAATCACTGCACACACTTTATGCATTTGCAAATTGAATTGCTCCATTAGGGTTCCCTAAGTATTACCTTTGAGAAGATAATCACATCCAGCATATTTGCTTGAATGAATGATATCAATCCCCAGCCTTCTTCCCCTCCTTTTTCTTTTTCTTTTCAAGGGCTTTTTATCAGGAGGATTATCAAGCAGGTTTTGTCAATACCCTGTAACTGAAATTCAGTTGTGCGGTACTTATTATGTTAAGAGTTGCAGTTAACTGAAGTTTCTGGTCCAAATACACACTAATCCCTAGCCGAGGACTTGTATTAGCTGACACAACTCTGGAATTGAGGCATAATTATTTAGTATAAACAGGACCCCTGTAGCAGAGCCTTTCCATGCTTCGATTTTCATATTTGGTAGATATTTTGTTATACCTGCCATTGTTATGAATTTTTCTGGTGTGCTCAACCTATTGACGTCTGACCTGTATTTTGGCAGAACAAAGTTGGCTCATGGCTTGCTTTCTGGTAAATATTCGGCTCCTGTTCTGGAGGTATGTGTGAGAGCATCTTGTTCCTTTTTGTATCATCGTTTCTTTTCGCTGGGGCTTATAACTATCTTTTGGTGATTCAGAAAGATAATACTGCTAATGCTGCTAATTCACAGGTAAATTTTCTTCTATGATTGCATTTACATGGTGGACTTGTAGAGTGGTCCAAGCATTTTAATATTTTGATAGAAGCTTGCTGCCCATGTAGTACAACAACTACATACCCTGTATTTCCCACAAAGTGGGGTCGGGGGTAAAGTGATCGCAGTCCATACCACTACCTTAAAGGTGATATAGAGAGGTTGTTTCCGATAGACCCATGGCTCAAGACAAAAACAAGCTAGAAAGGAAATGGTAAGGGAACAAGAAACAATAGGTACTAACACATCAAATAATAACAGAACAAGACTATCACCAAGTAATACGACAAACGATAACACACTCCGAAACAAGACTAGCCCTATGACTACTAGCACAGATAACAAAACAAAGTCCTCCGTCATACTAACCTTCTACCCTAATTCGACGCCTCCACTCCTTCCTATCTTAGGGTTATGGCAATTGATTATTGAAAAGATAAGTAAGTTTTCTCTGTGAACACAAAGCTCAAGGAACTAATCTGATTGTCATGTATGTACATTGAGGCAAATGCTTGCAACCATCAATGCAATCATAGGGAGGTTTTCTAGATCGTTGCAAGCATTTGCCTCAATGTACATATATGACAATTGGGTTAGTTTTTTATGCTTTGTTCACAGAGAAAACTAACTTACCTAGGTTCGGAACACTTTTATGTCACAGTTCATGGATCCTTAAGCTTTGTTTATGTACACCACAAAGCCCTTGAAGCAAAATTTCCAGAACCTCAACATTTTTTTTTTCAATTAAGAACCTCAACATGCTGCAGGTAGTGTATTTTTCCATGAACTTCATGTCAATGCCTTAAAATTGGAAGTTGGCTGCAAAATTTTCCCCAGAACTTGTGGTATCTGGTTTATTGAAGCTTTTTAAGTATGTTGCAAAATTATTTTTGAAAGTGTTTGTTTCACTTGTCGTGGTGCACTAAGAAATGCTTCTCATTATTTAGGGACATAATTTTAGTACTCAACTCATATGAGTTCTTTGTTCTCTTTTCATAGCATGTCTTTTTCACTTCATCCATCTCTCCCTTCTTATAAGTACTTGCTCTCATCACTTTCCAGAAACAGGATGGTATCCGTCCTCGAATGTTCAAGTCAGTGATAGCTGCTAGTCACCCTGAATTTTCAACAATGAGACAACAGGTACAAAACGAACTCTACCTTGAGGGTCAATTACATATTGCAATTTTCTGCTCCCAGACTATCATTTGTAATTTAAGATTATTAGACTTAAGTGTGATAGTGCTTCCCTACTAAAAGAAGTCCAGCAATCTCTTGGTACTGCTTCACACCTTAAAAATCCTTTTGAGCTCTTTTCTATCCAGCTGATGCAATGTTTGGCAAGTTGATGCATACATCAACCCTTGGGAATTTTCAATTTAGCCGGTCTCTCAGAACTGTTGTGCATGCTCTTATTAATTTCATAGTCCCTTAGCTTTGTTGCCCTTAAAATCCAGTAGGTTGTTTCTGTGTTGCTATTATGTTCATTTTAGTATGTTGTCATTGCCATGGCTGTCAGTCTGTCACTATTCTTATGATTTACTGATAACAACGTATGTCTAGGATGCCTTAGAGTTCTTCCTGCATTTTATTGATCAAGTAGAACGGATAAACTCTGGGACACCTGATTTTGATCCGTCGAAGAGCTTCAAGTTTGGTATTGAAGAACGCCTCCAATGTTCCTCTGGCAAAGTTACTTACAACAGAAGGAATGATTATATTCTCTCTCTTAATATTCCTTTGGAGAAGGCTGTAAATAAAAGTGAGCTTTCTTTTTTATCCAATGCTCTCTTCCTGCCATTTCTTGAAGTAGTTGTCATTACAAAATTCCATCTTAGCTTGTTATTAACGAGTAATTTAGTAGGCATTTGACCATGAGGTTTTTTTTCACTTTTTCCCGGAAAGTTATTTCACTTTAGTGAAAAAAGTGAAAATAGTAGTGTTTGGCCATAAGAATTATTTCAATTTAGTGAAAATTGTTGTTGGAAAAGTGAAAACAAGTAACCTATTTCTCTCACAAAATTTCAAAAACAACTCCAATTTATATTCATGGCCAAACACAACTTCAACTCCAACTCCGGAAAATCTGCCTCTGTTCTTATATTTTGTGTTGTATGAAATTCCAGAAGAGCTAGCAGAATTCCAAAATTTAAAGTCTGAGAGAGCTGCAGGCGGAAAAGAACTGTGAGTTTTAAGTGACTAATATGTGCCTGCCTTTCATGTACTTCTGCTAAATGTATGGCTTTTGCAGATCAGCTGATGAAATTGTTCGCCCAAGAGTGTCACTGAAGGATTGCTTAGATTGTTTTTCAGCTCCTGAGGAGGTGCATGATTTCTACAGCACAGCTTTATCGGCTAGAACAACAGCAATCAAGTAATCTTGTTATTCTCCTCATAAAGTTACTTCTTCAATTTTCCTCTCTCTGCTTACAGCATCTAATATGTAGTTTATCTGTATCTCTTCTTCTGTTTTAGTAGGTCCTGGTTTAATAAGTTGCTAGTCCCTAGTACCTTATTGTTTTGGCTTCCAAACTACTTACACAGTTGGCTGTAGATATTATAGATGTCTTGTCTCTAACCACTGGATGGATAGTGTCTGCAACCTTTTATCTATTTGCTTCAGATTCGTACCTGATGAGGCTACTTCTTTTTATCTTTTTTAATTCTGTTTGTAAATAGAACTGCAGGTTTGACTTCTTTTCCAGATTATCTCGTTTTGCACATGCGGAAATTTGTTATGGAGGAAGGTTGGGTGCCAAAGAAGCTTGGTATGTTAATGTTTCTTATTGATATAATTCTCTGAGTCTACTGCTTCATCTTGTTAAATTGCTAATCTCTTTCTGTGATGATCCTTCTAGATGTCTACATAGATGTCCCTGAAACCATTGACATAAGTAGCATGCGAAGTTATGGTATTCAACCAGGAGAAGAGCTGTTGCCCGAGAGTGGTATGGATCACCTCGTCTTTTACTAAATTCATAGTGTAAAAATGTCTTCCATTTCGGTGCAATAGTGCTCTATCGTTAAGAATAATATGAGCATGTCTATCAGGTTATGTCTCAGAACTTATTTTCTGCCGTGCACCCCTCTTGTAGCTACTCAACTTTTGTAAGATTTTTTCTTACTTTGTGGTAAAGCTGCTGCCATGTGACCAGGAGGGTTATGGGTTCTAGCCTTGGAAACAGCCCCTATGCAGAAATGTAAGGTGAGGCTGCGTACAATAGATCCTTGTGGTCGGGCCCATCCCCGGACCCTGCGCATAGCGGGAGCTTACTGCTTCGGGCTGTCCTTTTCCCCCCCTTACTTTGTAGTATCAGGTTGTGAGTGTTCAGATAACATTGAACTTTGCTTAGCCGTATTTAGTTCCCCTGGTGATACATGTAAAATGATTTGGCATCTTATTCAATTTTCTTTTTGACTTTTTGGTAAGTTATTTTTGGTATGCGGTTTAAGACGTTCAATTATATGTTCTAGTGTTTTTTAAGTGATATTGTTATGGTCTAGTTTTTCTATATAAATGGGAGTAGTGACGGGATAAATTTGTGTATTTGTAGAGCCATATTTAACAGACAGCATATACCTCAGAAATTCATAGTTCATGAAATAGAATTCCAGTCACTATTTAATCTAATTCCTGATCTAATAATAGTTTCTTTAGTTAAGCGAGTTATTAGTGTTGCTTCTCACTCTCCAAGCTAATGATGGTTCCAATTCTGGGGTTCTGCAAACTTGGGGATGGTTGCATTAACAGATTTTTTGTGGGTGTGTGATCGTCACATAATTAACGTCAGAGGTTTTGGCTATAGGTGTTGCTTGTATGTCAAGTTCCTTTAGGGTTTGAAACCTTTGGGTCATATTTTTTGAAGTAATAAATTGCTGTTACTTTTAATTACTTGCCCATGAACAGCTGCAGGAGATGGTGAGCAGTCAATAAAGCTTCTGGCTGACGAGGGTATTGTTGCACAGCTTGTTTCGATGGGATTTAATCAACTTCATTGTCAGAAGGCTGCAATCAGTACCTCCAACAGTGGAGTAGAGGCAGCAATGGATTGGTTACTTAATCACATGAATGATCCAGGTAGCCTTTGATTTTTCCTTTCAAGCAGGGTCTACCCACGTTTCGTGCTATTACTTGATACAGGGTATATTGATGCATATTTTCTTCCCAGATATTGATGCTCCTATATCAGAAAACAAGCAAAATCCTGAGATTGATCAATCTATAGTTGATACACTGGTTTCCTTTGGTTTTGAAGAGAAACTTGCTCGTAAAGCCCTGAAGGCATCGGTATATATCTCACTTCTACTGGCATTTATTATTTACTGCAAGGTTCCTTGCTCTTCACTGCCTATAGCATAATGTTGTCCTTCCCTTGTTTCTATCCATTCACAGGGAGGTGATGTTGAAAAAGCTACTGAATGGATATTCAGCAACCCTAGTGCTGGTACTGCATCAGACATGGATGTTACAACTAGTAGTGGAGCTGCAGTTGATACCTTGATGCCTGATGGAGGAGGAAGTAAGTTCCCCATCTCTGGTTCTACTAGTTGACGTACAGCTTTGTTGCTTTTATGTAGATCTGATCCGATGATATATTCTTAAAAAATCTACGAGGCAATGACATTAGCCTTTTCTTTAAGTGGTGCTAGTGAAGAGCCTCTGTAGTGTATTACTAAAAAATTTCTTTAGCTCCATATTTCTGATCCTGCTTAATGAGCTTGGTATAGGATCTTATATATATATATAAAATGTTATGGTAGTTCTACCACTTCAGCTTCTCCGTTAACCTTCCAATATAGCCACCTTCTCATGGACTTTATCATCTTGGTCATGGATTTTAGAAGTGGAATGCTATATTTACTGTCTAATTTTTCTGTCTCTCATACGTGAGCTTAGTAGAACTAGTGGAGTCTCCTTTCAAAATTCCTTACTCTACCACTTGTGTGGTTAGAAGTGGGTTTATTTTTCTTCTCCTTTTTGTGATTTGATAGCTCTTCGCCTCTTCCCCCTCTCCTCCAAGGGGCAACAATGGTTTCCCACTTTTCACACCTAGCATCTTGCACCTCCAACTAACGGTGGTCTGACTGGAGGGCTCTTAACATAACTCCATATCATGGGTTCTTGGTTTCTGGTGGTTGGAAATGGTCAAGATAGATGCCTCATATGCTTTTCTTGATCTAAACTTCTAATTTCCTATCTAGAGACCGGAATTTTTGTTTGGTTGAAGGGGCACAGGTTGCTTTCATTAAAACCATATTCCTGTCAAGGGCTCCAAATTAATTTCAGGACAAATTCAATTTATTTATGGGTCCTGTTTCTTTGGTTTTGCAATGTTGATTGATATCTGAACATTCTTCACCATTTGTTTGAATCACTGCATATACACTGCATATATCCGGAACGTTTAAGAGCAAGGACTATTGGGACTCGACATAACTATTCCTAAGTTTTAGGATGATAGAAGCTCCCTACATCTTTTTCAAAGGGTTTTAATACTTCAATTGTACTATGTATTTTCATCCAATGCAATTGGGCTTAATTCTATATTATTTCATGCCAGTTGAGTCTAACCAAGTGTTTCTTGGATAATAAACAGGATACAGGCTCCTTGGATTCGTGAGCCACATAGGCACATCTACCCAGTGTGGCCATTATGTCGCTCATATTCGCAAAGATGGCCGGTGGGTGATTTTTAATGATGAAAAAGTTGGGGTCTCAAAAAATCCCCCCATGGACATGGGATACCTTTACTTTTTTGAAAGACTTGAGAGTTGAACCATGGACATCTCGGAGTAGGATTAAATGTTGAGATACGCATACAGGACCAAGCAACTTCTGAGTCTGCTTGCTGGTGTCATTTGTTGAGGCTGAATACATACAACAAATGTCTCTCATAACATGTAAACTTGTTTAGGACCTGGATTTTGAAAGATTTTTCTTCCATACATGTAGGGATCGCCCTGTTGTACTGGTTCTAAATAGATTCGTTTTAACCTTCCGATGTTACTCTTTCTGTTTTGTTACTTGATTTTAAATGGTCATTGTTGATTGTTCAATAGGCATGCATTATTGTCTGATGATGAGAGATATTAGCGTCAATATAGGTGGCTAAATGAAATTTTTTAACAAACTTTAGTTTCTTAGTTCTTTTGGTCAAGGTGTAAGAGACCAAAGTATTTGAAATATTTTGAAGCATCAAGTTGTTTAGATTGACACCTATTACCACTCTCTGACATGGCACTAGTAGAGTGGAAATCAGCATATAAATTATATGTTTAACATCATTTAGATGAGATCTGACCGACATATCTCCACCTTAGCCTCTATTTCCAAGTTTTGGAACCAATTATTATCCAAATACAAACGCAGAATTGCAATTTGCCATTTTATGTGGGGAGGCTTACTTTGTCAAACTCTGTGTAGCAATTTAGTAGGGACTATTTTAAGTGTATCAGAGCCTAAAACGCATGGATAAAATAAACAATTTTTTAAAAGGCAAGGACTGCATTTCTAGTAGCAGCAGTACAAATCGTCTAGTACAACTTAAGGACGACTGCAAATGGATATTAGAGTCGAAGTACACTGAGAGAGATAGCTAAGAATTCAAAGTACGAATATATACATATTCAAATGTACTACTACAAAAAATCCCATATCTTAATGTACTTCAAAATTGTCAAAGTATTAAATTAAATTAATAGGTTGGACCAAGATAAAAGGAAGTGGAAGGTGTGGCTGCAAAATAATGTGAAACAGGAGATTTCCCAGAAATATTGCATAATGCTTAGTCCATAGCATCCCTGGATACGTTAGTATTCTGGAGTACCCTTTATCGCAGAGTGCTTAGTCTATAGCATCCCTAGATGCTTTAGTGCTTTGGAGTGCCCTTTATTGCAGAGTGCTTAGAAACATCATTGAGTGCAGCGTTGATGACATATTTGAGAATTCCCCTTTCTCGGTTTTTTTCATCTACGCTGCACTCAATCATGTTTTTAATTCTCTGAAGGAAACTATTTACATGAAGTTATATTGTTATCGCAGATCCAGCAGGTTTGTTCTCAAAAAACAACATATATTGTAATTCCCATTAATTCGATGTGTGCGGACACTTGGTAACTTCACTCGTCTTGAAATGTTCTTCCTTTTTCTCTGGTAAATCATCTAACTAAATTCAAGTTTTTATAATCAATTTGATATTTTGATTGAATCGGGGGCAAACGCCTACAAACAGATCAGGGGGTCTCGTTGGTGCCACCTAAGTAGGCAGTGGATGTATGACGTTTGGAGTTACTGTTCGTACACTTGTTCTCAATAGAAGAAGTATAAATAACATAAATACCAACTATTTTGGAAGTAATTATACTCTCTCCCACTCTTTTAGTTACTTTACTCTCTCCCTATTAATATACATAACATAGCCGACATACACATAGCATTATGTGTATATGTTGGGATTTTTGTAATATGTTTAGGGAGTTGGGATTTTTTGTAATATTAGAAACATAAGTTGTGTATTTGTGTAATTTTTAGACAGAAGAATGAGTGGTCTTTGCTCGAGGCAATTATGACCTTTCAGGAGAATCGATTATTGTATAAAAAATACACTCATACTACATCCAAGACTTCTTAATTGTCATGAAAATCGTTCCTCAACCTAAAAAGGCATTGACCACCCAATTTAATTTGAATTAGAACATACAGACATTTGTGAGCTCTAGTATTGACTATTTTTCAGATTCAGTCACAATGATTTACATCCTAATTGGACCAAAATTTTCAAGGCTTGTTCTAATTTATTTTCTGTTAAATTTCTATATTATAATAGTAATTTTTCCTAACCTAATGTACATTAGCTTAACCACTTATCTTATTTTACACTTTTAAACTAACGATTCCCACCATATAACAATTTTCATTAAGTCGATTTCTTTACTTTAACAAACTGCTGTTTTTCGATGATAGTGACATGATATCCTTAGGGGTCTAATTGAGTTCAATTTATCGAAAAATTATACTACTACGTAAATGATGCAAAGATAATTGTCTTAAATAAAAATTGTTGAATTTTTCCTTAATAAGAAAACTTATAACGTAATAATGTTGGTGGTTCACTTATTATTTTAGGTGCATTAACTAGTTACTCCCTTCGTCCCAAATTATTCGTCCCGAATTTCCTAATTTGATTTCTCATTTTACTTGTTGTAATAATGTTGGTGGTTCACTTATTATTTTAGGTGCATTAACTAGTTACTCCCTTCGTCCCAAGTTATTCGTCCCAAATTTTCTAATTTGATTTCTCATTTTACTTGTCTCTTTTCATTAATCAAGAAGAAACAAAAAAAAAAAATTCTATGTTTTACCCTTTACATTAATTATATTTTCTTCAAATTAAAATTTAAACATCATTTAATAGGTTTACTATGGTAAACTAGTCATGTTATTAATTATTTTTTTGAATCAATGTGTTATCTCAATTTGGGACAGGTAATTTGGGAGGGAGGGAGTATGTCACAAGTCACACCATTCTTTAAACAAGACAGGAAAATTAGATGCCAAAGGAAACAAGAAAAAAAGTTGAGAGTTAGCTCCAAGTTAACAACCCATGATTTCTTCCCATCTATTTTAGCCTTGGTGGACAGAGTTACCTGATACCTGTTGCTAGTGGAAGGTGACAGATATTCCGTGAAATTAATCGAAATGCATGCAAACTGACTCAAACATCACGATTATCATTAAAAAAGAAAAGAAAAGTTAACGACCGATGATTGAGAATTTCCTTCTAAGAATGAGAATCTGTAATGAATCAATTGTCCCACATTGGAAAAAAAGAGAAATGCTAAGGGGGTCAACCCAAAAGATTAGTTTAGTAGGTGGGAGAACCCATTGATTTATAACCCCCTTAGCATTTCTCTTTTTTTCCAATGTGGGACAGTTGGTTCATTACAGAATCAACATCAACAGTTCCACTAATCATTAGGTACATACATTATTATAACATAATTAAAGCAAGGGGAAAAGTATGATTTTATAAATTTCATAATTAAATGTCTTTGATTATTCTATAAGTGAATTACTTACGTATTTTATTATTTTGGCACGTAGAAAGAAAATATTATTCTAAGAATATTTGTGTATAATTTAAACAAGTATTATGAGAAGTGTGAGTAAGAGGGTTAAAACTTACACGCCATTTCCTACTTTCACTAATTTTTCTCATTTTTAAAGAATTTGTTTTCCTAAAATAAGTATTTTTCAAAATTTTTGATCAATTAAATATAAATAAATAAATAAATTTATTCCATATAATTGATAAAAATAAATAAATAAATAAATAAATCTCAATCAAGTGTTAATTTAATTGCCTATTATTTTATTTTTTTGGGGGGTTAAAATTGCCTAGAATTTTTTAGTACAATATTAGAAGACTTGCTCAACAATGAAAAGAGAATATATTTAGCAACAAATATGGGCAGAAGTTACACAATCGTTTATGATTCAAGTATATCTTCAATTAATTTAAATCAATAGTATCTCAATTTTAATTAAGGTAAAGAACGATTGTAATATAATTCTTGAGGAACAAGATTTCACTAGCCATCCCATTTTGCCGTTCCCAACTATTTGAGCACTAAAATAATCGATTTTATATTAGGACTAGTTTGAACGTATCTCGATTAAATTTACATAAAAATTTACTTTCTTTCATCAATAAATATATCATGTAAATATATTTATCAAGATGAACAAATTTTTTTTTTTACATAATACTAGTATCTGTAATAAAATTTGAACTTGAGATTTTTTTACTTTTAACCTATTACTTAAATCAATTTTTCTTTTTAAAATTTTTAAATAAAAATTATGATTTAAAATAAATCTTAGATATTTTATGAGATTATAAATCATTTCTTATGGTGAAAAAAAAAAAGACAAAGGACATTCTAATGCACTAAAGTTTCTGTTATACAAGTGCGAGAAAGAATCAGATCACAATAATTATACGCAGCCTCACTTTACATTTAGAAAGATTTATTTTTATGACGTGAACAAGCTAAAAAAGAAAATATATCATATAAATTAAGAAGAAAGATAAGTTTTTATCTATCACTATTTCTTCCACATCTCCTCCAACAAAAGAAAATTATTACTACTACAATTCTAAATTTAACCGCGAACTCAATAATTTTATTGCAAACTCTATATATATTTGTTTGAAACTCAATAAAAATTTGAAATTATAATATAAAGTCCATAAATTAGAAATTTTACATTTCCTATTCTCATGGTCCACGTAGAATGAATTTTAGGCAAATAAGTGAACAATAACCCCCTTGAGTCGCCAATATAATTGTGGTGCAATGGATGGGGCTGCTTCACCTTTAATCAGAGGTCGAGGGATTAACCTTGGGCATGAAAAAAACTTTGTTGGGAGCACTACACACTAAAATGGAGTCCTATCGGACCTAAATTCGAATTAATCGTACTCCAATGCAGGTATCGAACACCGAATAAAAAAAAAAACTAAACTTAAAGAGTCCAAAAAAATCCGTGGGCTTACGTAACCAGCAAACTGACTTGTAAAGAAAAGACAAAGATTCCGCGTGCACAGCTGCCCTGGTTTTTAAACACTACATACTCATTCTTAATTCCTTAAATTTATTATGATATTTTATGTAGATATTTTTATTTCATTTAAATAATTCAATTCCTAATAAAGTACTTATTATACAATTAAACACTTTCAATTCAAATAATGAAAAAGATTTGTCCGTTTTTATTTATGTATTAAATAGTTAAATTAGCCATATAAAGTGTAGTCTTCTTTATTTATACGCATCATCAATTTCAAATAGAAAATATATGGGATTTATGGCTTGTTAAGTTAAACGCATATAATTAAAGAAAGTATTATATTTTATGTGGTTAACTTACTTCATTCTTTTTATTATAGCTACTTCACAAAAGGTTATGTCATATTTATCATAGTATTTTTGTCACGACTTCTTCGTTTATGGTACTTCTTCGTTTATGGTACTTCTATTGCCTAACTACTTTTATCTATGTTTTATCAATTCAAAAGTTTATCGAAAATAACATTTCTACCTTCAACATAAAGCATGGTCTGAGTACACATATCCTTCCCAAAACCCCTTTAGAATTGTTAACTCAAATACCTAATAGACTAAATTAAAATAATTCATTAGAATTTAAGGTGCTCAATCGAAAAAAGAAAGTAAATTTGAATATCTAAATATAATATTCCCATAAGTTTAGGGACTGTAAAAATAATTAATTGCCTTACTTTATTATTATGCAAGTAAAGTAAGTAAATCAAAAACTATGGATCTTTTCCTAAACTATAGGCAAATCCGCCTCTAGTTTTTCATATTTCCAATTCCTTTCTCTTTCTTCCAGATTATTCCACCCTTATATTTAACCTCTCCCTATATATACATACTACACACACAAAATTAACATCTGATTCATCCTCAAATACACCAAACAAAAAATATAACATACTATTTTACTTGTCGTCCTTACTAAAAATGAATGCGGGAGCAACAAAAGGATCCGCATGGATAGTAGCAGCAAGTATAGGAGCAGTAGAAGCATTAAAAGATCAAGGATTTGCTAGATGGAATTATGCATTAAGGTCAATTAATCACTATGCTAAGACTTATTTAATTACTAATAATAATACTTCGAGTTCAGTGAGGAGATTTTCTACAACTCCAACAGGTTCACCAGGGCCAGTGGTGTCTAGTGAGAAGTGGAAGAAGAAAGAAGAGATGGTGAATAAAGTTATTGGTTTGAGTTGTTGGGGTCCAAGTACTGTTAGATTTTAGTGTTGTTTATTTGGTTTAATATATGATTTGTAATTTTGTTTTATGTAGTATATCGAAATATAAAAGTTCGAATGAAAGATTTTGATTTTAGAAATTTATTCGCAATTGATGTTTTCATTACTTTATGTTTGAACTTGGTATCTATATTGATAATCAGTGTCGAAGTCAGAAATTTGACGAAAAACATGTAAATCTTTTACTCAATTATATTAGGGATGTAAGAACATGTAAATCTTTTATTCAATTATATTAGGAGAACATGTAAATCTTTTACTCAATTATATTAGGGGTGTGTAAAATTTTTGGAACTGGCGATTACTTTTGAATTAAAGTAGCGACAAGCCTTATCATTTAACTTTCGTATATCACATAAGTTTCTGGCAAAGAGTGTGCACCTAAATCATACTTTGAATGCGCACTAAAAAAGTGAGTAATCAATTGTAGACACGTAATTTTGTCCCTCCCTGAAAACATTTTTACCATTCTACCCTCGTCTTACTGTGTGCCCTCATCCGTGTGATTATATCTCACAAAAATACAAAAAATAACAAACTAACTACTCAACCAATTAAATCTCAACACCCTCTACCTTATCCTAACCACCTACCTCACCCCCTAACCCACGTTACCCCATCCACTTACCCCCTCTTGGTCGCATTTTTTTTCCCTTCAACTAAGGATATATACACACACTAGATAATAATACAGGGGGATCTTTTTCAGAAGGAGGGCTTTTTCTTCCATAAGAGAGCGTTTTCCAGGGATTTGGAAGAGAGACTCTCAATTGACCATAGCCACGCAGATATCCATTTTTGGCTCCTTATTCACCAATATTCACTTACACGCACACAGAGAGCACACACTCATCCACCATCTTCATCACAGACCTTATATAAATAAACACTCATCCTCACTACTCCACAAAATTCCTACAAAAAGCTTCATTCTTCTACGTATACACAGAAAAATGGAGTAGATCGAGAGAGAAGATTGAGGGGGAGAAACGGGATCCATTTTTTATTTTCTTCTTCGGGGAGATGCACAATCGATCGGAGAGAGCTGGTTGGAGAAACTGAGATGCGGGAGAAAGAGAGAGGAGAGAAACAGCAGTCCCCGTCGCATCACTGTTTCGGCGACCTTCTCTTTACCGGAAAATAGCGAAAACTCTATCGGGTAACCCATTGAAATTGGCGAGAACTCTTCGAAATTAGCAAAATCAGTCCCAAATTGACTGAACCGATTTGTTGCGGTTTGAATCCAGTGAAATTCACTGAAAAACAGCTGGTATCTGTCGGGAAACAAGTAAATCAGTGAGTTCAATCCATCTAACAAGTAAATCAGTGAGTTCAATCCATCTCCATCACCTTAACTGAGAAAAACGGCGAGGGTACTAACGGGTCAGTAGCATCGAGGTTCCGAACGTTCATTTTCTATCTCGGTCTCATTGGTGCAAAATTGTTTTGGGGTTTGCTATATTTTGGGTTGGTCAGTCGAGTTGTGAATTTCCTATTGGTTCGTTGTTGAGGTTCGAATCGAGGTTTTTTGGCACGTGGATTCGTCTTCTCGATTGACTGATATTTGGAATAAAATCATCGTTGAGGTCCATTTCTACTCTTTTCCTTTTTTTATTTCATTGTTGATGGAATATGGTGCATTGAATGAAATCTCGTGTGTTGTTTGATTTGGATTGGTGATAAATTGCTACTTTGATATTGATTTGTTGCTTAATTTCGTTAAAAAGTGATTGTGGATTATTGAAATAAAAATCATGAATTGTGGAAATTTAGCATTAAAAGAAAATTTGAGGCGGAATTGAGAAATTGGTCAAAATGGGAGAATTTAGATTAACTTTGGTTTAGTGTTGTCTCGTTCAATTCGGAATGAGCATAAGTATTATTGGAACGTGATAGAATTATGATATGTTGAAATGGATAGGCAAATGTAGGTTCGGGTAGGCAAATTTAGAACTTGTGTTTTGGTTGAATGTTTGAATGTGCGTGAGAATGTTTCTTTCTAGTTTATCGTATTTGATTCAAGTGTATTCATTTGGCCGGGGGATGCCCCGAGGTTTCATGTATTTGTTCAGCGGGGAATGCCCCGACGTATTATGTTTTCGAAGGAGGTTCGTGATCAAGGCCCGAGGCATCGGGTGAGGCATTCGGACTTAGTCTAGGATTAGTTTAAAATAGGATTTACATTTCCGTATTTTTCTATTTCGGGACTGGACACTATATTTTTTATTCGTTTTATTTTGTTTGTTTGTTTGATTGTTTTATATGTTTTTGTGTGGTTTGTACATTCGTAGTGTCAAATTAGCCAATACACTCTACCAAGCGACCGTGGTCGAACCACAGGATCAAGGGGTGCCTAACACCTTTCCCTCGGTCAACATAATTTCTTAGCCGGAATCTTTGTTCGTAAACCTGTTTAAAGAGTCAAATCATTTTGAAAAGAATCTTTCAAAGGTGACATGGCACACCGAATTATGTCAAGTGGCGACTCTGAGCAAAAAATGTAAACAATCCTTTTTCAAAATTAATTTTCAATCTTTTTGTTACTTTGATAATAAAAAATCCTTTCAAACTTAAAATCAATCCTTTTGGAGTTACAAAAAAGGGGGTGTGACAGCTCCGGCGACTCTGCCAGGGACTTTTTCAGAATTCGAGCTTATTTTTGGAGTTGTATCGGCTTACTTTGACATTATGGGTGTATAAACATTGTTTGTGTTATCATTTGTTGTTTATTTTATCATTGTTGAGTGCTACGTGTTTACCGTTTTTCTCTTGTGTGCAACCACTTTATATCTGGCATCATGTGCATAACCCGAGTCAATTCTTTCTGCAACAAGTCCCAGAGTGCACGTCGTGCGCACGAACTCTAGTTAAGTCACCCTTATTTTAGGAGGGGAAGCCGTTGGATGTATGGAGTAGGTGAAAAGCAAAACAACCACTATTGACCATATGCTCCCCCGAACGGCCTTATTAGTGAACCACAACGTAGGTCAACCTTTAGGTCATATTTATCTGCATCATATTGAGACCTAGCGGGACCCACTTAGTCCTTTGTAGGAGACTCACCTCTGAAGCATACCTACGTGCTAAATGTTGCATTTTGAGGGTAACAGGGCCATTTGATGGACTAATTTGGGGAAAGCATGTGCTAGAATTAAAGAAAGGTGTGTAGGCATGGAAAAATTTAAAAAAAAGGGAAAAAGGAGAAAAGGTGAATCAAAAAAGAGTTTTGTAGTTGTTAGGTTCTTTATGGCTTTTGTTTTCCACGATTCAAAAATTCAAAAAAAAAAGATTTTTTTTTACTTTTTGCACTCATTTTTCAAAAATAATTAAAAAAAACATTAAAAAGATTTTCCTTTTGTTTCATTTAGCAAGAATTCACAATTCGAAAACTCCAAAATAATTTTTTTTAGGAGCTTTTTATAGAAGAAAAATTCAAAAAAAAGGTGGTAGAAGTTTTGTACATTTCATATAACGAAAATACCAAAAAGATTTTCTTTCATAGCTGTTGGTGTCATTTTTTATGTGAAGTGTCAAATTGAAAACTCAAAAAAAAAAATTGTTATGTTATTCATCGTGTGTCGTTGGTCGTGTGTCAAGTCAGGGTGCAATCTGTTATTTAATCATTAATTGTCCAATCTGGATGAACTACGCACCCCTGATTCTCCTCTCTCGGGAGTGATTTGAAAAATCCCCCAAAAGATTTTCTTCACTTTTCCTTTAAAGTTAGTGTTTCCATACATCTTTAAAAGAAAATCACAAAAAAAGATTTTTTGTTAATTGCTTCAAGTCTCATTTTCGTATGAAATTCAAAAATCGAAAACCCAAAAAGATTTTTCTTTGGTAATCATAGGTTTCATTTTGTATAGGGAGTTTAAACCTGAAAAATGCAAAAAGATTTTTGTCAATTCTTTTGACAATTTGTTATTTTTGAAGTTTCTGAAAAATAAAGGAAAGAGAATTAATTGGCCATTGTGACAAGACTTCATGAACTATGCACACCGAATTCTCCTCTTTCGGGGGTGAGATACGTAGGCACCCCTCTTGGGTTCGGTGACCTTTTCAAAAAGAAAAAAAAGGGTTTTAAAAAAAATGTTGAATTCTAACGCATTTGTTATCTCTTGTTCAGTTAGTTTAAGGTGGTTGGTTTGTGGCATTTTGACTGGTCCTCCATATTGGACCAAGTCACAGAGAAAGTTATGGCCAACAAGGATATCGAGTTTGTTGTCACTGATCAGATAGGGAGTTCGGGCAATGAGAATTTAGAAGCTAATGAAGAGATTTGAAAATTAAGGCAACAAATGATAGAAATGCATTGAGTTTGGGCTAATGGGTTACCACCTCCTCCATTTCCCGCTGATAATCTGGAATATCTTTCTAGCTTGCCTCCAGTGTCACATAAACAGTTTCCTATTTTTGTTGACACAGCACAATATGCATCAGGAACTGCTCCGGGGCAACATTATCCAAACACTTCCAATACATTTCCTCACTCCTCAACACAAAGCTACCACATGCTCGGCTCCACCCACTGTTCATGTTTTTGCAGCACCACCCCCACTCGAAGCTCCTACTTTTGAGTTTTATCCACAAGTTGTGCCTCTCCACTCTGCGAGAGAGCCTGTATTGAATATTTTTGTTGATCAACATCATGCTATTGAGCCCACATTTAAGTCAACTAATCCTTATGGCTATACTCACCCGCCTGAATTTCCTCTTAACACTGAGAAGCCTGTTATAACAGAAGAATAAGAGGAAATGACTAGAAAATTAAGAAGTTTGGAACTGGCTATGAAAGACCTCCAGGGACTTGAGGGGTACAAAAGTGTCTCATATAAAGATCTGTGTATGTTTTCAGGGGTTCATCTTCCTTTTGGTTTTAAAATGCCGAAGTTTGAGAAGTATGATGGACATGGCAATCCTGAAAAAATTACTCATGACATATTTTGGTGAGAGTCTTTCAGGCCTAGCCTCAGAATGGTTTGTTGACCAAGACATCGACAAGTGGATTAGTTGGGATGACCTAGCTAATGAATTTGTGCAACAATTCCAATACAATGTGGAGTTGATTCCTGATGAGAAATCCCTAACTAACATGAAGAAAAAGAGTACTGAGACTTTCAGAGAGTATGCGATTAGATGGCGTGAACAAGCTGCTAGGGTGAAATCGTCAATGAAAGAAAGTAAGATAGTGGAGGTACTTTTTCAAGCGCAGGATGAAACATATTATCAACACTTGTTACCTGCATTAGGCAAGCCATTTATTGAGGTCCTCAAAATGGGGAAGATGATAGAAGAGGGAATTAAGACTAGTCACATTGTGAGTTTTACAACATTGAAAGCGACAACTCAAGCAATTCAAAAGAGTTTAGGAAGTGTTGGGGAGACAAAGAATGAGGAAGTTGCATCTTCTATTGTAGTTGGACAGCGGGTACGGTCAAGAAGATCCCGTTGTCGTCACTTTCAGGCTCAAACCCAAGTTCATGCCCAAGCTCTATAGAATCACTCCCAAAATCCATTATACTCTGCTCCTCCACCTCCATATCTAGTATATAAATCACAATCATATGTTCAACCCCCATCTTACCCATAGTGGAACACACCAACTCCTCAGAGTCATCTTCTAACTCTACAAACATACCAAAATCCTTTCAAGCCTGATTTTCGATCCAAGCCAAACAATGAAATAAGGCAGAATTCGAGAGATCGCTTCACACCAATTAGAGATTTGTATACCAGTTTATTTTAGAGATTAGTACAATGAGGCATGATAAATCCTCTTCTTGGGTGCACTCTTAATCGACATTCAAGAAATTTTGATCCTAATGTACGATGCGCGTATCATTCTGATGCTCAGGGTCATAGTATTGAAGATTGTCGAGATTTGAAAAGAGAAATTTAAAAGAAGATTCAAGATAGATCAATTATAGTGCAGAACATTGACAGTGTAGGAAGCTCTAGTCATGCTGGTATGCAAACCAGTGGCTAAGTTGTCAGGCTGAGCAATTGAGAAGTCACCCCCCTCCCTACTAGGAAGAGGTCTGGTAGTTTGTTTTATTTTCTTTTCTGTTTTTTGAATTATTTCAGGGTTGTAGTTCGGGATCTATCTTAGTTTGGCTTTTTTTTGTTTATGTTCAAACCCTTATATCTTTTATTTCAACTAACTGAATTGCCCCTTTTCCTTTGTGTTTTAAATATGTGTTGTTTGTTTGTTTTTTTTATACATTACATTTTATGTTGACTCTAGTGATATGACATGCTTGTGAAATTTTCAGCTAGATCTTAAAGTCTAATTTAATCATGAAACATGGAATCAGAGGGCTAAGTTTAAAAAAACATCTGAGAAAATAGGTAGAGTGCTGAAACATTTGGTGACAAGTTGAAGCCCTTTTTTGAAAATTAAGACAATTATTTTGAGAATCACATGAATAACTTGGTCATCAATTGAAAAACATAGCTCAATTAGGTCAAACAGTGTCTGCTGATCCTATCAAAATGAACAGAAAGAAAATCAACTCCACGAAAGCATGAGTCATTCAATGTGAGGGATGTACAATAAATATAGAGTTGTATATTTGACAAGTATAGAAAAGAGGTGACACACATGCTCGGGGAAAGTTAGTGTTGTAAAACATGTCATAAGTGATGTTGATCGTGCACTTTCACATTGCATGCTAGGTACTAGTATTTTCAAGGATTGATATGATGAATGCATTTTATTCTGCTATCCAAACGTTGTGTCATCCTTTGTTTACCCCATTTGAGCCTTAGTGTTATTTTCTTTCATACCCCTCTTTTGGAATCAAGATAAAGCCAGCAAAGCTCTACAGAAAAGTATCAAGAAAGAGAATAGAGTCAGAAAGTTAAAAAAAAAAAGAGAAAAATGTGTCCAAGAAGGAAGAAAAGAGTGTCGAGAAATTAGAGTCAGAAAAATCACAAAGAAAAACAAGCCAAAAAAAAAAACAAGTCAGAATCAAGCAAAAAAAGAATAAGCTAACAGAACTACGCGTAACCTGATTCTCCACTTTCGGGAGTGAGATACGTAGGATGCCCTACCCGGGGCTCGGTCCAACCAAATAAACAATTTAGAGTCACCCAGTCAGAAGAAACTGGGGCATGAGTTAATCCTCATTGTTTGAGTCGATTCCAAAAGTTGTAAGTCCTATCCCACTTTAAGTGTCGTTTGTTCCCCATGCCATCCTTTCTTTCTAACCCTATCCAAAATCCAAGTTTCAACCAAATAAAGATCTTCAGATCAATCTTTGAGAATGTTAAGACTAAACATGCAATGGATGTGATGACGTATTTTGGGAACTACTTATTTTCCTCAGCAGAATCAGGAGAGAAATAAAAATGAGAGAGTTTTATTGGTGAAAACCCTCATGGGCACCGTAAGATGATGGTAAGTTGAGAGAGATAAAATAAGAGTCTTATCGGTGAAAACCCTTACGGGCACTGTGAGACGACTGTGAGTTGAAAGAAATGAAAATAAGAGAATCTTATTGGTGAAAAACCCTCTCGGATACCATAAGGAAATGGTGAGGTGATAAAAAGAAATGAGAGAGACTTGTTGGCGGAAACCCTTCAAGGCGCCACTAGCCGAATGAGGTCTCAGAATGTAATTGGCCCAAGGAAGCAACTCACTTTCAGGGTCATTAACTCAACAACGATTTGTGAGTATTTTGGATGGAAAGATCAGACAGTTTAATTTGATATGCATGTCATAATCATTAGAGTTGACTATCATTTCCAGATAAACTTTTCTTTCATCTTTTTCAATGGGGACATTCATTGTCATTTCTTTCTTTTCTATAGTTACATTTTTATCTTCTTGAGTCAGTTATCCAAATAAAAGAAAAATTGTTATTATCTTTCTCTTGTCTTTGAGTTAAGTCCATGTCAAAACAAGTAAGAAAGGATCTCAAAACTGGCTACTGGCTTCTTTAATTGCATAAAGCAAAACAAAAGGCCAACACATGAAAGGCACATGATTGTGAGCTGAAATAAGGCATGAAAAATTTTTCTCAACAGACAAGTCGGGAACTCATAGAAATACTAAGGTTTAAAAGGTCTATCTGAGAAGCATGGCAAAGCAGAGATACTGTGTTTGTTTTAGTCACTCTTAATAATCTGAGTTCGAGTTAATGATTTAGCAAGTCAATGATATATGCTAATGGTTGGAAGCAAGGTTAAATGTAATGATGGCAAGAGCGATTGCCGCGAAATCTAAAGCCACAAACCAACCACCGTGTTTTTAAACTTACAAGTTTTCTTTGATGAATCAGGAAATATGTTACCTTTAAATCAAGGACTTCATAGCATAAATATCAAGGGCTACAATGCCTCATTCCTACAAATGCAGGAAACAATATTGATGCACAGGTTTGATAATCAAATCATAGTAAAATTCATCATCCTATATCCCTTGGAGATACACTTTCTTGTCCAGGGATTTCAGTTTTCATTTGCTAGGGGATACACTTCTTAAATTGAACCTTGATTCCTATAAGACGTACCTTTTAGTCGAGTCATTTTCCTTGACCCCTAGAAGACGTACCTTTTAGTCGAGTCATTCCCTTTGACCCCTAGAAGACGTACCTTTTAGTCGAGTCATTTCTCTTGACCCTTAGAAGACGTACCTTTTAATCGAGTCATCCTCTTTGACCCCTAAAAGATGTACCTTTTAGTCGAGTCATTCCCCTTGACCCCTAGAAGACGTACTTTTTAGTCGAGTCATTCCCTTTGACCCCTAGAAGACGTACCTTTTAGTCAAGTCATTCCCTTTGACCCCTAGAAGACGTACCTTTTAGTCGAGTCATTCCCTTTGAACCCTAGAAGATGTACCTTTTAGTTGAGTCATTCCCTTTGATTCGTATAAGAAGTACCTTTTAGTCGAGTTATTTCCTTGACCCCTAGAAGACGTACCTTTTAGTCGAGTCATTCCCTTTGATTCCTATTAGACATACCTTTTAGTCAAGTCATTCCCCTTGACCCCTAGAAGACGTAACTTTTAGTCGAGTCATCTCCTTTGATTCCTATAAGACGTACCTTTTAATTGAGTTATCACCTTTGATTCCTATTAGACTGAGCACCTGAACCTATATTATTAAACAATGTAGAACATAGAGATATATGTGGATCAGTAACCCCTAGAAGACGTACCTTTTAGTCGAGTCATTTCCCTTGATTCCCATAAGACGTACCTTTTAGTCGAGTCATTTCCCTTGATTCCTATAAGACGTACTTTTTAGTCAAGTCATCCGTCTGATTCCTATAAGACGTACCTTTTAGTCGAGTCATTCTCCTTGGTTCCTATAATGATGTGACTGTCACAAAAGTCCTTTAATGATAAACTGGAGCAAAATTTAATTCTTGTGTTTGGAACTTCACTTTTCTGGCAAATGAAATCTCTTTATAATACTCTTTGTTTGGTATAATTTTATTTTAAGTTTTGATGTGATTTCAGGAGCCCGCCTGAAGAACAGGGTGAATAAATAAAAGTCAAGCAAAATGGTGAAAAGTTTAAAGTCAAGTAATAGGACGAATAAATGAAAAGTCAAGCAACATGGTGAAAAGTTGAAAGTCAAGCAACAAGGTAAAGAAATTGAAAGTCAACAGATTAAAAAATAGCAGGTTAGGAATCCGCCTGAAGAATAGGGTGAAGGAATTGAAAAACAAGCAACTAGCGATGAAATTGCAAGTCAGGAGCCCGCCTAAAGAATAGGGTGAAGAAATTGCAAGTCAGGAGCCCGCCTGAAGAATAGGGTGATGAAGTAGCGAGTCAAGAGTCAAGAAAAGCTGCATAGATAGAGCTTTTGTAATTTCTTTTATATTTTTAACTTGTAATTTTTATTTTTGATGTAATGACAGATCCGCGGACCGGAACCTCGATGAGACCTCACTCGACTCTCCAACTCAATTATCCTTCTTCCTTTTGTTTATTTCTTTGAATAATGATCGGGTCAAAATTCTATCTTGTTGTCTACTTCTTTGTATGAAAACACTTTGTGTTTACATGCAAAGAGGGGCATGATGTAGACACGCAATTTTATCCCTCCCTGAAAATATTTTTACCATTTTACCCTCATCTTTCTGCGTGCCCTCACCCGTGTGATTATATCTCACAAAAATATAAAAATAACAAACTAACTACTCAACCAATTAAATCTCAACACCCTCTACCTTATCCTAACCACCTACCTTACCCCCTAACCCACGTTACCCCATCCATTTACCCCCTCTTGGTTACGTTTTTTTTCCTTCGACTAAGGATATATACACACTAGATAATAATACAGGGGGGATCTTTTTCAAAAGGAGGGTTTCTTCTTCCATAAGAGAGCGTTTTCTAGGGATTTAAAAGAGAGACTCTCAATTGACCATAGCCACGCAGACCTTCATTTTTGGCTCCTTATTCACCAATATTCATATACACGCACACAGAGAGCACACACTCATCCACCATCTTCATCACAGACCTTATATAAATTCACACTCATCCTCACTGCTCCACATAATTCCTACAAAAAGCTTCATTCTTCTACGTACACACAAAAAAATAGAGTAGATCGAGAGAGAAGATTGAGGATAAGAAACGGGACCTATTTTTGGTTTTTTTCTTCAGGGAGACGCACAATCGATCGAAGATAGCTGGTTGGAGAAACTGAGATGGGGAGAGAGAGAGATGAGAGAAACAACATTCCCCGTCGCATCACTGTTCCGCGACCTTCTCTTCACCGGAAAATAGCGAAAAATTGGTCGGGTAACCCATTGAAATTGGCGATAACTCATCGAAATTAGCAAAATCAGTCCCAAATCGACTGAACTGATCTGTTGCGGTCTGACTCCAGTGATATTTGCCGAAAAACGGCCGGTATCTGCCAAAAAACAAGTAAATCAGTGAGTTCAATCCATCTCCATCACCTGTAACTGAGAAAAACGGTGAGGGTACTAACGGGTCAGTAGCATCGAGGTTTCGAATGCTCATTTTCTATCTCGGTCTCATATCATTTTCTATCTCGGTCTCATTGGTGCGAAATTGTTTTGGGGTTTGCTATATTTTGGGTTGGTTAATCGAGTTGGTTAATCGAGTTGTGAATTTCCTATTGGTTCGTTGTTGAGGTTCGAATCAAGATTTTTTGACACGCGGATTCATCTTCTCGATTGACTGATATTTGGAATAAAATCATCGTTGAGGTCTATTTCTACTATTTTTCTCTTTTTATTTCATTGTTGATGGAATATGGTGCATTGAATGGAATCTCGTGTGTTGTTTGATTTGGATTGGTGATGAATTGCTACTTTGATATTGATTTGTTGCTTAATTTCGTTAAAAAATGATTGTGGATTATTGAAATAGAAATCATGAATTGTGGAAATTTAACATTAAAAGGGAATTTGAGGCGGAATTGAGAAATTGGTAAAAATGGGTGAATTTAGATTAACTTTGGTTTAGTGTTGTCTCGTTCAATTCGGAATGAGCATAAGTATTGTTGGAACGTAATAGAATTATGATATGTTGAAATAGATAGACAAATGTAGGTTCGGGTAGGAAAATTTAGAACTTGTGTTTTGGTTGAATGTTTGAATGTGCGTGTGAATGTTTCTTTCTAGTTTATCTTATTTGATTCAAGTGTATTCATTTGGCCGGGGAATGCCCCGAGGTTTCATGTATTTGTTCACCGGGGAATGCCCCGACGTATTATATTTTCGAAGGAGGTTCGTGATCAAGGCCCGAGGCATCAAGTGAGGCATTCGAGCTTAGTCTAGGATTAGTTTAGAATAGGATTTACATTTCCGTATTTTTCTATTTCGGGACTGTATAACTCGGACTGGACACTATATTTTTTATTTGCTTTGTTTTGTTTGTTTGTTTGATTTTTTTACATGTTTTTGTGTGATTTGTACATCGTAGTGTCAAATTAGCCGATACACTCTACCTAGTGACCGTGGTCGAATCACAGGATCGAGGGGTGCCTAACACCTTTTCCTCGGTCAACAGAATTCCTTAGCCGGAATATCTGTTCGCAAATCAGTTTAAAGAGTCAAATCGTTTTGAAAAGGATCTTTCAAAGGTGACTTGGCACACCGGATTATGTCAAATGGCGACTCTGAATAAAAAAATGTAAACAATCTTTTTTCGAAATAAATTTTCAATCTTTTTGTCACTTTGATAATAAAAAACCCTTTCAAACTTAAAATCAATTCTTTCGGAGTTAAAAAAAGGGGTGTGACATCAATCAGTTGAGTTATTAAAATTCACTATAATGTGTGTTTTATTATATATACAATTATCATTCAATAGTAGTAGAGTAATATGAACTTTCAATTTAAGTAGTGATAATTAATTAATTGAGTTACTAAGATTTAATTATGTTTTAAGAATTGAGTTACTAAGGTATAATTGTGTTTAAGAAGTTGAATGTCTTAGTTTGGTTTGCCCGACTCACAATTTTTGCACTAATGCTACAGGGCTTTCAAAAAAAGCAGCAAAACAAGAGAGGTTCAGCAGCTTGAAGTTCTGTTTTTAAAGAGAAAAAAATTCACCTTAGCTATGGTTAGGGGTGCCAAATGTTAATCTGAGTCAATTTTAGGGGTTAAAATAAGTTGAATTAATAAATGAGTGAGTTATTGATTTGTCAAAAATTATTTTAATTAAATTGAGTTAAAAAGTGGTTATAACTAAATTTTAATTACTTTATTTGTTATTTTATAATTTTTATTATCTGATATAATTTCTTTTTATGACTATATATAACATCAAATAAAAAAATATCTTTTAAAACTATTTTGATAAAATTTCTTAATTGTTCAATTTGAACTACATATCAATTTAACTTTTGATATGTTGAAGGCATCCTTGGATGATCTTATAGTTTCTACGGAGTGGAGATGGTAGGGTTGGTCCATGATTTTCCCTTTCTATTCTACCACATTTCGCTTAAAAGATTGAAGAAAGATAGTGCATCAAGTTGTTTGCAAGAGCCAACTTGATCCTCTTTTCAGAAATTTCAGATGAGGAAGTCTGAAAGAGTCGTCGATTTTTAATTATCGTTCATGTACGATCCTAATTAACTCCATCATACCTGTTTGATCTTCACAACTCATCTTTATTTCAGTAGAGTCATTTGGTTACATGTTTCGATCCTCTTTTTCCATTTCTTAGAAAAAGTGAACTATAGGATTAGATACAAAATAGGATTTATATAAGTAGAAAAAGTGAACTGTATGATTAGATACAAAATAGGATTTATATAAGTTTGTCTAACTTAATAAACGAGCGAGTCAATATTTAGTTCAAACTTTAAGTGGATTGGACAAATTATGCTTTCATCTATTAATTTTATCATCATTGTCTCGACTACTGAGAGAGTTTCACTAGTACTTTAAAATTTTGGGTGAATTACCAAACTTGAAGTCTTTGTTCGATATTGTTTATTACTCGTTTTCAATAAGTAATACTAGATTTGTTTTTTAACCATTAGATCACTTTTTAACTTTAATGCTTGCATAATTCTAATCTAGAGAAACTCTTAAATATATATGTTGTGGCCGTGGCGAAATTAAGAGTTTTATTAAGAAGGTTTAAAACTTAAAAGTGTACACATAAGCTAGTTTCGCCTCTGAATGGTGTAAAGTGTAGGGTTGGACATAAAATATTAAATATCGAATTACAAAATCGAATTGAAACATTTGATAATTGATATTCGATAATTCAATATTTGGTATGATATTTGGGAGTAAAATTTCAGCATTTCGATATTCGAAATTGGGTTTGATACAAGATATTAATACCATTTGGTATTTACCGAATATCTTATTTGGTACACACACATATGTCTAACCAATCCAATAGGCAATAGTATTAGTAATCTCAAAGAATCTCTTGAACCTTGGTAATATATTCGTAAAAAATAACAAAAAGAATACTAAATAGGGTTTCTAATAAATATACTCTTTAAAATTTAAACGTGCATTTGCACATCTCTAACTTTAATATGATATTACCAAATACCGTACCGACCCGAAGTTTAATTTATCGAGGACCACATTACCAAATCAATATTTATAAGTATGGTATGTGATATCTATATTCAAATATCGATTACTAAATTATTGAATTCAAATTTTAAAATTAACGAATCGAATATCAGACCCAGTGTAGGTCAAATTCAGGTGAAAATGTTTAATTACCAAATTAATTCCTACCATCCAACTAACCAACACCAACAAATGTAGCCGACAAATGTAAATGTCTTACGTCCACTCAGCCACCTTCCTCTTTAATTATCAACCCATTGTTTTCCTATCAATTTATTACACCTCCTCTCTATTTTTCTTTCACTACTGATAGATCTATCAAAAGTGACCTCTTTTCAAACTTACACACACTATAATTGAAAGATTTTTTATACTACGTATATAAAGTTCAGATATAGTTCTATACTTCTAGTATATTAAAATAAAATTATATGTTAATGTTAAGTGGCCGTCACCTTCTGTCTGCGATTGCTATCGTTAAAAATGGCATAGTCATAAAACTTTGTCGTGGTATACACCATTTCAATAGCTATTCGCAAAAATACATGATATTTACGCGTGAATAGAGGTCAAGAATTTAAACATCACAATTGATGATCTATATAAAGGCTATGTTATAGTGGTGGTCGAAAATTATGAGTATTTAAAATTGAAGTTGAAAAATATATTAGAAAATTAATTAAGAACTTTAACACTTCCAGCCCAAGTGGAGGGAATAATAATAATATACTAACTTGATGCTCAATGCTAACATTATCTTACAGCCAGATGCCTTGCCATTTCACATTCGCTGTCCACTCATGATTTGTCCCTCTATTCATATGCAATCTTGTCTTATTTGAGTTTGCTAATGATTTATTGAAAATAAATTAATTTATGCATACATGATCTTTTTTAAATTTCACTTGTGAAATATTGAGTATGCTATTATTTTAAGTTTAGTCTGGTTGCTATAACTTAACGCCAATAAAATATTTTAAAATATAGTAATATATTTCCTCCGTTTCAAATTATCCTTCCCAAATTTTATAATTTGATTTTCTATTTTACTTGTTTTTTTTCATTTATCAAGAAGAGAATTTTTTTTTTCATATTTTACCCTTTTCATTAATTACATTTAATTAAAATGTAAATATCATTTAATAGGGATACTATGATAAATTAATCATGTTATTAATTATTATTTTTAATTAATATGTTATCTTAATTTAGGACGGGTAATTTGAGACGGAAGAAGTGTTTTTGATTAAGAATGTTTAACTAACCATCATGACACGACGCTATTGCTCTTTCATCTTTCCATTAATGAAGATGTATGCACCTAAATTTTAGTGATACACACGTTTAATATATTTTGTTGTAAGAAATATCAACTCTTATTCATTGGAGTAAATGTCTTTATTGAGTGTTGAATCAATCAAATGCTATACTGAAAACGTAAACAGTGTATCAAGTTGAAGATACAAAAATAAAATTTAGTGATAATTATCTGATAGCAACAGAGCTTTATTATTGCATTTTTCGATCAGCAAGGGATTTTAGAATAGTGGATTTAATTAAAATAGAATTTTATAGTCAGAGGCGAAGCCAGCCCTCTTTAGAGTTCGTCCGAATCTCATTCGTCAAAAAAATATATTATTTATTAGTGGCGGATCCAGAATTTAAGGAATGTGGGTGCTTACTGTAGAAAAAGAAATAAAAATTCACCTCAATCAAGTTTGAACCTGAGCACACCTACCAAGGGAGAGCCTTAAAGATCAACCTAAATACCAGTGCACCTAATCAACTTCTTGTTTAGTGGGTAATTTTATATAATTTATACCTATTTTCTTATATTTTTAATGTAATTATACCTATTCTGCATCGAGTTTAGTGGGTGCCGGATCACCCAAAAATTATGCATAGTTCCGCCCCTGCTATTTATACATGATTAAAATTATTTTTATGTAGTTATAGTAGGTTTTGAATTCCTTTCGACTTAATTTTCTTTGAATATTGAACCCCCTTACTTGAAATCATGACTCCGCTTACGCTTTTGGCTATATAAAATGGAAACAAAGTACTCCGAAAGATACAAAACTTGTAAAGAACTACTATTAAAGATATGAAATGTAGAAGAGAAGTAGTAGTTGAAATATGAAGATTTTACTAAAAAACTTAGGGCGTGTTTGGTAAGATGGAAAATATTTTTTTGGAATTTTTTTTTTTTAAAAATAAGCTGGTTTTCTACTTATTTTCTCATGTTTGGTTGGTGAGTAAAAAATATTTTTCGAAAAATATTTTATGATATTTGATTGATGAGTAGAAAATAAAGGGCAGCCCGGTGCATTAAAGCTACCGCTATGTGCGGTATCCGGGAAAGGGCCCCACCACAAGGGTGTTTGATTGGTGAGTAAAAAATATTTTTCAAAAACATATTTTCTAGTGTTTAGTTGGTGAGTGAAAAAATATTTTTTAGAAAATACTACTAATGGTTTACTAGTATATCGCTGCCTGTACTAATTTGAGCATAACAAATAATATAAATATCGAGTATTAAGATATTACAAGTCACTAAATTTTAAGCAACTACTAATTAGCAAGCATAGGAAACACTTGTCAATATTTTGTCAGGACAATCTCAAGATACTACAATCAATAGAAATACAATTGAACGATAAGCTTATTCAACCTTACGAAACAAGCGACAACGATGACAAAATGGAATATGCAATTAGCAAAAGTAATATAGGCAAGTCTTCCTCTATGCATATGAAAATAACAATACATTCAACGAACATTGGAAACAGAAAAAAATTCGGACTTCAATATTTTTATTTCAAACAGTGAAAAATTGAAGTAAAGCACATTGAAAAATATTTTTGAGTAATGTAAATTTTTTGAGTAATGTGAATTTGCGTGTTGTTGGGGTTGGGGCATAAAAATCATATCTATTATTTTCCCTCAAATAAAAGGAAATGAGTCATTTTAAAAAATATTTTACTAATATTTTAATACAACCAAATAAGAGAAAATAAGAATTTTCCATTATACCAAACACACCCTTAGATGGTAATAGTACTTATATTAGAACTTTTTCTTACACCTATTTTCATGCATGCCAAAAGGAGAAGAAAAATGTGTGGAACTAAAATCTCTTCCAAATGTGCATATGCATTGATTGTCATGACCTCATTTCGAGTTGATTTTTGTATGCAGTATAACTATGAAAGTGACCAGAGTCTAATTAAGAAATGTAACTAGGAATTTATAGTTTGTGAGATGAGAATTGTCTAAAATCATATAAAGACTACCTCATCCCATTTTTAAAGAGTCGCTATGGAGATTCCATATCTTGCACGTCCAAATCTGTCAGTCGATGTTTAAATAATATTTTATAAAATTATGACGAGTTTAACTTTAATATCATAATAATAAAATAAAATTTATCTATAATCCCTACAAAAGTTTGGCTCATGAAATAAAAATTGTCGAAGAAGGGTATATAAAATAATATTATATGGGGGTTCAATATCAAAGCCGATCAGGCTAAGTTTAACATCAAGAGAAATAACTGGACTTTGAAGAATCTAAACACATTGTTAAACATATAAATGGGGAGTCAACAGAGACATCCAAACACATTAACCATAGAAAATTCGAAATATTTATGAGAAAAAGTGCAAATATTTAAATTTTCTTTCAAATTTTAAAACTCATCCCATGTCAAGCTCAATATATTAACAACTCCATGATGATTGTAATCACCCAAAACATAATTAAATAAATAAATACTCCTGCTCTTTAAGTTTGGGGCACCGTCGATATAGCTTTTTTTACACTATCATGTAACTCTTACCTACTATAGTAAGTCATTCATTTCTTAGATAAAAATATAAAAATCAATGACCTGTTATAACAGGTAAAAGTCACCTGATAATGATGTAGAAAAAAACTATACTAATGTTGCACCAAACTTAAACTCTTTTTAAAATTAATTAATGGTGTGAATGGACGTCAAAACAAAAAGAAAATGAACTTATAACTGTCATTTCAAGTCCGAAAACGCGCTTGGCGCTGTGCACTTTCCTATTCGATCAACTGCAAATACTAGTAGTATTGACAATGATAATGATGGATGAATAATATTCCATATTACTAAAAATAAATAGTATTATATAATAATATTTGTTCAGTTAAAATTTTGTATTCTGTAAAGCTAAATTAGTTGATTTAAATAAATATATAAATATATATATATATATAATAACAAGATATTTCGTGTAGTCACAATATCACATAAGTGAAAATGGACATTATGAAGGAATGCACACAAATTCTACTTCTATTTTTGTGGAAAGAAAAATGAGTTTCGAATAAATTTTTGGCTCAAAAGAAATTTTTTTATACACGCGATAGGTAGTAATCTACCATAAGGTTAGGCGATAACCAACTACCTCTCAACCGCTCTTACATAAAATATGACATACATAATTATTTATTAATCTTCTATCATAATTTTAGACCTTCAAAATCTTCAAATTGTTTTATATAACATCATCTACTCAATAAGCTGAAATTGTGTCAGTTTTTATCCAATCACTTTCTCATTTGTCAAAATTCTCCTTCTCTTCACTCTTTGTTATCTCTCACACTACCTACATCACATTTGGACTATCTCAATCCTATTTCACTCATTTTATCTATCACTAAAACCGCTTCCACTTTATCCCGCATAAATTAACATTTTCAGCCAATAGTAAAAACGACCATCTTACTCGCGCATCGCCACTATATCATATCCGAACCATCTAAATCCCACTTCACTCATTTTGTCCGTCACCACCACCAACAACAACAAACTCAGTGTATTCCCACCTAGTAGGGTCTGGAGGTAAGATGTACGCAGTCCATACCTCTACCAAAAGCCAATAATAAATACAATTTCTTTGTCAATGCATCACCATTCATTCTTTCCAAATCATTCCAATCTCACTTTACTCATTTTATCCATTGCTAAACCACTCCACCTTCCTCGAATAATCAAACACTTCTCTTTCTACCAACAATAAATATGATATCCCTGCTCGCGCATCACTACTAAATCATATTCGAATCATCTCGATCCCAGTCACTCACTTTGTTTGTCACTAAAAGTCAATAATAAATACAACATCTTTATTAACGCATTGCTACATCATGTCCAAATTATCTTATTCTTATTTTATTTATTTTATCCTTACTAAATCACTCCACCTTTTCTCAAAAAATCAAACACTTCTCTTTCTGCCAATAGTAAATATGAAAATTTATATTCTTTTCATTTAAAAAAATGATTTACTCTTCATTTTGAAACGGAGGGAGTACAAATTACATAAAACAAAACAAAAATCCCCAACGACTTCAATATAATTTACTTACATAGACTTTTTTCTGACCATATATTAACATATAGTCAACGTCGTAAAACTATTTCCTCACAAAGTCCACAATTTCAATTTTCAACCTCCCTAAATTTCCCTTCACTGGAAAATTCCAACTCATCATCGGAAAGCTCCAAACTCCGGCAAAACTCCGACGCCTATGGCCATCGCCGACCACCACAACTCCGACGGAAAGTTCTGGAACTTTTGTACTCTATGGCAATCAGGAACTACTACTTCTTCTTCTTCTTCGTCTACACAAAATCTTCACAGTAACCAAAACGGCGTCGGATCTAACGGCGCTCGTGCTTCAACTTCCGTTAGCTCCGTAGCTAGATCATTACTTCCGGCTCGACGTCGTCTTCGGCTTGATCCAGCTAACAATCTCTACTTCCCTTGTACGTTGACTAAATTGACTTTATTTATTTTTATTTTTTAATTATTTTTTCTTGTTTAAAATTGTAGGAATTTTGCTAGTATGTTTTTATTTGTTAAATTTTGTAATTTAACAATTTTTTTGGTTGATAATTTCTGGTTTTTATAGGTCGTATAATTTTGGAGGAATTTTGGTAGTTTTTTTTACTCGTTAAATTTTGTAATTTAACAGCTTTTTTGGTTAATAATTTCTCTTTTTTTTGGGTCGCGTAATTTTTTTTCGTGTTAAAAATTGAATTTTGGTCTGGTTTTACTTTTTAAATTTTGTAATTTTTTTATTTTTTGGCAGATGAACCGGGAAAGCAGGTGAAGAGTGCTGTAAAGATTAAGAACACTAGCAAATCTTATGTTGCATTTAAGGTAGTTTTTTTTTTAATAAAAATTATGCGTAGGGGATTACAAGATGGGGAATTGAACACTCGCGAATGAGGTGAGAGAGTTCACGTAGCTAACTAACGGAACTAGTAAGATTTCCCCCATTGAAGTAAGAACTTAAGAGATTTCTGTAATTTTTTAATTTAGGTAGTCAACTAACTGAATTACTGAGGTTTCCCGCATTTAAGGTAATCTTGTTTAAGAAATTTCTGTAATTTTTAGTTTAGGTAGCCAACCGACTGAACTACTAAGATGAAAGTTCTGTAATCTTTAGTTTAGGTAGCTAAACAACTGAACTACTAAGATGAACTTTCTGTAATTTTTAGTTTAGGTAGCCAATCATATGAACTACTATGGTTTCCGCATTTAAGGTAATCTTGTTTATGAGATTTCTGTAATTTTCAGTTTAGGTAGCCAACCAACTAAACTACTAACATTTCCCGCATTTTCAGAAATCTGTTTTAATCTATGTTGTCTGCCAAGTGTTTGCATATTTCAGAAGAAGTAGTTACATTTTCAAACACAAGAAAAAGACATTAAAAACAGGGGGGTGTTATTAATTTCCTAATGATTTTACCATTTCTGGATCTTCTAGATAGTTCATGATTTGAACCAACAACATTTACTTTCGAACGGTTCTCGTCTACTCTTGTTGTAGCTCAATTTTCAATCCGTGCATAAAATGAGTATGTTCTATGCTTTTAGGGTCGAAAGACTAAACCAAGACTATTTAGCTAGTGAAAGCAGAATCTCAAGGTCATTGAGGTCCCAAAAGGGCGTCTTGCCTAATGCTCTCTCCATCCCAATTTAAGACTATTTAGCTAGTGAAAGCAGAATCTCAAGGTCATTGAGGTCCCAAAAGGGCGTCTTGCCTAATGCTCTCTCCATCCCAATTTATTTGTCACCATTTGACAAGGCACACAGTTTAAGAAAGAAAGGAAGACTTTTAGAACTAGTGGTCTAAAACAAGCCTTGGATGTTTGTGTGACTATAAATCATTTCATTAAGGGTAAAGGTGAAATTTTGAAGTTATATATTTCTAAAAATAGAAACATGACATTCTTTTTGGTACAGTTGTAAAAGGAAAATGTGCCATATAAATTGGGAACTGAGAGAATTTATTTATATAATAATAATGGATATACAAAATTGTACAGATATCTGTCTGTAAACAAAAACAAGAAGCAAAAATAAAGAAAATCACTTCTTAAAATTGTTGTACTGGTGTTTCGATAAATAATATAGCTGACATCGTCTAGTTTGAGGTTGAGACATAGAAGTAGTAGTAGTAGTAATATGGAGGTTTTATTTATGATTGCCTTCACACCATGTAAGTAGTGGTCTGAACTTCTCATTCTTCCTTTTGCATTATAAGTTTCAAACTACTGCACCGAAGAGCTGCTACATGCGGCCTCCTGGAGGACTTCTCGAACCCGGTGAAAGCATTATTGCCACAGGTAATTGTTTGTCCAAGCTTTCTTGTTTCCAGTATTCTTTTTGATGCCAAAGATTAACTTATATTTGATCATGTGCCTGAATGATAGTCTTCAAGTTCGTTGAGCACCCTGAGAACAACGAAAAGCCTGTAGTAGATCAAAAGAGCAAGGTGAAGTTCAAGATCATGAGCTTGAAAGTGAAAGAAGGAGTAGATTACGTACCTGAGTTAGTAAGTAACTGAACTTCCTAGTTTGTTTTTTTGTTTTTTCGAAAGAGGCGATTTTATGGGTTTGCAGCATCTTTTGACGACAAAATAAGTTGGCGTATCATGCTTCTTCAGCTTTATGCACATCATTTGCAGCACATCTATTTTCTTGCTGATAATTTCATCCACTTTGACTTAACATATTGAAATGAAAAGGTCTAGACGGACTTAGCTGGATCCCGGACATCTTTGGTTTTGTCTTTTTTTTGGTGGTGAAATTCATGAGTTCTTTATTTGTCTATCTGTTCTATGTAGTTTTCTTTGTTTCAGGATAGACCTGTCCTATCCACCCGACATATTTATGAAATCGGGTTGGATTATAATATTTACTGCTTATTAAGTAGAGGATTATGATAAGATGTGGGTAAATAATGAGCTATTCGTGATCAGGCATTATCAGAAATGAGATCTCCTCTTTGGCTCCTGTATATCTATCTTATTACTAGAAGTGCTAATAATTTGTTAGAACTTAGAATAAACTCAGATCTTTCGTACACCGTAATTTCAAGTCATAAAGTTCATCCAGGATGTATAGCTAATTTGTGGTGGCTATATTCATGTGGTTCCGTGCTTCTTTCCTGTTAGTCCTTCAACTTAATTCAGAAGATACTCTTACCACTGGCTCTATGAGTGAGTCATAGTAGGAACTTTTCTTTGTAACGCTTTGTCTAAGAAAGGATATTTTAGCTGATTCCCGTCCTACCTATTAAAGTAGCATCAAACATTAGATATGCTGTTGGTATGTGTCCCGAGAGAAGACAACAACAACAACAACAACAAACCCAGTGTATTCCCACTTAGTGAGAAGAATTATTATAATTTTACAGTGATGTGTTTGTAGTGTTATCTTAAAATCCCCTTTACATGGGGATGCTTCTTCTGTCATTCACAAATTGGATTTTATGAAAAAAGATTTTTCTTTATTGTATATTCTATCAGTTAAGAGTATCCTGAAAAAATGGCAAGACTTTGAATAGAGGAAGCTGTTGAGATCAGGTGCTTTTTACAATGTAGCTGTTAGCAGTTTCTTTTGCCTGCATCCCCCATGTTTGAAATGTTCCATTTCATATTTGTATCAAAGCAAGGAGCATTATTGTGTCATACATAACCCATTTCTTCTTGTCCTGTCTCTTACATAGTCAAAAGATTTTCTTTTCTTCACCATCACTCTTTACTCCTTGGAGGGAAGTCTTGTTGTAATTGTACGGAGATTGATTGGGTAGTTGGGTTCACGTGCTCCCAATACAAAATTTGCGAACTGTGTGCCTCTGTCGCCATTGTGTGTGAAATCTGATGTATAACTGAAGTATATAAGTCTATAGCGTGACTCAAAGTTTGTTGTCAAGTAAGTTTAACAGTGATATAACCCTTTTGGTTCATGTTGATGCAGTTTGATGAACAAAAGGATCAAGTGACTATTGAACGTATCCTACGAGTGGTGTTCTTGGACCCAGAATGCCCTTCTCCAGTAAGAATTAAACATGTTACCATTTATCTGCTTGTTCAGTTTGCTCCGATTTCATTCTCCAGCTAAATAACATGATTGATCAAGGTACTGGAAAAACTAAAACGCCAATTGGCTGAAGCTGAGGCAGCATTAGAATCTCGCAAGAAACCTCCAGTTGAAGCTGGACCAAAAGTTGTAGGAGAGGGTCTAGTAATAGATGAATGGGTAAGGCTATCTGTCCGCGCATATAAAAGTATGTATCTTTCTAAGTTTGACTACTCTAACAATGTGTCTCTGCTTGCTATTGTTCAATAGAAGGAGCGAAGGGAGAAGTATCTAGCTCGGCAGCAGGTTGAGGCTGTTGATTCAGTGTAAAGCAACTAGTGGATTTTAATGCAAGTGTCTCTTTTGCCATAATCGTAATGCTAAGCCGGATCCACTTCTTTTCTGCTTTGTTTCTTTCGAAGGATGGTGGAAAAGGGGCAATTCGGTGCTTCTTGTAAAGAAAAATAATCAGTGAAGGTTTTAGTTTCTCCTCCATGGAGTAGAAGCTTTGTTATGTAATTGTTTGGCTGTTTTCTTGTAGATATTGCATCACTTTTTGTTGAAACCTATTCTTTTGGTGCGTTGAAACATAAAGCAGATACTGCTCGTGTGGCTGCAATGTTATCGAATGCTGCCTGTATGAATTCCCCACGGAAACAAAATACCATTTCACTGTATAACTTTGTTGTGAAAAGTACAGAAAAGCTTATTTCTTCGCAACAGAATCATAAGCTAGACTAACATGTATTCTCACTTCATTAACTCACTTAACGTCGCTATAGTAAATTTTCATGATTTGGTGTAAACACTCGAGGGTATAAGTACATATCACACTGGCTTGATGTCTTTAGAGGATGTCAAGGCGAAAAACAGAAAGGTTGAGAAAACCAATAAAACTAAACATCTCTAGTCGCATTTTCCAATAATCCAATTACTTAGTACAAGGAAAGAATCACTAGCTCAAACCAAAAAAAAAAAGAAGAAGATGAGAAATCTAACATGAAGAGTCTCACACAACCTATATACACACGAGGAACAAGCTGATATTTAGAATGTTGTGCAGAAAAAAATTATCATAAATGTACACTACAAGCTTTCGTGAACCGGGCTGCCCTTTCTTGCACTACAAACAATCCATCCAACCTATAACCAGCCATTGTCATCAAGAGTTTCAATCAGTGATGGATCATCAAAGAATTCAGAGTTTCTCCGGCAATTTAAAGTTCTGCGATCCACAAATTTGATGAGAGCCAGTTTCCACAAACAGCGCTACGCCACATTTGCTGCTATTGAATCCATCCCAAAGAGAGAAAGTGACAGTTCCAGAGATTGTCTTCTTTGCAGTAATATCCTTTACAGAACACAGCTTCTCCACCTTCCTAACAACATAGTCATTCGCGAGCATTTTTCCTTTGTTCTCTCCTGTAGTTATATCAGTTACCAAACCACATTCGTACAGAGCAATCATCACGTTGGCGCCATTGTCATCCACCTTACTCTTCAAGGATCCTAATAGAGATACTTGCAAGGACTCTGGTGTTGGCCTCTCGAATGTCGCCTGTTAAGATTTTTTTTGCAGCATTAGCAACATGCATAAGCCATTATTTCACTGAATTCGATAACTTATGACACGGAAGTGAATAAAAGTTTCAGCTAATATTAAATTCTGAACTCATAATTTCAAAAGTACGCTGAGTTCGGTTCAACAACCTTAAAGGTTGAATCAATCAGAGGTACATAAAAGTTGATAATAATCGCAACAAACGAGAAGAGTCTAATGACAATAGTTAAACTGGATAGTAACAATTCAAGAAGGAAAGAATCAGAACAATATGTCGAGGTCAAAATTGAGCTACATTTTCTTGATTATGATTGTGATGTGGGATAATGTGAACCTTTTTCAGATCCAATTGATCAGATCTCGAATTGCACATATTAGCTCATCATTTCCAGTACATTGTAACCTGGTGCAAGATCATGTGGAATCAAATCAACCCCAAATTACCATGAATCTACTAGTATATCATTTCTTAAAGTCCATTTTGATTGTTTCGACGATCATAAGGAATAAGCAAGACAAATGGTTTATATAAAACTTGGTTTGCATTTGATGATAAAGCATGGTTTAAATTCCCTAATTATGAGCCTACTCAGATGAAAACTAAACTAATTGATTCTCTTTGACTGGCCGGTTCTCGCTCTTGGCATTTCCTGCTGAGATCCCAAGTCTCCAAGTGGGCCCTCTTGGCCACCCACGACCTTGGCTTTTTAGAGAATCCCGCTTCTCTGTCGTAGGACTTGTAGCTCGGCAGTCCACCGTTGGGTTTGTTTATCCTTCCAGTTTCGAGTGTTTTCTTGGCAGGAGGAATGAATATCCTATCCTATACGAAGGCCTATACGAAGGCCTATATACAAAAAAAAAGCACTTTGCCTAGATTCTAATCACAGAACTTTCTAAGCACCCGAGCGTGGATCTTCTAGATTGGTTTAGACGTCCTGAGGTTATGTCCGTACAATAGATCCTTTGTGGTCGGAACCTTTGCATCGAGCTTAGTGCACCAGACTCTCTTCTCTTTAATTTTTTGAACTCGGTGGCTAATCTGGATGCGCTACGCATAAGGCCATAAAACAGGGGAACACTCCTTTTCTCTCCATTTCCCGATTCGAACTCGAGATCTCTAATTAAGTAATAACTATTCAATCATACATACAATTCAATTTATTCCCTGAACAGAAACACAACACAGCCCGATGCACTAAGTTACCGCGATTCAATCTTATAATCATAAATTCAATCAAACAGTAAATAATAACAAACCTGGAAAGATGGAGCAGCAAATCTTGCAGCAGATTTAATACAATCCAAAACAGCATCAAGTTGATTACCAACACACTGTGTTCTTCCTTGAACAACAATTTGCGGCGTAAACATCGTATCAAGATTCAAAGATTCCACATACGCTTTCTGTTTAACAGTCCATAAACTCGATCCAAATGGATCTTTCCATCCCATATAATCCCAATAATCAACATGATACGCCAACAATACCACCGGCATTTCAAGGTTAAAATCCCCACGTCCAATTCTTGATAAGAATAGCTCTGCTTCTGGTGACGTTGCGCACCCTTGTGATGCGAATAACTCCACCACTACTGGTCCACAACGTCTTGATTCTTCTGCTGTTAAATCTGCTGTTGCTATGTTGGTATTGTGGTTTGGATTATCGTCTTTTGATGATGAAGATGAACTGCGTTTGCCGAAACAGTTGAAGAGACTTCGCGCCATTTTGGCGACGTGTAGTCTCAACGGAGAAAATTATAAGAACAGATTATTATTGTTTTTTTGAAGGGTGTAATTGTGGGGTTTTTTTTGAAAGAAGAAGAATGTCTATATGAAGAAATAAGAGAGAAATGAAAAAAGGAAAGTATAGTAAAAATATAATGAGAAGATGGTAGAGAGAAAAAGGTGGCGGAGCAAGCAATTAAAATGGTGGTGCTATATTAGTACTTTTCTCCGTTTCATTTTATTAAAATTTTACTAAATTAATTTTACTATTAATAATAATAGTTTGTAATTTTAAATTTGATGGTAATTCTTTAATATTCAAGGTAATAACAGAAAAATATACTCCCTTCATATCATACTCCTTTGTTTTTTGTTTTTTTTCACAATTCTATAGGAGAAAATAAAAAGGAGTGCAAATTAATTAATTTGATTCTATTAAATTTATATTAAACATTATTATCATCTATTAAGATTAATTATTTTTATTAAATTATTAAAAAAATTGAAAAAAATATTTAATTATTTTTAAATTTTTAAAATATATTAATTATTTTAAGATAATTTTTTTTGACAAATATATTAAATAATATAAGACGAAGGAGCTAACAAAAATTCTTTTATGACCAAAGAAAATGGTGGGAGAATTCATGCAGTACCTTTTATTGCAACAAGATTCCCCTGCTCTTTTTTTTTTTTTTTTCAGTATAGTGGTTCGATGTTGGTATTAAAGTATAGCAAATTGATCCGAAATAAGTGCATCATATTTGATTTAGAATTATTATTTAATTATGTCCACAGTTTAAATTTTGAATTGGTTTTGTATGACGAAACTTAGTGCATATGATTGAAATTGAAATTGAAGCACCGTAGGACCACATAGACATGCAAAGATTTTAAAAAGTGTATTCATACTGTGGGACAAAATTTATAAATGATTGAACAAGAAATAAATAGTGGATCAATACTATGCTCTAACATTAAAAGAAAAATAAAATAAACTTTAATCGAGATACATAAAAGTTGATGAAAATAAGAAAAAAAAATCAAAATATATCGAAATTTTGTAGCGATTTTATGACCCCTCGCTTATTTATTATCGTATTTTCGTGATATATATTTACTCAGCTGAATTATTGCATGAATACATGCAAATTGAGCGCGTAAGAGTCTAAAATGATCCAGCTGAATAAATATATGTTACAAAAATACGGTAACAAATATAGAATTTCCACAAGATTGAGATTAGTTATAACAAATTTTGTCAAAATTTAAATATATTTTTGATTTTTTTTCCCAAAAAAAATAAAAAGAACACGACAATAATTAAAAAAAAAATACTCCCTCAATTTCAAAACAGTTGATATTTATTGACTTGACACTTTCATTAAAAAATATTATTTAAGTATTTATTTTATTAAATTAGCTTTATTAATTATAATTTAAAAGTACTATAAATGAAATTATGTATACTTTATATAGTTATTTAATAATAGAAATAATTTTGAAAGAGTATAATAAAATTTTCTTAATTTTATAAATAAAATAATTATTTTTAACAAGAGAGTCAACTATTTTAAAGTGAGGGAGTAAAAAGAGAATTAGGTGAAATGGCATTGCGGGGAAGGATGGTTGAATGTCGTTACCGACACGAAGGAGAAGTCGGTGACACGTTACTTCATTTATTTATTTATTTATTTATTGTTAGGTATGTATGTATGCATTTTGTCAGACGTTCTATCTGCCCACTGGTTTGCTATAAAAAAAGTGTCATATATTCACAGGCAATCTCTTCAATTAGCAATTAGGTGGACACCATTTTAAACTTTACTTGAATTTGATTCTTCATCTGCAATGTCCTATCTGTATTGAAATTCGAATCACGTATTGAAGAGTTCATTCTAATGAAGCACTCTCAACTAGGTGCACCACATTTTAATATTAGACAATGATTTTAACTACATTTGATGCAATCTAAATATATATATATAGAGAGTAAGAAATCATAGTGAAATAGTGAGAGGAAAAGTTAGAATGGTAATAAATTATAAAAGATTAAATGATAATACTGTAATGGATGAATATAATATCTGCCTTATATCTATGTAATACTTCTGTTTATTATTATTAACTATACTCATTATATTCTGCTTATTATCTACTAGCTGCTTATTACACAAACAAATCTCCATCTTACAAAATAATTACAAAAATTTCAACTAATTATGTATCTTCGTTGGATGTTTTGGGAGCTAATTATGTATCTCGACATACACAAAATTAAAAAAAAAAGTATTAAGAGCTAATTATGTATCTTTATAAAGGAAAAATGTATCTTCATGTACCGGGAGTTAATTATCTGTCTTAGCAGATCCAAAATTGAAATTTTCAGTAATTATGTAAAATATTAAATTTTTTTATAATTAAATTTTAAATTATCGAAATTTATGTTGTTTATAACTAGTTATCTAATTATTTATGATTAGATTTTGTTGAATGAAAAAATTACGCTGCCGCAAATTAAAATTGATCTTTTTCTGTTTGCGAATGATGAATGTGGTAGGTGCGAAGAAGGTAGCTGATCGAACGACCTGTGAGCCCAAGCTAAGGACATTTTGGAAACACCTATGTGGCTGTTGGCACATCCACAAAATTTACATACAAAAAGAGCCCAAACAAACATAGAAATAACGTTTTATAATATATGGTAATTGGTAGGTGTTTATGCACAATCAAGCAGACAATTTACAAATAGCTTTCTAAAAATTTGTCAGTAGCTTCTGGAAAATGACACGTACAACAATTTCTTAGAAAAGCCTTGCAACGATCATTCTAACAACTAATAATACTTTAATTTGAAATTATTTTTTACTAATACTGAACTAAGATAACTTTAAATGAAATAACATAAAGTTTGAAATTAATACGTACATACATAGATTATTATTGCTAGATTTTGTCCTGCAAGCTGTTTCATATAACCATCAATCATCATCCTTCACAACTTGGGTACATGGATTGCCTTCATGATTTAGTACTATTGTCTGTTACTCCAAATTATATTGTATTAGTTTATATACATTTATGTTTTGTGTTTGTTATACTGCTATTGATCCTAAGTTGGGGGTCTATCGGAAATAGCCACTCTACTTTACCTGAGGTAGTGATATGATCTGCGTACATTTTATTCTCTCCAAACCCACTATATGGGAATACATTGAATATGTTGTTGTTATTGTCTATTACTCCAAATTAAATTAGTTACAAAAAAATAACTCTTATAATTCTTTAGATCCACTTCCCACTAAAATGTCCATTCCTAATTTCTAATTTCTACTTTCTACAATCGATTGACCACCTTCATCAAAGAGAAAAAAGAAGAAGGAAAAAGTCGAGGGAAATGACAACCAAGAAGATAATCAAACAGTCGCAAAGTTGAAAATTTAACGAAGAGTGCAAATTTTCTTCTCAGTTACATTAAAAACGTACAACATTAAATACACGCTCATCATAATTGATATTTAACCTATATATACAACATAATTTTTTGATAAAAAATATGTATCTGACCATCCTTTTGAAATACGTAGCTCTGCGCATGTAACCAAACCAAATAGCCCACAAGAACCTGCCACCACGAAGAAGCAAAAACAAAAAGCAAGTGGTATTTACGCGTGAGTCTCTTCTATATTTTTCTATTTTTATTTTTCTGAAAAGGATGACTTGATATTGGGGGCGGAGCTATAAGTTGATATATAGTTCGCGAATATAGTGTGAGAAATCTTAATAAATTAATTGGTTAGTTACCTGAATTTTTTACTTTGTTGATGAGGGTTTGATTCTTCGTATTATAATTCCCTCCTTTATTTTTCTTCCCCTATTCCTAATTAAAAATAAATAAATGTCGTGAATGCAATAGTTTAAGTTAAACTCTATATTTATATTAAAAATTTTGTATGAAAATTAAATTTTAAGATCTAATCATACTAACACCTTACATCATCATCCTAAAATTTAGAATTCATAAAATATAAATTCTAATTTTTCCTCTATTTATGTCTTTAATATTACTATTTTTATACTTTTTTTTTTTTTTGAGATTTTGTTGAGGTGTTTTTGGAGGATAAGTATGAAGACTTTTCTAATCCACACCATGCATCTTCTTCACGTGTACTTTACGTTGTGAAACTGAGATTTGAGGGAAATAGATATGCAGAGAATCAGTATACTGCCAAAACAAGATTCGTGGAAGACTTGACAGCATAATCACTGATTGATTGTCCTCGAGGAAAAATGTACACGTATAGGGATGTGTACGTAGGAAAAATGTACACCTATATGAAATGTATGTTTTCAAGAAAATTTTCTTGAAAAGTATTTTTAATGGAAAATAGGTAAACGTCTTACTTTAATTTTATTTTTTCGTGTCCAATAAATAAGAAATAATATTCTCTCTATATTATTACTTATTATAAGCGATAATCTTAAGTTTTCGGCATCCTCATAGGAACATTTTTGAAATATAATTATGAACTTTTATAAATGATATTGATAAACATCATGAATTAATGTGGGATCATGAAAGATGTTTTGGTTTAGGAAAATACCAAACACTTATATGAAGACTTTTTTTTAAATCGGTAAATGTGTATCTTCATGGCTTGCTTTCATTGTGCTCTCACAAGAAAATTATATCGTATTCTACTCTTTTGATTATTTTTTTCCTCAGCTCTCACTTACGGTTTTTATTCTTCGTCTTTTTTTTTCTTTCCATTTTTGGTGGGTTTCATAAGTGATGTTTTGATTTCCTCTATTTCTTTACTTGTATCTATGTTTTAATCTAAGTAAAATTTTAGGAGATTATTTTTTTTATTTGACTGAATTTTTCTTTGTGCATGTGTTAGCTTTGTCGAGATGGATGGCTTTCTTTTGCTCTTCTTTCTTTTCCTCTATAAATAAATGTCCTCTTTTGTTCTGATTTCGCTTTGCTTAGTTCATTTTTTTTTTCCTTTTCTTTCTTTTCATTTTTTTTATTTCTTCAACTTTTATTTCTTATAGCTATATTATATGAGTCTGAGTAAAAATTTTAAAAAAATTTAGGAGTTGATATTTTATGATTTTGACCGAATATTTTCCTGTGCATGTGTTGCCTATGTCCTGAGAATAATTGATGGGAATAATTGAAGAAGATATTTCGAAGTTTTTCTTTTAGAAATTCAGATATGGTATTTTAATATTTTTGCTTTTACTCTTCTTTCTTTTTATTTTTTAGCCTCTATTTTGGCACCACATGCCTATCTTTTCTTATTTTTTACCTGCAATTATATGCCTCATTTTATTCTGATTTTGCTTTGATTTATTTGGTCTAGCAAGTTGATAGAATTTCTCACTGTGTTTTAAGTTCTCTGTTTTGTACTTTTATTATTTCACTTACTTATTGCTAATTGAATATTGATGGATATTTAATTACATAATGTATTAAGTTTTTCAGGATTCTAAAAGTCAAATTTTTTCTATGTGCTGAAAATTACCTCTTCGTGATGAAAAAACATCAACACTTTTTCTATAAAAGGTAATTTATGTTCCCCTGATGTGGTGTGTTCAGTTATATAATACATGACTGTTCTGCTCCATATATATTTTATACTGTATGGTTGTGCACGCTGTTGAAATCTTGAATATCATATCGCCTATAAAGAAGTGTCGTGTGAGAAAAAACAATACTTCTAGAACGATGTGTTATCTCTTTTCAAATAAATTTCCTCATCAATAACGGAGTATTCATTTGGTTGGATTTACGAAATTACCCATCAACAACTACAATGCTGACTTTTTGTTATTCATTTAGTTGCAGTGTAATGGTTGCAAAATTACTATTTCACATGTTTTTGAAAGTGGGAGTTACGCAAGATGAAGAAAAAAAAACTGTTTGTATTCATTTCATATAGAGGTAATTTTGACACTTTTCTTGTTAAAACTCTACACACTTAATTATATTGCTTATGGTTCTAAAAGTTATAGTAAATACAATCAAATCTTTTGTCTGAATTTCATTGAGATCTGTTAGATTGAGTTTTCTGGTGCCCTTAAAATTAGGCAGTTGCATAAGATTTCTATTAATCAACTAGAAAATCACCACAGACATTAACAACTCCCCGATGCATCCAACTTTGAGTCAAGAATATAGAGAGTTCAGGAGAGAGGTACGAGAATTAATCCTCAAAATTCAAAAACAATGCTACTGGATCAATAAAATAAATATTTGTTGATATCTCTTTTGTCTGTGCACCGTGTTTGATAGAAATTAGAAAGGTTATTGTTCATTTGAGAGAGCTTAAAATTAGAGTTTTAGTACTGAAAACTTTTAAATTAATGTTGCATAAAGAAAATCTATGGTTAAATGTTGCCTACAGTTTCAAAATTGCTTATACAAGAACTAATTATGTCAAGCACGTTTCTTATTTATAACTTGTTGACCTTTTGCGCCTTGTGTTTTAATGTTACTATCAGAATGACTTTTTTGGTGATGAGTTGGTGCGCTGTTGGAAGACATGAGGAGCTCTTAATGTGGAGTCAGACGCAAAGGTTTTCACAACCATCCCACCTGTTTTTTGTCAAATTGAAAATTTTGCTATGGAGGAAAAATATCTGAGAACAATATCATCACTAATTTATATTTGTGAAGCTCTTTGATAAGCATGTATTAAGGTTGTGGCTTCATTGATTCAAGGAGGCCAGAAAACCTAATTATTAATTCACATAATCCCCCAGGTAATTAACGTTATAAATTTGGTATGCATTGATCACATAGAATTAAGAGAAACAATTTTATCTTTCTATAAATTTCTGCACTTATTCAGATAGATGATTTGATAAATACTTTTTGTATGAAAATGTTTAGTGATGAGATAAACTGCAGGGACAAATTTAGATAGGATGATACGACACTGGCAATATGAATTGTTTGCATTTGGTTCTTCCTATTTTTTTAGTTTTTTTTTCCTCTTTTTTAATCATCCTCACTAATACTCTCTGACCTTGGTTTATATTTTTATAACATTGTGAAAGAGAAATTAGATCAATCATATTCACAGATCAATAAAATCAATATAATAAATTTTACCACGATTGTTTAGTTTACCTGAATATAACATACTCATATAGTCTCGTAAAGTGGAGTCTGAAAAGAATAGGGTGTACGCAAACCTAATATCTACCTCAAAGGTAGAGCGCCTGTTTACCTCAACTAAACATTGAATTTTTATTGTGTATGTCACTATTCTTTTTTCTTTTGTTCATGAGATACTTTGACTTTCTCTTCGGACATACAGGATTGAAATCACACTATTTGAATTGATTGGCTGATAAATATACTAGGCTAGTTTTACATTCAGTTTTCTTATTTCACTCTAATAAAGTATTATATTTGAAATGTTACATAATGAACTTATTGCTTGATGGTGCAGAATCCTTGAGAAAGATGGGTAGGTCCATTCAGAAGAGGACTTAAAATACTAAAGCCAGGGCTTATACTTTGATCTTCAAAGTCTATAGCATCTTCTTCCTAGATTTGCTCCTGTATGCTTGACTGAAGGTTGTGTTTCTTGTTTATACTTGAACTGGAAAAAAGGAAAACAATAACAATAAGGTTGTTGGCTTGGAAAGCTTAAACAGAAACTTTGCAGAACTTGCTGTAAGCTTTGCATTCAGAGGTTAATGTGATGATCAGAATAAATTGCCTTTCTGATTTTGAGTTCATGATCAAGTTAATTAGATAACAGAATCATGAGACTTGTTCGCATTTTGTTTGTGATCTCATTCTGATATTTCATGGAATTGTATATTGCAAAAATCACAGAAGAGGGTGTAACAATTTCTCAACCACATTTATTGAAGACTTTCTGAAGCTTCTATGCTTTCCAGAATGCAACTGCTGGTGCATGAGGGTTCATGGTAATAACTGGTTGATGCATTGACTTGTTTTGATGAACGAAATACACAGACATCGTGTGTCATAGATTTTTGAAATCATTACAGCTTCATGAAAACGATGTTTGTCAGATGCTGTATAAAGATTTCTGGAATTTCTTGGTTGTTTTTTTATGTAAACTATAAGGACATACCATCTTATGCTTCACGTTTTCCTTCATTATGTAGGAGTTTGTCTTCCAAAAATTTTGTACTGTTTTGTGATGTATTTCAGATCTTTTTGTATGCCATGGCTTTATCTCAGTTATAGATCACTTTGTAGTTTCGTCAGTTTGATATATTTGCTAAGTTCATGACTGAAGTGTGCTCCCCTTACCTAATTTTAAGTTATAATTCTGTTCGAACTCTCTAAAAATGTTGTTGCACATGTGTCGGATCAAAGATCCTTCGAAAATATACTTATGAAAGATCTCACACACCTAAAGACATTTTTTAGGAGTCTGAGCAACTTATCTTTTTTGAGATGTTTCATTCTGCAGTTGTCATTATTGAGCGTTATTTGTGACATTTTTGGGATTTTAACTTTTAGACAGCTTTATTGTTTTATTAAAGGTTCTGTACATAAACATTTTCTTTTTTACCACTAAATGAATGGGGTGGGCGAAGAAAAAAATGGAGAGGAGATTACAAGGTGATCAAAGTATGCATCAACAAATATGCGATGCAGATTCAAATTAGTTGGTGGCCTAAAAATTAGACACCATACTTGCACCATAAAACTATGAATTTACAACACAATCACTAATACAACGTTAAGGATCATACTTGTGTATTATGGCTCGAAAAGTATCAAATTCTACTTTTATGAACGGAGTCCCTCTTTAGTAAGGAACGTTTTACTTTTCAACCCAAAATTTTCTAGCATAAGATTATACCTACGTGGTAAATGATACTGGGGCAAAGAAGCCAAAAGCTCAAATTAAGGTAAAGTTTAAATGGAGTCTTTACTAATCACACCTTTTCTTTCTTTATAGATAAAATATGTTTTGTATAATTGAAATATCTTTCTTTGTCTTTTCACCCTTGAGTCAAACCAATACCTCTAATTAAAGTTGAAGTTCAAATAGATATTTTTCTTTGTCTTTTCACCCTTGAGTGAGCTGACATTTCTGATTAAGGTGAAGTTCAAATCGTCTCTTTAATAGTCACATTTCACCTTACCATCTTTCTCTTGCCTTATATAGCTTATATAAGGTGATTCTTTGTCCAATTGAAACGTCTTTCTTTGATTTTCTTGTCTCTTCAACTAAGATATTCCTACCATCATGTGGTATCTATTATTGATGATCATGTGGTGTATATGAGGCTTTTGGAGCATATTTATTGGTCTTACGGTGATTAGATTCACAAGTTTTTTAAAATCTTGCTAATAGCTTATAATATTTTTGAGATACTCTGTAAGCTGTTGCAAAAAATATGACAAGAAAATTTCGTCGTATTTTTATTTTTCTGTCACTTATATTAAGTAGTAAATATAACAATATTTTTATATCCTATTTATCATGGTTGTTAAATATAATGTTTGAACTCAAAATTTGATGTATTTTTATTTTTGTACCGAATATACTTGATGTGTTTTATGCATATTTTGTGGCTACCAAAGGTGATAACAAACTTTTGCACTTGGGCCCGGGCTTAGCACGGGCCATGATCACTAGTATATATATACGTAGGAAAAATGTACACCTATATGAAATGTATGGTTTCAACAAAATTTTCTTGAAAAGTATTTTTAATGGAAAATAGGTAAACTTTTTACTTTAATTTTATTTTTTTGTGTTCAATAAATAAGAAATAATATTCTCTCTCTCTATATATATATTTACTAGCTAGTTTAGGTGTGTTGGGTTTGAAATTGAGGGGACGTCATGCGGAAGATAGTAGTTGCAAACCATCGTGATGATAGTTCAGGCGATAAAGAAAATAATACTAAAAAACATAAAATTATTATATATTTTGGCCGCCTACATATTAATAACCTAAATAAAAATATAAAAAATTTTCCCCTTAACAAGACTCTTTAATGATTGCATTGTAGATACTATTGTGTTATGGTATGAGAAGATGAATTTTCTATTTATAGATGTCCAAAACATTTTCTCCAAGAAAGAGGTTTGTCAAATATGAAAAAGTCTATATTTTCTTTTTAGAAAAAGTAAAAGTATTTATGGTATTACTTTTATTTTCTTTCTAAGAAAAGTAAAGTTAAATTTGGTAAGAAAATCAAGACAAAAATCCTAACAAGTCGTACACGCCTCATGCGTGTACCTCATTTCAATGAGTTCAAATATTAAAGTAAATATTTTATTTATTCAAATAACAAACATGAATACAATAATTAAATTCTACATGTTTCGAACATGTAAAGTTGAAAATTTTATTTAATTAATTATATAATATTTGTAGATATCTAGGACACACATATTATAGTTGGAATAAATTAATAAACTCTTAAATTGCCTTAATGTGTTCAATAAGCCTATAATTAATGCTTGTTAATTCATAAAGTTGCGCAACTTGACTTGGTTCCATCATAAAAGTGTAAAATTTATCCTGCAAATTTCATGCCATTAATCCCTCTTCTTGATCAAATAGTCCGTACATCTTTTCCACCACTTCAAATATAGCCATGTTTTTTCTCATAAAACAATGAATTAAACTTTACAATGGCTTTAAATTGAAATTGTAGAAATAGAAGATTACAATGGTGAATTACTTTCACAATACATATGACTTCTATGTTGCAGCAATGCTTATTAAAGCAACTATCTCATATCCTTAGAGGGGTCTCTCTCTTAAGTCATATTGTTACTCGAGCTTTTGTAATTTTCTCTATATGCTTAAAAAATATTGATAAAAAAACAATATGGTGAGAACGTAAAAAATGAAATTAGCATGCTTTTATAGAATAAAAGTTGACAAAAATATGTTAAAGCCTATTTAACATGGGATAAGAATTGTTGTTTGTCGATTTTGGATTGTCCTATTCTAGTTAGGATTGGTTAGTTTTTTTAGATAGGCATTCAGACTAAAGGATATGAAGAAATAAATAATGAAAATAATTTATTAATATGTGTAGGATTTATAGAAAAACTTGCCACCAATAGTAGTATAAAATTCAATTTAAGATAGATGATATAGTAAGTACAATGGGAAATAAAAGAATTAAATTAATGAAGGCTTTAAAGATAAATTCAGAAGAATATGTAGGATTAGAATGAAATTTAGACAATTTCAGTAAGAAAGAAATATTAAAACCACAGATTATTTAATGTATACTAATAAGAAAGGAGACACCTCGGTAAGATTTACAGATTATACATATACAAATTAAAGAGAGATAGATGAAGAGGATGAGACAAGTGAGTATAATGAATACATGAATATAGAAATAATAGAAAAAGATGATTTTGAAGTAAATAAGGCTATAATGAAAGCAGAAGCCCTATAAGAAATAAATAGCAATAACGTTTTTAAATGCACAAACTGTAAATTAGAAAACTTAAAACTTGTGGAAATGAAAGAACATTTTATAAAATGTAATTTAAGAACAGATAATTATGGTTATACACATAAAAAGGAACGAAAAAGTGAAGACTCAGAATCGATCTATAGTATAGACGAAAGTATAAAAGAATTTATGAAAAGTGCAGCAAGTACTGCAAGCCCTTTCCAGAGAACAACTGGTATGCAAAGAGTACCAGTAACAACAGAAAATTTACCCAGATATAGAATATTTAGAATAAGCTCAGACACTCAAGCAGAACAAGACATAAAACCTAGAGGAAAAAGAATGCCAATAGAAGAACCCATTAGATTACAAGAAGGCCATAAAGAAAAAATTTTAAACTTACCAGCTCATGACCCTCAGGCATGGAATAATGTAATAGACATAAGGAAAAATATAGTTATAGCAGACTACATACAACATATACAGGGGAATCAAGAACCAGATGCAGAAATTATGTATAGATATTTAGAAACATTTTTAGGAGAAAGTACTAAAGCACTTTGGGAAGCATATAAGACATCATTCCCACAAGATTTTCAGAAATTAATAGAACTAGGTTCAAATCCATACAATTTTGTAAACAAAGTACATACTCTATTAACAGCCGAAGATCCCAATAGTGGATTAGTAGTATTGCAACAAAAAATCCTAATAAATTTAGAACAACTAAATATTAATAATTGATCAAGGATTAGAGAATTTCTAAATGACTACTTTTATTATTGTACAATTAGTGGAAACTCGTTTGATCATACTTTAGGAGCTAAATTATTTAATAAATTACTAGGGGCTCTAGGAAGAGAGATGGAAGAAAAATGGTCCAAGAGAGGAGTAATACAATTGGATGTCCATTAATAAATAATATGTCTCGTTAAAACCTTACTAGAAAAATTCAAAGGAAAAAAGCCTAGTGAAGAAAAAAGAGTACACAGATCTTGTAATATGACTTTAGTGTTACCTCATTAAAAACCTTACCAGGAAAACCCTATTAGGACAAAACCTTGGTTAAAAAAAAAGAGTACAACATGTATTTTACTCCCCCTGATGAAACTTCAATTTAATGACTTCAATCTCCACATTTCAATATTGTGTACCATCTTCTTGAAAGTTGTATGTTTATAGTGTCACGATCCAACTTTTCAGGTCATGATGACGCCTACCATAACCCACCAGTAGGCAAGCCAACCTGTAGTCCGGAACGGCTAGTAACGGACTACTCAATAACATAAGAAAAGAAATGCGGAATATATGAGATAAAGATCAATACATAGATGAAACCCAAAAGCTGGTGGTATCAGTACAAGAGCTTCTAAACATAATAAGAGTACAAAAGTGATATATCAAGGAGAAATACACTGATTCAACTTACCTGTGAATACAACTTAGAGGCTAGTCTAATACATAGATAGATAAGTAATACTCCAAACGTCAGGACCTCACTCTAAGTCTCTGAATCAGGGCTACTCCATACGATGCACACATCAATGGCGATAACTCGTACTATGATCTGCAAGCTGCGGAGGTGTAGTATGAATACCAAATGAATTGTAATCAGTAGGCAACTGTCAACTGAGCTCCAAAGATAAAGTAGATATATACAACATATAAACAGAATGAAAACTACAACCAAGAGTCCATAAATCATATAATAAGTCAATGAGAATTACAAGGGACAACTATCCTATTCATGTCCAAGAGTTTAACATAATAAGACTAAGGAAGTATCAAGGTGAACTATCCTATTCCAGCTACATTCAATATATGCCAAAGCTATACCATATATACCAGGTCAATATACAAATAAAGAGAGAAAGAAAGATATATGGTAATATACAAGGCGAAGGAACGACTACACAATATGAACAACGAAGAAAGGGATATCCGATTGTTCCATGACTTCATATAGCTATATATATATATATATATATATATATATATATATAAATAGAAGGTCATCTCAAACATAACCTAGATCATCATGTTCTCATTTTAAGACCTCATTATAATACTATCAGGATTCAATACCAACATACTCAGGATTTCTAATCCGTATGGCTAAACATAGAATAATCGTGCATAGTAATGCAATCATAAGATAGCAAAGGCCGAAGACATACCTCAATCCCAATACCGGATCCATGACCAATATATCATAGGCTAGCCATAATAATGATCATAGCAATGATAATAACAATATCAATAACATCGTAAATAAACGGCTACTCCAGACAACCAAATACCTAGCTGAGCCTATGCATACCCTCACCGGCCCAGATTCGGAAGGTTCAATCAACATATAACAACACAAGGCATCTTTTTCACCCATATCTATACACCCATCCCATACCAACTGATAGACATAGGTGCATACTGGTGATAGGCGCTGCACATGCAGGAATGAATTCAAAGTATACCATCAATATCACAACTCATAATATCTGTCCTCATCAGGACCATCATCATCAAAATCAACCTCCGACCTTGCCGGGAATCAATATCATCTCAATAGTATCCTCCGGACTTGAACCGGGTATCAATATCATCATAATATCCTCTGGCCTTGTCGGGAATCAATATCATCTCAATAGTATCCTCCAAACTTGAACCGGGTATAAATATCATCATAATATCCTCTGGCCTTTTCGGGAATCAATATCATCTCAATAGTATCCTCCAGACTCGAATCGGGTATCAATATCCTCTAGCCTTATTGGGAATCAATAGTATCCTCCAAACTCAAACCGGGTATTAGTACCATAATAATATCCTCCGGCCTTGCCAGGTATCAGTATGTCATCACAATATCTTCCGGCCTTGCCGGGTACCAATGTACCATCATAACTCTCGACACATAAATATAGTCATATAATAGGTGCACAGACACAAGCCGATATACTCATAACCATAAAAATATCTATGTTATCAATACATCCCAACTACTCGTTATTAGCTAACCAAAACTTATTATTATTAAACCGCTAATTCGCTAGTCATCACATAACCTCTAGTTATTAGCCTAAACATTATCCTTCACATAATCCTTGTTCACAAGATAACAACTAACCACTATTCATTTAACAGTCAACATCTACCATCTAGTCTAGGTTCATCATTAGACCAAAATCGTTATTTATCCACCATTCATTATTATCAACTATTTATCCTATTTTTGTTAATCATTATTAGACAACACATTACTACTTGTCGTCTAACCATCTTTTATTAAATGACATCATTCATTAACTGACCATCGTTAGCTACCATGTTCCAACTAAGCAAGATTCATTAACTAATACATTAGCTTTCTAGCCATCAAGTGTAATATTCATCTAATAGACAACTAGTTACCACATAGCTTAACTGTCTAACAAGAAGAACAGCCATAAGATCACATTTCAGCTATAATCACATCATTTATAATGGTAAATAATCATGAACGTAGCAAATCTATGCATGCCATCATCATTATTCAATCAGTGGAATAATAAGCATCATACTGCATCTTTCTCCGTCCCATATCGGAGATATGTGTATACAAACATATATATATATATATATATATATTTATATTCATAAATCGCAATTACATCATTCACAATGATAAACACTTCTTGGATATTTAATAAGTACTATAACATGACCCTTGGCCTATTAATTTATCCAAAATAATCACAACATCATAATCATGGCCTTAGGCCCATATACATGTCTGGAACTCATACCAATAATTATAGTATAAGCCGTAGCATACCACTAATCATCTCACATATAGGAGGCATAATATTAATAAATATGTTATCATCTCTCACACAAGATACATCTCACACCTAGGAGACATAATATAGATAGACATGTAATTATCTATAGAATATCATCTATCAATAGGTCATACGTCAAGACAACGAGGAATATCGCTTCTGTAGGCCAATTTACATATCCAAAAGGACCATCATCTCTATAGGTCCAATAATCATGACTAAAGGAAATAGCAACTCTATAGGCCAAATATCAAGTCTAAGAGGAAATAACATCTCTATAGGCCAACTATCAAGTCTAAGAGAAAATAGCATCTCTATAGGCCACATAATGTATCTTGGAGGAATATCACCTCTAAATACCCAATATCACTTCCACATGTAGTATCATAATCATAACTAAATAGACACAATCTTGAAACATCAATAAAAGTTACCAAGTTATGAAGCAACCTTATTCTAAGGTTTACTAGCCTCATCTATGTGTAACATCCGCAACTAACTCCACAAGTCTTAACATAAGCTGAGGCCTAAGTGGGTCGAACGATCCCACTTCCAATCCATAATTTTCATAATTAGACATACTATGGCCCAAACTAGGCTAAGGTATCTAGTTCATCTTCTAGATGTCAAGCAAGCCATATTTAATCCTAAGATAGTAACTTCGACTAGAAACAAGAATACTCAAGTCAACTCTAGCAAACTTACGGTTTCAAAACTATCACACTAGCCCAATAAGACTAAATATACAAATCATGCTTCAAATGATAACACCATATTCCAAGCATAGCATTATATCATATCCATGCTACAAATTTACCCAAACTAGGGAGAAGGTAATAGGATTCTACAAGGGTATTAAGTAATTCAACCTACGGGTCAAAACCCCCATCTAATCACCAAACTTATATGTATAATCAATACTAAGTCATTCTATCCAATATCAATCTTAACATTCACGTTCACACGCAATATATATCATACATCATCCATGAAGAAGAGTAAACAGAAGCCTCCCTCAAGGCTAAATCGCAAAATCACACTTCAAGCACCATATGCTCGGCTTTACTTCACAATCCCCAAAATGTCATCACACTATAAAAAAAATAATCTACTCATCAATACGAGTCTAATGATACCCATATTGCACTATTGTGTTTCAGATCCAAAAAGGACACCAAAAACCCCAAGTGGATCCCACGTACGGAAATCGCGTTTTCGAGGTCAACCCAATGCTCATACATCACCAAGGAATCATAACCCTTAATGAATTGGTGAAAACAAACCAAATTTACAGGTAAATCAAGCCCTAGGATAAATTGGGGTTTTGGGTCAAGAACTAAGAAATTCACCAATAAAGTAATAAAATCTTATTTTAATCAGAATGATAATCATGATAAAAGATGTTTACCAAGCTCCCTAGACACCCACAAGACTCAATTTTGAGTTATCATACCCATTTAGGGTTTTACGCTCTATAAAATGAGTTAAAATGGTGAAAAATGCCGCTATAGGTGCTTAAATACCCATACTTGCTTTGGAGATCCGCAGTCGCTGTCTGGGCCATCAGCAAAGTCAAAAACTTATTTTTGACCCCCGAAACTCATTCGAAAATCAAAATATATGATCCAATAGTAAAATTTGAGTGTAGATCACATTTCAAATTCATTGGAATCATCAAAACTTTCATCCGAGATCATTTCAATAAAAAGTGGGTCCCACACCTATTCATTCAAATTTTCAACTTTCCAACCAATAGGTCGAAATGAGCTATGGTGCATTGGGACCTGAACCAAAGGTCTATCTAAATGAAAACCAATATTTCGGATCTGTAGACGTAGTCAGAATTTGCATGCAAGATCATTTCACTAAAGTTCACTCGGTGGCCATTTGAAACCAGTGAAGATTTTTAAACAGGAAATTGGCTCTAAAAACCAAATGAACTACCCGATAATCGAACCGTTTGGTCCCAGTAAGTCATAAATGACTTGGGGCAGATATGGAGAAGCTCAAACGGTAAAGATAAGCATAAGTATATAAAATGACCTGAAGGGTCATTATAAATAGAGACTTGGTGAATAAATCGGCAATATTGTCACTTGAACGAATCTGTTGTACTTTTGATATCACCATTCTTCTGCAGCTCATGTATGTAGAAATTTTTTGTCGAAATATACTTTGTTTTATCTCTTTATGAATCCTCCCTTTAATTGCGCTATGCGTGTTGCATTATCTTCATATATAAAATAGTTGGCACTTTATCACATTTCAGACCACATTTTTCTCAGATGAGATGTATCATGGACACACACACATCCTCGGATTGTTTTATGAATAAATATTATCTCAGCATGATTTAAAGAAGTGACAGTTGTTCTATACTTTACCGAATGCCATGATGTAAATGTATCTCCATATATAAGTAAATAGCCCATCTGAGATTAAATTTTATGTGGATCAGATAAATACTTTTTCAACGTATGCTGATCAATGGACAAATATTTTATTTGTCAAATACTCCGAGTATACATCCAGTAGTATGCATTGTTAGCTGCCTCATTAAAAACCTTGCCAGGAAAACCTTGTGGGATAAACCTCAGCTAAGGAAAAAAGAGCGTAGCGTGCATATTATAATCGCATAGTTTAAAACACCACTTTATTCTTATAAATGATGCTCTGCAATTCATAAATGCACCAACTGCACTAAAACATAGTACTTACTAATCATTTTCATGAGATCAAAATTGATTTGTTTTCAAGTTAAATGATCTTTATAATCATGGAGTATTCAATAGAATCGCTTTATAACATTTTAAATCCTTCAAGGATTTTCATATAACTTTTGTCATCTAGCTAGATATGACAATAATTTATTATATGTATTCAAGCTTTTCAATATTTTCAGACTAAAACAAACTTCATTTCATTTCATTCATTTCATTCAAGCTATGCATGCTGCATTATCTTCATATATAAAATATAAGTTATACTTTATATCTTACGAATTTTACTTCTTGCATAGTAAATCATTTGTACCCCACTGACATTATACCTCTGATCGTTGGATTATGAGTCCAAATATTCACTTTTCAAGTGAAACAAATCACTTGAATTACATACTTTTATTTGGCCAATAATTTATTTGTCCATACTCTTTGACAAATTTGTATCCAAGATCCTTGATACTATTTATAATGTTGAGTGCTATATTATATCAAGTATAGCATCAACGATTGTTTAATACGATTCCAATGATACATAACTTAATGAAGATCACTTCATATTCATTACTATTCTGGTACCTGAATTTTTGTCAAGGTTTTATGAAGTGTTATGTCGGTGCTAAAGAATTTGCCTTATTATCATGACCATCTTGATCATTTGCTCCTTTCCTTTTTCATGAAGTTTTACCTTTGGAATCGATTGGTCTATCACACTTCAGGCATGTCATAGACGCTGTCCTTTTACAGATTTTTTTATTGGAGCATTTTATAGTTGAATTATCATATAGAGTTAGCAAACATATCTGACAATTAGTTTGCAACATTTTGCAAATAATCTCTTGAACTTCAAGTTCACATATATATATTTTTTATGAGGATCTAGATAATTCATTTCATGCATAATTTTTAACTGTTAATCAACTCTTCCCCTAATGTTAGAAAATCTAACATTTATCCCCAACCTTATCTTGGGATTCATATTTGTGCATTGTGATGAAGCAATTGCATCATATACCGCACACCAAAAAAAAAATTTTAGATGAAAATTATTTGGTTCTTGACCTTGAACCAATAGTGATAGGGGAACCTTGCTGGCTTGATGCATATAAATGCTGTTATATTTTAAATGGTACATCTCATATAAAATTTCTTTTGGAGGATTTGTTCTAATAATCAATGATTTAGCTAGAATTGGAGGCATACAATTTCTACTAAACCAACCAGAATTATCAACATAATTTATAGTTTGAAACTGCGCTCTAAATTTAATAATTTGAGCAAACAACTGTGCAAAAATCAAATTGCAAGTTAATAGAAGAGCACATATGACCATATCATAGATGCATCTATTAAACTATTAATAGTAATCGGTCCACATGGCAGGGGAACGTGCCCATATTATTCACCTTTTTATATGTTTCAAAATTTTTAGAAAATATGATTCCAACCTTAGCTAGTACAATGATCAATTCATTGTGAGAACAAGCAGCACAAGAGAATTCGTGAAGAATCTTTTATTTCTTCAATATATAACCACATGAATTCTCAATTACTTTTGCATCACATATGAACCGGGATGTTCAGCCGTCATGCCGACTGATATGTATTTCAGTAAATTTTTAATTTACTATTGCATGTGATTCTATCATCATGCTCATAAATAAGAGGAAAAATGTGGATAACCTTTACATAAATATTTATGTCGATTGTAGTAATATGAAGATATAACATCTTTCAATTATTTATAGTCTCAATATAATTTATGTTTGGTAATGTCTTTGAAACTTAATAAGTTTCTTTCAAGACTTACTACAATCCCAATATTATGAACAATTTCATTCCTCTAGATAGTAACACTTAAGCTCTTTTGGAGCTCTCAATTAATCTCGTGTGCTACACATATTTCACACACCATTCATATGGTGAACATCTCCTTCAAGGAGAAAATCATATAAGTACGATCATAATCTTAAAATATTATATAAGCAAGACTTTTTTCTTTCTTTAATCCTTTGGTAATCCATGATAAACGTATCAAAATATTTATGGCATACTATAAGTACGCAATCAATGACCGTTTATGTACAAATAATTTTTTTTCTCAAACCTTTCGTAGAGGTGAGATGTGATATCTATCCAACCATGCATCAACATGTCCTTATTCATAATTTTTATCTCATCTTGACACATTCATTTCAAGAATGGTCGAACATCAACGATGTTTTTCAAGGAATGAATTATAATCATATGCAAATGCTTCATTAATTTTCATTAGAAGCTCATTCTCACGACATGAAATTTATTATATTTACATGACAGACCTCAACATCACTTTGAAAGGTCAAGTGCGCCATCACTTTATATTCCTTTGTTTTGATGGAAAATTTATAAAAATTATATCAAATTATGTCGCACGACAATCACGTGTTCAAAGACCTTTCATACCATGCCCATTAGTGGCAAAAATTACCTTCATCTTTTGAAGGATCATTTGAGAACTCATAATGTTCTTCGAAAAATATAACCTTCTAATTTTTTAATATATATGTTATGTAATACTCAATGTGTACATCTTTGAGATGACAAAATCATTCATGCCAACTTATGAACTTATTTGTACTAGTAAACTTCAAGTTTACCATGACTTATGAATTTTACTTAGTAAATTTCAGATCTACTAGAAATGAATAATTTTTCAAGTTTGCTATATTTTGGAGTATATTTTATAATATTTCTTCTCAATTATTCTACCTCTTATGGAGGTGTTATTCCTATCACATTCAGGGAATGGATCTGTAGTTTTAACAATCAAAAATTTCATTCCCCAAGAATGAAATATACTGATGCCTTAAGCTTATCAAATTATGATAGCTTAGAATTTCTTTCAAAATATTGCTCTTTCATGAGCAAATCGAGGAGTGCATATAATGTAACGAAAGATTTTGTCCTTGTTACGCTTATATTTATATTCATAAATTCAATTGCATATCTTTTTTTAGACATACTATATACTGCATGCTACCACATTTACTTCAAGGAATAGAGCATATTCAATGTGACATATTTCATGACTTTTCAACAAAATTTTGGCTTAGTCATCATTATATCATCAATATGGTGCATTGAGATTCCAACTCAATGTCTTATTCATATAAAGACACCTTAGGCCACAAATCATTGGGACTTAAACCCAACATCTTCTTATCATGGTGCATCGGGACTCTTAACCCGATGTCTTACCCTCTTAATGGCATGAGATTTAAATCTATCATCACATCCTCGACCAATAACATATTAGGCAAAAGTATAATAGACTTAAACTTGAGCCTATAACAATATCAACACTTTGTGATTATCAATACTCTTTTCAAACTTAATTAAAGAACATGAGTTAACAATATACTTATCTTATTATAAATAGTAGAAAAGTGAAATCCAAGTTGTGATGATCGCATAGTTCATGCAGTCTTGCCTTCTCCACCTTTTGGAGACGGTAGAGTCTCGTGCTGATAAAATGTTATAAAATAAAGATAAAATGTCAATATCAAACTTAAAGAAATGAGAGAACTTTAGAGAATTTTAGTAGTACATTTGCTACTACTTGGATGTCTAAATAAAATGTACAAATGGTGGCTATTTATAGACACCAAACTTAGTTTCTAAACTTGCCAAACTTGACTTCGAGTTGGCAAAATGACAAGTTGGCAAATTGGCCAACTATGTTGTATTCAAATCCAAATTGAACAAGGAATGTTTTGGTCTCCAAGTCTAACTTGACAACTACCTATTATCTCTAATATTTCACACATATACATGTCACATGACATCCATATTATATAACAGTTAAAGAATACATACATACATACATATATATATATATATATATATATATATATATATATATATAATCTATAATATATTAAAAGTGTGAAGACCCTTAGAAAAGGGATTTGAATTTTTTTTCCCTTCATTAAAACATCCCGTAATAGACAAAATCGTCTTTTTACTTTTATTTTAAAAATAATTATCATTAAATTGTTATTTAAATATTTAGAATACAGAGAAAAATATAAGGAATAATTTCCATTCTAAAAGGAATTAAATGTTATGTGACATTTTTTTATTAAGAGTCCTATGCAATTTTTTTAGGGACAGAGCTATTGATGGAAAGGAAAAAAAATTTAAGAACCAAATTTATAGTTAAAAATACGCATGGAAACAAAAGATTCCTACCCAAATTTTTTAAGGAAAAATTTTAGGAACCAATATATATATATATATTTTTTTTAAAAATATACATGGAACGAAAAAAAAGATATCTTTTCAGGTAAGAAATCATGATATTTGACAATTCTAAATCAATTAAAATTTTACCTTATATAAACAAAAAGAATGTCTATAATTCTATTTAAATAGTTATTTGATCAAATTTTACTAGAATAATAATTGTAATTTTTCTACTTCTACATTTCATCTTATTCTTCTTCTTATTTTTTTTATTTTGATTAATGATTAATTAAAGTTTTCTTCTTTGATTCTTTAGGGTTTTCTAGCCTTCTTCATTATATGAATTCTCTTTTAAGTTTTTGCTTATATGCAATTATTTTTATCGTAAATAAATCATGAGATTTAGCATATCATCATTATGTTTATTAATAGATTTTAATGGTCGTCCTTTTTTTTTTGTGCAGGTTCTAACAATTACCGCCATATATAAAATATGATCAAACAGCCTTTTTAGAGGTAATTTTATAAAAAGTGTCTATAATTTTATTTAAATAGTTATTTGATGATATTTTACTAGAAAAATAAGTGTAATTTTTCAACTTTTACATTTCTTCTTATTTTTGTTTTGATTTTGAGTGATGATTTATTAAAGTTTTCTTCTTGGATTCTTTAGGATTTTCTAGCATACTTCGTTATATATTCTCTTTAAAATTTTTGTTTATATGCAATTATTTTATTATAAATAAATCATGAGATTTAGCATATCATCATTATACAGATTATGACAACTCTATCGATATTGGAATGATGGAACTAAGACGGTGTGGTCTTCAGCCACTACATTCGGCCTGTGCAATCAAATATCTATCAGAATCATCATGATAGCGTTGATTTTTTTCTCTTCTACAAGATCCATTGGTTGATGTGAGGAACAATTAGCGTTAACTATTTTTAAAATTAAGAAGTCCTAAAATATATGATAGGAAAAAAATTATGTTAAACATTAAGGAGTTTTAAAATATATTATAAGATAAAAGTATAGGGTAAATTCAAATTAGTTCTAAAAGTATTTGATTCTTAAGTTGATGAAATTCATAGTGTAATGCACCGGGATTTTTTCTAATTTTTAGAAATCATATATATGAGTTTTTTTTTTTTAAAGAAAAAAGCCAAGAAGCCATTTTATTTAAATAAAATAAAACATATAAAGTTGAACCAAAAAATCAAACCATACACGTCTTGAGAAAAAAGTAAAAAAAAAAAAGAAAAGAGAGAGATAAGAGTTTATATTTGGAATGCATATTATTTTAATATTAAAAATAATTTATGACATAAAAATAAAAATCTGTCATATTTAGATATTTCTTTAAGGGAAAGGTTTTGGACATCTAAATCAATTAAAATTTTACCTTATATATTAAAAAAAATTCTAAAATTATATTTAAATAATATTTTGATCAAATTTTAACACATAAAATTTGTCACTTCTTCTATTATAAAATTAGACAAGACAGTTACCGCCAAATAAAGTAAATGTTTATCTTGCCTAGAAACTAACATTTATATTACGAGAATGGTGATTCTCCTTTTTTTTTTTTTCAAAAGTTTTACTCTTTTCAAAGATATTTCATAGTTTTTATATAATTATTAAGATAATAGGATATATATTGGGTTAAACGGACTGGAGCACTTCAGCCTCTATTGGTTTTGAAGTCTTTATACTTTTATTTTTGTAATTTTCTATTTGAACTACATATAAATTTGTCTTGAATTCGTTTCTGTTTTGAATTCTGAATACAAAGATTTCTATGATAACAGTTAGGGGGTGCTCATCGGTTGGTTTATAGTTTGATTTTATGTATTATCAGTTCAATTTGTTAGTTTTTGATTTCTAAACAAGCTAAATCGATAATCAAATCAATAATGAATTTCTTATCAATTTGAGTCATTAATAGTTCGATTTTTGAGTTAACTGAGAAAATATGTTCATTTATATACACGATATGAAAATGTTCGTATAGCTAAAGACTTTGTTATAGATTTATACGAAAGTAATTTTGTATTATGTCTATGTAGTATAATTTTTTATTATTTTAATTTCTATTTCATACCTTTA
>NC_061117.1:221933448-221940118 GCF_002878395.1 Capsicum annuum | reverse complement strand
TATGTAGTATAATTTTTTATTATTTTAATTTCTATTTCATACCTTTATTATCAATTAACGTGACACACGTGCAAAGCACGTACACGTGACTAGTATATATAAATTTGGAGACATCATTTTGAGATCAATGACTTTTATATATATTATTGAACGGTTACAAATTACATAAATATTTTATCACTAACTAATTAACTCCTTACAACAACCTTTGCCAACACAAGTATAAAAACATTCGCAAAATGAAGTGCCATTGTTGTGTACTTTGCACATTGTTTTAAATGAAGTGCCATTGTTGTGTACTTTGCACATTGTTTTATCAATAGGTTCAGTATATACTGCTGTAGCGCATGGGAATGCACATTCTTGATCAGATTTGCAAATTAAATTGATTTCTCCTTGGCAGCTTATTGTTTCAACATCCACATTATTCTCTGATTTTCCATACACCATTGGAACACTTCTCATATCTGCATTCACAATAAAATTAGAGCTGTCAATACGGATCGATCCAGTTCATCCGAGCTAGCCGATACGGGCTTTGAGTTTGACGGGTCAGGCCCGCCTGTTCCGTTAAAATATTGGGCCAAAAAATACCAAACCTACACTATTAGTCTGTGGGCTGCGGGCCTCACGGGCCAGCCTACTTTTAAAAAAATAATATTTTATAATTTAATTTTAGAATGCTAATAAACATTAGTATTATCAGACAATATTACATAGTGTTAATACTTGTTAATCAAGTCTCCAACACTCCAAAAGATACTCCTAATAGCAAAATTAAATAACTTTTGACATGATATCCTTTGAACTAAATAAAAATACTAATAAGCAATCTAAATAGTTGCATGTATTGGACTTACGGGCCCACCCACGGGCTAGCCCACCCACATTGCTCAAGCCCCATGGACTACAGGCTTATCCGGACCGGGCTAAAAAGCCCTATTTTTTAATGGATTGTAAAAATTGAAGCCCAACTCCATAAATTACAGGTAGGATCAGGCCGGCCCAACGGGCTTGACCCATATTGATAGCTCTAAATAAAATAAAATAAAAAATAAGTAGAAAAACAACAATAACATGCTACTGTAATTTTACAAGTAAGATTTGAGGAGGATTATAAAGTGTGTAGGTATTAGCCTGTCACATAGAGATAGAAGAGTTGTTTTCATTTTACCCTCAACTTAAAATAAAATATATCCAAGCAATTTAGAAGAAAAATAAAATACATAAGTAATGTTAATAGTTTCAATATTATAAAACATGTCATATAAAAATAATTGAGATCTTACCTGACGAAATAATTACAACAAAGAGGAGAAAAAATACACCAAGAAACTTTGCCATTTGCAAATAGTAATTTAATTTGAGAGCTATAGTACTCCTTTTTGTGTTGATCAACTCCCGACTTGGGCTTCCTTTTTATGCTGATTTATTTGACAACAAAAGCACTGCATTTTTTTATAGGGGATTTTTCAAAAATAGCCGTATTTTGCTATAAAACTCATTTTTCATAGCTACATATTACATAATTATCATTGATAGCCGTTGTGTTCGATGTACGCCCACTGTATTCAGTTTTATAGATAGTATGTATTCATATAAAATATGAATACAGTCCCTATATATTTAGCCATTATATTCGATTCACAGCTATTGTATTCACTTTTACTTAGTGGTCCGTATTCATAAAAACATAAATACACTATATATTTAATCTCGCCAAAAACACTATCATTTTTTTATTTTTCATTTTCTTAGATTTTTTTCTTTTATCGTGTTTTCCTCGTTTTTTCTTCTTCTTTTTCTATTTTTTCCAATTTTTCTTTTTTTCATTTTTTTCTTTTTTTTCATATTTATAATCACACCGTCATTTACATTTTTGTATTCGTTGATACAACTGCATTTGTACTTGTATTTTAAAGTTCACGTTCGTATTTTGTATTTTGTAGTTCGCATTATATTTGTATTTTATAGTTCGCACGCACTTGTATTTTAAAATTGTTTTGTATTTGTATTTTATAATTGACTGTATATTATATTGAATTATATTTGTATTGTAGTTTTATTGTGTTTGCATATTTAGATTATATTTGTATTTGTATTCTATTTTCGTCGATGTCTTTTTATGTCTAAAGAATTATTTTGTATTTGTATTTGTAAGTTTATTGCATATTGTATTTAGCGGTGACTATGTACAATTTGTATTCTATTTTCGTCGATGTATTTATATTTTTAAAGAATTATTTTATATTAGTATTTATAAGTTGATCGTATATTGTATTTGTATTTGTAATTTCATTTGTTTGTATTTGAATTTGTAGTTGACAACATCATTTGTATCTTTAAACATTAGAAAAAAATTGTTATTTTTCTTTCAGTGAAGACTTGTATTTACATTTATTGATACAATTTGTATCATAATAAAAATATAAATAATAAATTATAAAAATATAAATGTTACATCTGTATCAATGACACATGTTTATACAACTTAAACCATATGCATACAAAATGATACTTGTTTATATACAAATATAAATGATAAATTTGAAATACGAAACACAATGATATATTTGCATTGAAAGACAAATTGCATATTTATGCATTTTAGTCTCAAGCAAATACAATTAATCAATATACTTATTTATATACAAATACGAATGATAAATTATCCATATTCACAACTAAACTATTCAACTACAATAAATTTATTTAAAATACATAATATGATACAAATAAATATAAAGTATAAAATACAACAACAAACGAAAAAATATAAAAAAAATAAAAAAGGAGAAAAAATGACCAAAAAAATAAAAAAAGAACGAAAAAAGAATCAAAGATAATGCAAAAAAAAAAAGACTGCAAAAAAAAATAAGAAAATATGATTTAGGCTACAATTATAAAGATAAAAATAAGAAGTGGTTGTAAAGTACTCGAGGAAAAGTAGCAGATTGAGCCCAAACAGATTCATCATGACCAATATGATAACAGCAAGTGAGATGATTACCTTCAATCTCACACATCAAATGATCATCCATATATGTTTGCTACTAGCGTGTAATTGTGGCTACAAAACATAATTAATGTAAAGTATAGCAAGTGTTTAGGCTACAATAGGTAATTATGGTAAAATATAGTTGTAAGTGGTAATTAGGGGTGTTCATGGGTCGGTTTGGATCGGTTAGTGGTTAAAACCATAACCAAAACCAATTTAGTCGATTTTTGAATTTCTAAAACCAAATCAAACCATAAAAAGAAAATAACTGTCGGTTTGGTTCTTGCCAGTTTGGTTCGGTTTGGTTTGGCTTTTTGTTTTTTTTTTTCAGTTATTGACTAGCTTACTCCAACCATCTCTAGAATAAACTCCTTTTTTAATCCATAGAAAAGAGTATCTCATTGAATAATTTCTCATGAAATATTTGTACAGTGATGGACAAATGACACTATAAACTCTTAAAAATTAGAACAAACACATTAAACAAAACCAACATTGAGAGAAAAAACACCAGCTTTGTATCGTAGGCACTAAGATTATCCAATAGCATACAACCACGTACATGTACATTATAAAACAGAGCTTTGTATTCTGTTGTAGTGTATTGCAAGAAGAGACAGAGTTGGGAAAATTTGAGTTATGTATTTACTTTATGGACAAGCTAGCTGAGCTAATCATTGTAGACACGTGATTTCGTCCTCTTAAAGTTCACTTTTATTCACTTTTACCCATTTTATGTTATCCTACTGTGTACCCTCACCCGTATGATAATCCCTCCACAAATGACAAAAATAACAATCCCCTAACTAATTTTGTCTTATCCTAACAACCCATCCAATTAAAAAACAACACCTACCTACCCTATCCTAACAAACTCGACCCCACCTCACCACTACCCCACTCTCACCTCATATATACACACACAAAAGGCAGAACAAGGGGATTTTTTTTCTTTTCTTCTTCAGAGGATACACCATACGGATTGAATGGACAGAGGAGGAAGACAGCTTCTTCCATCGTGACTTCCCAATTTTCTATTGATTACACAAACCCACATTATTTTTCTCAAAGTTCCCATCAACATACACACATATATAAATCAGAGAGATGAGAGAGATAGAGAAAAAGAGAAAGTTCATCTTCTCCAAGGGGGAATACGCACAACAGAGTGGAGAATTTTCTTTTCTTCTGCACCATCAAGGAATACAATATACACACACAGAAGCCTCCCTGACCATTTCCTCTCAGAGTACATAAATACCCTTACACTCACTGATAAGAAAAATAACCCATCCATCAACACCAAGATACACACAGAATATGCCATAGGCGTACATCTCTCAAATACACCCATAGATATAGGCGATTACACGAAAATGGGGTGAGGGTGAAGCGAGGTCGAGAGAAAAATAGAGAGAAAAAGGGGATCGAGCCGGAGAGAGTGAGATTTGAGGTTGAGAGTTAAAAGCAGAGAAGAAATGTGCGAGAGAGAAATTTGGACTGAGTTTTTCACCAGAAACATTGTCGCTACAGATCGCATCTCCGTTTCCAGTTGCTGTCGAACTTACCAGAGCTCAGGCGTAGCAAAGGGTCCTCGTTTTTCAGTTCAAAATCCACCAGAAAACACCCAGTCACTGTTCCTGTTACTGTTCTGATGGGTCCACCGGATTTTCGAACTCGTTGACTCTCTTATTGCGATTTCCGTTTTGGTTCATCGAGCTCGGTACTAGTTTTGGAATTTAAGTTCGATTTCAGTTGCGGGTTTGGATTTTTCCCAATTCGAGTTGGTTTTGTTCGTTGTGGGGTTCCTTGTTCGAGGTTTTTTGGTTTTCGGACTTCTTTATTATCGACAAAAGCAAGTGTCAGTGAGGTCCATTTCCTTAACCCGCTCTCTTTTATTTATCTTGGTATATTGAATTGGTTGTGATTATGTGTGTTGTGATTATGTTTTGTTGGACTTTGTTGATGTCGATTGTTATGATCATGATGTTTGGTGGGTCGATTTTTGGTGGTTTGAAGAATGAATTTGATCATGTTTTAATGGATTGATAAGGGGATTTAGGGAAGGAATGGAGAAATTGATAAAAAGTTGAACGTAGATTGATGTTGGTTTGTTGTCTTTTGTTCCATTCGGTACAAGTGAATGTGATAGATTTATGCCATAATGAAATGGATAGGCAATAGGTTCGGGTAGGGAAGAATTTAAGATTGATGTTTTGGTTGGATGTTGGAATGTGCGTGTGAATGTTTCTTTCTAGTTTATCGTATTTAATTTAATTGTATAATTTGGCCGGGGAATGCCCCGAAGTATCTGTATATATTTATTCACCAGGGAATGTCCTGAGGTATCATGTACCCAGAGGACGTTCGTGGTGAAGGCCCGAGGCATCGGGTAGAGCATTAATTTAGGATTAGCGTAGGTTTACTTTCAGTCCCTTTTTATTTCGGGTTGTAATAATTGGACTGGATTTTACATTTTGGATTGTTTTGTTTTGTTTGATAATTTTGCGTGCTTTTTTGTGCGGTTTATACATTTCTTAGTGACAAAAAATAGTCGATACACTCTACCAAGTGACCGTGGTTGAACCACGGGATCTAGAGGTGCTTAACACCTTCCCCTCGGTCAACAAAATTCCTTAGTCGGAATCTCTGTTCGCAAACCAGTTTAAGAGTCAAATGGTTTTTGAAAAGGATTTTCTAATGGTGACTTGGCACACCAGATTATGCCAAGTGGTGACTCTGAGTAAAAAATATAAATAATCCTTTTCCGAAATAAATTTTCATTTCTTATCACTTAAATAATAAAACCCTTTCGAACTTAAAATATAAATCTTTTGGAGTACGAAAAAGGGGTGTGACAGCTCTGGCGACTCTGCTGGGGACTCTTGATAAGTTTTCAGAATTCGAGCTGTATTTTGGAGTCGTACTGGCTTTGTTTGGCATTACTAGTGTAGAAGCATTGTTTGTGATTATGGTTGGTGTTATTTTCACTTTTGTGCATTTTTGTGCTCTTTGTTTATAGTATTTATCCTACGTGTTACCGCTTTATATCTGTTATCATGAGTCCCCCCCCCCCCCGGCCCTCTTTCTGCAACAAGTCCGTAGTACACGTGTTGTACACAACCTCTAGTTGAGTCACCCTTATTTTAGGTGAGGAGCCGTCGGTGTTATGGAGTAGGTGGAAAGCAAAGCAGCCACTATCGACCATACGCTCCCCCGAACAGCCTTGTTAGTAAACCACAACGTAGGTCAGCCTTTAGGTCATGCTTATGTGCATCATACGGAGACCTAGTGGGACCCACATGGCCCTTTGTAGGAGACTCACCTCTAAAGCATCCCTACGTGCTAACTGTTGCAATTTTAAGGGTAACGTGGTCCTTTGACGGACTGATTTTTGAAAAATATTTTAAAAAAAATATTAAAAAAAAAAATTGTTAGGAGTAAGGTGCATAGGCATAAACAAAAAATAAAAATAAAAAAAGTGAGTCGAAAAGAATGAAAAAAAAAAAAGGAATGTCGTAGTTTATTTTAGAATTCTTTATGGCTTTGGTTCTTCACAATACAAAAACTCAAAAGATTTTTTTTATGTTTTGCATTTGTCTTCTCAAAGTACTGTAAATTCCAAAAAAAAAAAAAGTTTTGTTTGCCTCTTCTACTTATTTGTCAAAAAAT
>NC_061117.1:221884099-221930448 GCF_002878395.1 Capsicum annuum | reverse complement strand
AATATATGACTAATCTGTTGCAACGGATGACCCATATGTTGGATTCATATTACAACACTATAAAATGAATCCAACAGATGAGTAATCTGTTGCAACAGATTAGTCATATATGTTGCAACAGATTACTCATTTGTTGCAACAGATTACTCATTTGTTGCAACAAATTAATCATATATATTGCAACAGATTAGTCATATATGCTGCAACATATTACTAATCTGTGCAACCGATTAGTCATATATGTTGCAACAGATTACTAATCTGCGCAACATATTAGTCATCTATGTTGCAACAGATTACTAATCCGTGCAACAGATTAGTCATATAAGTTGCAACAAATACTCATCTGTTGGATTCACTTTACATGTTTTATCCATTATTAAAAAATAGCAGTAGCAGATACATCCAGATGAGAAATTCAACTAAAAAATAACAAACATTAAAAAAAAATAACAAAAAACATTAAAAAAAAAAATAACAAATACCAACAAATCAAGTTCCTCATTTTTGTCATAACTTAAAAGCCCTAATTTTTTACTTCTGAAAATCGAAAAGAAACGATGAAGAACTAGAAGTTGTTGTCGCCTGAGAATGTTGTCACGTCGACTGACGGTTGAAAGTCAAAAAGAAACGGGCAAGAACTCAAAACTATTTGTTGCTAGAGGTTGAAGTTGCACAAGATTGAAGGGAGAAATTTGAAAAGTTGTTGGTTGGGAGAAGTTAGAGAGAGAAACTATCGAGAGAAAGAGAGAAGAGAGAGAGATTGATTTGCAGAGGGAAGGAAGTTTTGTGGGTGTGGGTTAATTTGTATTTTTGAAAATATTAAAAAGTTTAGAAAATATTTATCAAGTCCACAATTAACCTAATCAAGTTTTTTAATTATGTTTGACCCTTTAAATTGGTCAATGTCACCAATCCTTCATTCAAGACTTAAAAGACACCTTTCCTTTAATTTTCTCAAGAAAGTATAAAATTGAGTCTTGTGACAAAAAAAATTAGATAAAATATATTTGATATATTTTACAAAGTTCAAAATATTTAGAATGTATAAGATATCTATCTATCTATCTATCTATCTATCTATCTATCTATCTATCTATCTATATATATATATATATATATATATATATATATATGGGGGATGTGATGATGAGGTGTGTTGAAGAGTGGGGAGGAAACAATCAATGTGTCTGCTATTTGTAGAACTTGTTTTTCTTACTTCCACTAGGAAATTAACAAATATATCTTTCTAATAAAAATATTCTTCAAAAATTTTGACCGAAATAATATGAAAAAAAATTAAAAAAAAATATTTTTCTCAAAAAATTTTCTTCCACACCTAACACATCCATATCTAGGAACAAGATTCAAGGGGACCGCACATACATGGATATTCCATCTTCACGTATACTCCATGTACTTGCATGCTTGTAGTATTGCACGAATATAGCCACATATATAAGTAATTGAGGATACATACGCTAATAAATATAAAAAAAAATATTTTATCATATCATCTAGAAGATACCGAAGTATACATAATATTCAGAAAATAACTCTCTAATATAACACGTTAATAAGAAATTTGATTTTGGGACTAGCTGGCCAAGTCTAAAAATCAATTCATGCGGTGAATATTATTCAAAATTATACGAGAAGACAAATTGAGGCCACGTCCATATGCCACCAATCATGTCATATAACTAACACCTCTCCACATGTCTAAACCTAACAATTGGAGCGTAGATAACATAATATGAGGATCCTATATCAAATAAATAGCGATTTGAGATGAATATGATCGACTCTGATATCATGATAAAAGCTTAAATTTTTATCTTTCTCATATTCAAAATATAGGTCATAACGTGAGGTTTGTCTAAAACTATACAAGGAGACGAAATTATACGATCACATCCACCATGGATATGGGCAGTACTCTGGGTATATACTATAATACTAATTAGGTAATATTCGTAGCCATATACTATATACTAGAAAAAGTAATATTTGGCAAAATAAGAGCCCACTATATTTGTCTTTCTACTCAAGTGACCAGTCATGTCGAATAATGCTACATTATCACTTTCTAACCTGTGAGTCTAATTGATCTCCACACATTCAGGATCTTCATCTACGTACCAGCTCAATTGTCACTTATATAATCCAACCAAAAAAAAGAGAAATAGATAACATAAAAAAGGGATAAAGTGAAAAATAAAATAGTAGTTCATATCCCTCTACCATTTTTATTTTTGTAAAAAAAATATTTGATTGAAATTTTAAGATGTTGGAAGGGAAAGCAATAATTGGAGACACAGATATGTTGGCAGCTATGCAACAACATGCATTACATTTAGCTGCAAAAGCACTTGACTTCTTTGATGTCACTGAGCCTACTGATATTGCACGTCTGCTTAAAAAGGTCACAAATTATAGAAATATTTTTTTCAATTTTGTAGTTTTTTGTTTTGGTTTTTGTTCTATTTTCAAATCAAATTTCTTACACTAGAGTGTATCTTGTTTAACGGGAGTCAATTGATACTATTTTGCTGGAAAATTATGCTATGTAAATTAGTGGCGGAGTAAGAATTTTCATTAAGGGGTTTAAAATCGAAAGGAGTAAGCATACAAATTAGTCGAAAGGGGTTCAACATCAATTAAATATGCATAAAAATTTATTTTAACCATATATAAATAGGATAACGTTTCGCCAAAGGGAGTTCAGATGAACCTCTGACTATAAGGTGGTTCCGCCCCTAATGTAAATAGGTCAAATATTGATATTCTTTTGCCGGAAAATTATATTGTATAAATAGGTCAAATATTGACACTCTTTTGCTGGTAAATTATACTTTGTAAATAGGTTAATTGATATCCCTTCCGATGGTAATGAGTTATTGTTTATGTGTTCAATTCTTAATATTTTGATTTTCTTGATGAAGATCTTGGCTTTGACACTAATAAGTCAGGGGAGAAAATAGAATTCAACTTGATGGGTTAAATCTTCATGTTATTATGAGTTCAAATCTTTTATGATTTAGTCATAAATGCTTCGTGTTTAAAAATACTGAGTTTAGTTGGAGTCGTACATTGTTTATTAACGTATCCACTATTGATTGTGCGTAGCAAGAATTCAACAAACTATATTGATTGCTTCCATCATCAATGTGGGATTCATTCATTTGCATCCGATGATTTATGAACCCCTTCATTTCATAACCTGTTTTCCATTTGATTATGTTATGTGAGGTTTCTCTATCACAAAAAAAAATATTAAAAAAAATTGTTTCAATTAGTAACTGCAATTGCTGAATTATCGTTAAATTATGTTTGTTATAGACTGTAATTATTAGTGACAATAATATTTTAGTATTCTTTATAAATACCTCTAAAACCTGTAGCGATATTGAATCTAATGACAACTAACTAATGCCAATAAAAATTCTAGTACTCTTTGCTAAAGTGCATATTTTTTTGTATAAATAACATAAATACCAATTCTTTTGAAAGTAATTACACTCTCTCCCACTTTTTTAATTACTTTACTCTTTCTCCCTATTAATATGCATAACATTCTGTGTATATGTTGGGATTTTTATAATATGTTTAGGGAGTTGGGATTTTTTGTAATATTGAAAACATAAGTTGTATATTTGTGTAATTTTTAGTATTTTTTACTGCTAAAATTCCTTATTGATGTAGTGTATATATGTACCAATTAATAATAGAAAAAAGAACATAAATCCTTTATTGGTGTAGTGTATATATGTACCATTTAATAATAGAAAAAAGAACATAAATCCTTTATTGATATAATGTATATATGTACCAATTAATAATAGAAAAAAGAACATAAATTTGAGTTTTGAGTTTAACTACAGAAAATTCCGATATTTTGCATAATTACTGAAATCCTGATTTTGGATCTGTCAAGATACATATTAGCTCCTGATACATTTAAAAAAGATACATTTTTTCCTTTGTAAAGATACATAATTAGCTTTCAATATATTTTTTCCTATTTTGGGACTGTTGAATACATCCAAGGTAGAAAGATTTTTCCCTTGTAAAGATACATAACTAGCTCCCGATTCGATTTTGGGTCTATCGAGATACATAATTAGCTCCCAATACATCCAAAGAAGATATATAATTAGTTGAAATTTACTTTGTAATGGTAAAAAAATTGTATAAGTATGATAAATTAAGGTATATGTGTATGTTATTTTTTCTTAATGAAAAGAGTTTGGATTTTGGTTATGTGGGATGCAGGAATTTGATACTATGTATGGACCAGGTTGGCAGTGCATAGTAGGGACAGACTTTGGTTCATTTGTAACACATTGCTACGGCTGTTTCATCCATTTCTACATTGGCAGCCTTGCTATTTTGCTCTTTAAGGGCTCTGCTGCTCTCGAGGACCCCAAAGCCGAAGCCGAGGCCGACCGATTTTCTGTGCTGCAGGAAATAGCGTGAAGTCACTCTCTATTTTATACTCGCGACCAGGACCTATATACTCCAATGTATAATATTAGGAAAATATGCCAAAAAAAAAGAAGAAAAAAAAAAATGTACACATCTGTTTTCTCATTTCTCTCTTCACATCTATGAGTATATATATATGTCAATTCAATCTTTTTTCCTATATTCGGAGCTACCTTCTTTTTTCAAGCGATGAGATTGGGATGTATAATTGTCATGATTTGAGGCTACCTCCTAGTCATAATACGGTGCTTAAAGTCACAAGGGGTCCTAAGCTAACCCATGATCTGATACCTGCTTAAGGAAATTGCAAAGTAATATGGGGAAGTTGAACTGAAAAATCTGAACAATAAATAATACTGAAAGTAATGCTGAATACATCTGATAGATCTGAAAACAACACTAATTGTCTAACTGTCTGACCGTCTAAAAGTCTCTAAACATGATAAGTTGTTGGGACAGGTCTCCAACTAACTTTGACTAACTGAAATAGCATGAAATGAAGTACTGGAATAAATATAAGATAGTATAACTAGTCCTCGACTGATGAGGACTCACCAAATGTTGCAGTTGAGGGGCACAGGAACAGACTACGCGTGGTCTGAGAACTAAGCGTCTGAACCTATGTTATAAGACATCATAGCACAAAAGAGACAACATAGCACAAAAGAGCGTATGCGATAAGTTCTTTGAATGTACAGATATGTGAGATGAAAACTAACTGGCATGAGTATATACTGAGCATGAATGCATAAACATGAATATTGAATGCAAGACCAAGTAAAAATGTGTACTGAAATAACCTGAATATCTGAATAACTAATATATGAACACTTGGTCATGCAAACCTGAACTAATATAGTCTGAACACTGAACTGGAACTGTGGAAGCTAACATTAAACCCACATGCCCCAATTTGAGTTAATCGGGATCGACTTGTAACCCTAGTTGGAAGGGTGTCAGTACCTTGCCATGGATACTAACACTGACTGTGTGGATCCACTAACATGATGTATCGAAGGACTAGGGTGTCAGTCCTTCACTGACAGGTGACCTTTAATAGAGCGTCAGTCCTCAATTGGCGGGTGACCTCTCATATCCTACGCTGGCTACATAGTTTTGGAACTTAGGAACTTCTACTAAAGGCCTCAGTCCTCTACTGGCGGGTGAGCCTTCATCCCTAGGTTCGCTCGGTGCTAAATCTTACTCCCAACTAAACTGACACTGATACTAATGAAAGGCTTCTTTTTTTTTACTTTTAATTTTGGTGGTCCAGTTGGACCATTTTATTTATAAAAGTCCCAAAAGATCTATTTACATCAAATGCCCAATCAGGTATGTGACCCGATCTACAACAAAAGGAAACTAGAAGCTTCCTTTATCCATTACACTTAGATTTAGGACAAGAATTAGTCCTTTTCTCCAGAGCTTGACGATGAGATCTACGTTGCCGAATTGTTGTCGGTGTGATTCCCAGCTTCGATATCTACTTCTGCGAGTTATGTACCAGTTGATGCCATGGTGTATCTTAGCTGAATCTTCACTTCTTACAGGTGCAAGTTGCTCTTCATCCATTTTCAACTTCTGCTTCGTTTAAATTGAGCTGACTTTCCAAATCTACATCTCTAACTTCATGTTGCCTCCTTAGCCCTTGCTGTCGGTTGAAATCCACCATGTTTCCTCAATTTTTGTGAGCTAAGTGTAATACGAGAAATGTCTCTTGGCCAAGGTAAACTGCGTCTTCGTTGATTGCATCTGCATCTGTAAGCTATCATTAAAATTGTGTTGATGTGTAGGTGAATGGGGTGTTGAGGTAGAATCCATCCAAAGATCCATATGTCTTCTTCAAATCTTTCATTTCTGCTCTTAATGTTGTGGATGTTGGACAGATTTGTTATTGTGTTAACACCTGAGCTTGCTGATGATCTTCTGAAACCCCTGCTAAAGATGATGTCGTTCCACTCTGTTTTTGGTGATTTATTTTGTGCTAACTTAGCTTAGCAAATCTGATTGCAGCTGTAAGTTTCCTAAAATAGGACCTCTTCTTCTGTAAATACTGTAGTTGCTTAGAATCAATACCATGTGTGCTCTATGTTGCCTTCTAAACTTGTATATGTGGTTGTATATATTTAGACCGTATCCTTAGTGCTGGTATCTGTCTCTTTTCTATGTTTAAGACTTTTCTTCCTTTGATTGTATTTGATGAAAAGAATTGAATATTATTTCGCCATTTGTGTCCATAGCTAAGTTAGCTATGAAATCACCTAGTAAGTTCCCTTCCCTGAAGTTGTGCTTGACCTGTATCTCTATTTTTTCTTTAAGTCCTTGTATGTCCTCTAGTAACTCAACCATCTCCCATGAGACTTTCCACACATTATTAATAACCTTGACCAGTAGCAAAGAATCTGATTCCACTTCCAGTTTTCTAATGTTGTGTTCCCAATAGTATCTGACTTCTTCATGTATTGCTCTCATTTCTACAATAATATTTGTTGTATGACCAATATTTTCCCCTTGTCCATACAACAGATCTCCCTCTTCATTCCTCAAACAGAATCCATAAGCTCCAATCCCAGGATTTCCTATACATGCTCTATCCGTATTACACTTAACAAAGCTAATTTCTGGTAACTCTCATTTCACTACTTGACAGTAAAGCCTTGGCTTGTATTTCATTACCCACTGTATCATCTTCTCCCATCTTGTTGGATACTCTCCTCTCCATTTATATCTCTTCTTCAACATGTATATCAATATTTATTCTACCTAATTAACCATTGCAAGTAGAGACATGCTTCCTCCATGTTTGATGTTGTTTCTTCTCTTCCATAGTGTCCAAATAATCACTGTTGGTATAACTCTACACAACTATTGCAATTTCCTAGGCCCTTGCATGTTCCACCATATTTTCATCTGATGTGTAAGTTGCCTTCCTTCCTCGGTGATACCTGCAAAATTAGCAAAGAACCTCCATAGTTGTAAGGCTATTGAGGATGTTACAAATAAATGCTCCATTATCTCTTGTTTCCCTTGCACACAACACCAACACCTTGACACCACATTCAGTTTCATCTTCTTTAAATTGTCATCAGTAGGAACTCTTGCCTTCCAAACTCTTCAATGGAAGAAATTAATCTTAAAAGGCAAGTCCTTACTCCAGATTAGGCCATATATCTCCTTCTTTTCATACTTTAATCTTAGTAAATCCCAGGCTGTTTTCACACTAAAAATTCCACTTGTGCTTCCCATCCACCATGTTTTATCCCTTACATCAGCTTGCAAGGTGGGGTTGATATTGTCCATTATGTACCCCACCATTTCCTCAGACAGATATAAACTGAGCATCAGTTTATTCCATTTCCCATGCCTTAGGAACTGCCTAACCTCTACTTCTTTTGCTTGTTGATCAGAATCTTCAACATAATATGATGCTCTTTGTTTGGTCCAATTGTCAAACTAGAAACTTGCTGACTTGATTTGCCACCAAATATTATGCTCAACTTCTTCCCTTACTTAGATTATCTTTTTCTATATGAGTGATGCACCTTGACCTTGAGCTAACACTGGATGATTCTTTTTGCAATACTTGTACCACATGTATGTACTCCAAAGTAAACCTGTTGATGTCCTAAAATTTTACCAAAGCTTAGCAAATAAAGCATCAGCAACTGAGTGAAATGACTTTAATCCAATACCTCCTTCCTCATTAGGTATACATAGTTCCTCCCAGGCTATCCAGTGCTTGCCCTTAACACCCCTTGCTTGCTCCACAGAAACTTTGCCATTAGCTTATATAGTTGCTCAATTACTTCCTTGGGAGGATTCATTGCTGACATCAAATAAACTGGAAGTGATTGCAACACACTCTTGATCAAGGTATATCTTACCCCATAAGTTAATAATCTACTGTGCCATGCTAGAATTCTTCTTCTGACTTTTTAGACCAAATCTTCAAAGTGGCTTTTCTTCCTTCTCCCATAATATAAAGGACAACCCAAGTAAATAAAAGGGAAGAAGCCATAAGCAATACCTGTGAGTCTTCTAATTCTACTCTTTACTATTATTGGTACTTTTTCATGAGCATAAATGAAGCTTTTGTTGAGATTAATCAGCTAATCAGACACCTTCTCATACTCCACAAGAGCCTTCATCATCATCTTAATTAACCCTTTATGCCCTAAACAAAAGAGTATTATGTCATCTGCATATGACAAATGGTTTATGTTTTCACTCCATTTTGGTATATCATATCCAATGAAAGTAGGTTCTTCATAAAAACTATTGAGACTCCTTATTAAAACCTCTGTTGCTATAATGAAAAGTGCTGGAGAGAGTGGATCCCCTTGTTTGAGACCCCTGATTGAATAGAGAAAACCATATGATCTACCATTAACTAGTACTGAATACCAGTTATTAGACAATAGCCTCCAAATCATATCTATGATTCTTTCTAAAAAAAACAAATTTCCTCATCACCTTGATCAGATAAATCCAATTAACTCTATCATAAGCCTTTGTCATATCTAGCTTAACCACAATATTATGATGCTTATTCCTTTTATAAATGTCCCTAACTATTTTTTAAGCCAAAAGGACATTTTCAGCAATACTCCTACCCTGCATAAAACATGTCTGATTTTGTGAAATTATCTGAGATGGCAGATCAACCAATCTTTCATGAATCACCTTAGAAATAACCTTACTAATATAAGTCCTTAAACTTATAGGCCTTAAGTCAGTAAATTTCTTAACTGACTCTTTCTTAGGGATAAGCACTAAATTAACATGAGTTATAGATCTAGGTAATTCATATCCACAGAAAAAAGCAATAATCATGTTTACCACATCTTTGTTGATGACCTCCCAAGAACTTTGAAAGAACTTTCCTGGAAATCAATCTAGTCCAGCAACACTTTCACTGCTTAAAGAGAAAACAGCCTTACCTCACTTCCTCCTCTGAAGGTGTTTTGTCCATTTCCTCTTGTTGTCTGCCTGAGATGATATGAGGAATATATTTGAGCATGTCATACCCTTCATTTGTGTTGTCCTTCAAGAATTGTTTTTTAAAACAATTAACTGCTTCTTCTCCAATGCTTTCTTGATCCCTCAAAGCAACTCCTTGTTCATTCTCTATTTCTTGAACATGTAATCTCTTCCTTCTGCCCCTAACATAGTTCTGAAAGAACTTAGTGTTTCTATCACCATCGTGGAACCATACCATCCCTGATTTCTGCTTTTAAAACTCCTCTTTAATCTGATAATATCTCCTTAAGTCTTCTTCAGCTTTCCTTAGTTCTTTTCTATTATTATCAGAAGCATTAACTTCCAGTTGTAGTTCTTTCACCCTGACTATATCTTCCAGTGTTGCCACCTTATAAAAGATATAGACATAGGTGTCTCTACTCCACTGTGCAAGCACTTTATTTATATTCTTTAATCTTTCATTAAAAATATGGAATGGACTTTCTTCAACTGGCATATTCCAATTAGCTTTAACCATATCCATAAAAGTATGATGTTGAACCCAAAATTTTAAGAACCTGAATGGCTTTGGAAATCTTTCCCAGTACCCATGACACTTCACCACTAATGGACTGTGATCAGAACCATATCTTATCAAATGTTCAACCTCAGATTTAAGAATTTACTGATTGAAAAGACTATTGCCTAGAACTCTGTCCAATTTTTTAAATATGCATGCCTCTTCTATCCTTCCATTCTACCATGTAAATGAGCTGACAGTGAATGCCAATTCTGATAATGCACAGTTGTTCAAATATTGTGCAAAATCAATTGTCTCAGCATAAGTGACATCAAGACCCCTCATCCTCTCTGAATCATTGAGAATGACATTAAAGTCTCCTCCCACTAGCCAAGTTTTATGTATCATCACATGTAGCTCTTCTAATTTATCCTACAATTCTAGTCTCTCAAGTGCATTACATCTAACATACACAGATGTTATCCAGAGCTCCTCCTTGTTAATTGAGTGGGTAAATTTTATGGTGATTTGTTGTTGTTTATCATTAGCTACAGCTCCTTCCCATTCATCACTCCAAAAGATCCAGATCTTTAAAGAACTATTCACCATAGCATTTTTCATGCCTAACTTTCTTGTATAACTTTTTATTTCATTGGGCCCCTGGAAAGGTTCCATGAGGGCTATAAAAGACAGCTTATACCCTCTTTTAAGATCAATCACCCTATCAAAAGAATTCCGTGTGTTGACTGATCTTATGTTTCAAAATACTATGTTTTATGTCATTTGGAGGTATTAGGTTTAGCTGAACTATTCCTTGTGCTTCTAACATTTAATAATTTATTTTGCTTTCTCCCAGTTCTCAACTCTCTAACATGCCTTGGTGAGAGATCTCCTTTTACACCAACTTCAGAAATATTTTCCTGTATGTCTGGTTCATCCTCCTCAACATGTTTCCCTTCCTTGTATTCTAATTGCAATGCCTCTTTTGATTGACCACGAGGAGACATATGCTAAACATGATAGTATTCCGAATTCAGTGATACAAGCATTCTCTAAATGACTTGTAACCTGACATCTGTGACATACATGAATATCTAGGTATCGGGTGTTCATAATCCACCAGTACTATTTAGTTTATTGCAAACTGATCTTGATAAATATTAAACAATTCATGATATGGAAAAATCATGAATAACATCCCATATTTCAAGAACTAATCATGATGTAGACATTTGCATTATCAAACATATGAAAACATAATTTATTATGAGGGAATATATTTTCATGATTTAGAATCAAAACAGTTGAGAGGTGATTCATAAAATTCATGGTTAACTTGAAACTCCATAAAAGAGAAAAGAATTTTACACTTGAAAGTTTAGAGAGTTCTTGGGATTCAATGGGTGGAAGGGACCCACGGATGAATATCCCACATACCTGAAGTAGAAGCCTTGAAGAAGTCTTCTTAAAAATTGGACTTGCTTGAAGAACCCTAGTTTTCTCTTGAGGAAGAAAGGAATTGCCTATTTGATTTCTCTTGGATGGAATTGATGATTATGTTATGAATTGGGACTTTGGGTCATTTATACCACCCATTGGGAAGTCCTGGGATCCTAGGTACATTCTGGTCTGACTACGACTGCCTCCTAACGACTCGTTACGACTAACTATGAGTCGTTGGGTGAAGTTGTAGTCTAAGGCCTGATTCTTTGATCTTTTACTGGTTAGGCTACGGGTCCACACAACGACTCGTAAGATCTGACTACGGGTCATGTGCTGGACTCGTAACCACTGAAAGAGATTCTTGGTTGAATACTGTTGTGACTGTGAGTCCCTCCCAATGACTCGTAATGTCTGATTACGAATCGTGGAGTGGAGTCATGGTCACTGAGCTGAAACTTCGGACCCTTACTGTTGTGACTACGACTCCTTGTAACGACTCGTAAAGTCTGGTTACGGGTTGTCAAGTGAGTCGTGGTCGCTGGCCAACTGACAGATTCCTGGAAGAAAATTTTCTTAACTTTCTGTCACGATGTCAGATTTGGGCAAGACTTGTGGCATTGGAAAGCTAACTTCATGGGCTATCTTTTGAATGGTTTAGAACATGAAAACTTGAGGTATTACAAAAATAGCCTTTTTTTAGAATGTATGGCTGGGAATTTCTCATTTACGTGCTTCAATCACGGTATATCGATAGCTAGAAAAAGCTGATACGAATTTTTTTTAGAAAAAAAAACTTTCGGATAAGGTTTAAAATGATGAATTGAGGTTGAGTAGATTGATGATACTGCATGTTTGCTTCATGAAAACTTTGAATCTCCGTTGGATTCACATTGTTCTAATTTACAGTTCTTTGATTGTTTTCAGTTTGAACATAATTGAGAATGAATGTGGTCTAATAAGATTTTAGAGCATGATAATTATCAAGAATAATTTGTAAAAGAGTGAGATGAATTAACGAGAATTGGTCAAAACACATGTTCCCAATCTTATTTTGAAAGATGTAAGTTCTTGCTTGAGCTATAACTGCAGATAATCGATAACGTGTTTTTTGGTTTGCAAAAAAGCTATTCATAAATTATAAAGTGGGGATTGTAATACGAAAGATACATAATGATAGGATTATTTAGTGAATATATTTTATTAGTAGATATTTGGTTCATGAACTAAAAATACGATATACAGTATATAATATAATATACGTACGTGTTTAATTTATTTAAACAATTCTAATCTGGATTTATTTTCAATTTTAACTTTACTCTCTTAAATGACTTTGGAAAAGCCAAAAGGTAAATGTATAATTTTGTTATTTTATCGTGAATATTACATAACGTAAATAGCAAAACTAAAAATTTTACCAAACATACAATAAACTAATCTCACAATTTTATCCTGGCTGAAATTATAATTTCTGATTGTTGTAACCTAACGATAAGGGAAAAAGTGGCTGATTATGAATACTATTTAATTGTAGGTGATTCCGTTTCATGAATTCTTCCTACAAATGAATTCACAACCATAATTATATATTTATTGCAAGAAAATCATACGTATTATTAATGTATACCTATTGTATCTCAAAATCGTCTAGACGTACTCGTATGGACGTAACTTGAAAAAATCAATACTCATGTAAGGAGGAACTACATACTTCTTTGTTTCCACAAAATGAATGGGTGGAACTTTTAGGTTCGATTTCCGTATTTTTATCCATAAATATACGTTAAATATCCGTATAGCAAAATTATTATGTCACATACTTGACATCTTCAGCTCTTGACAAGTAGGAGTTGCTTGGACGCTAAGCATCTTTTGCTTTAACCTTGAGGTTGTGAGTTTAATTTGACTATTTTTGCTCCTATTCAAAAGCTCTTTTTTTCTAATTGAGAATTTAGTTGAGCACCTTAACTTTTCAAAATAAGTGTTCTTTTAAAATAAATAAATAAATAAAAAGGATATACTACTCTTCCCGAAAAGTTGCACTCAAGGTTATAGGTCTCGTAGTACATACATGATGTTGAAAATTATGATATCTCAGGTTTAAATCTCAATGAAAACAAAACTATTAGGTGATATGCAGGGGCGCATCTACGGTGGCAACCGTTGGATTCACGTGAATTCATGTTCTCCTCCCTAAATTATATATAATAGTGTTATATTTTTTAAAAAATATATTTAGATATAGACGTGTGAACCCACGCTTAAAATAATTTCATAATAGTACATCCATCCTGTCGAAATTTCGAATACGCCTTTGATGACATGTGCCCTGTAAAATTAGTTGAGATGCACGCACGGTGGCGGATCCAGGATTTTCAGTGAGGGGGTTCAGTAGTACATATACGGACTAGTCGAAGGGGGTTCAACCTCTACTATTTATACATAAAAAAAAAATTATCATGTAAAAATAATATAATTTTCCGACAAAAAGGATTCGAACGAACCCCCTGAACCCTATGTAGATCCGTCACTGTGCACGCAATCTAATCGGGGCACTCGAGTTATTGAAAAGGAAAATGGAAAAGCCTGTCCAACAACTATATAGAACCTTTTTTTGGTACAATGTTATTATTAGTAAACAGTAATGCTCTAGCAAGATAAAACTCTGGATAGGAGGATATGACATGGAGATACTCAAAATCTACTTAACACTTCTGATTGGTTGATGCAAAAACTTTAAAAAGTATCTAACACCACAATTGTCAATCTTTCCAATCCCAACCATCCACGTAATAATAAAACACAAGAACAAGTAACATTTGTGATGGACCCTTCAGATTTTTCCAACAGTTATTCCTCAATATATATATTGTGCAACAAACTTAGTAAAAATGTGAGGTCCAATTAAGGGAGAAATTAAGAAAGAGAGGAAATGGCAGCAACAAGCAGTTCAGCCAGTGTTGTTAGAGCAACTCCATTCTTGGGCCAGACCAAATATGCTAACCCTCTTAGAGATGTTGTTTCCGTGGGCTCTGGCAAATTCACTATGGTAAATTTTGAGATAATGCTTAAGTTATCTGAATATTAGGCGGATTCAGAATTTAAAGTTAATAGGTTCAGTATATTTATGTTCTCACTACTAAATTTATTCTGATGAATTTTTCATATATATGCTTATGTTTCGCGTAAAAAGTACCTAATTCAGTTGAACCTGTTGGAACTATAACGTATCCGCTTCTACTAACGTGTTGTATTGTCTTTGTTAGAGCAATGATTTGTGGTATGGACCTGACCGTGTCAAGTACTTAGGACCATTTTCTGCTCAAACTCCTTCATACTTAACCGGAGAATTCCCCGGTGATTACGGATGGGACACTGCTGGTTTATCTGCTGATCCTGAGGCCTTTGCCAAGAACAGAGCTCTTGAGGTACTTTCTTTTTCTTTTTGCAAGTACAGTTTGTTTAAAATAGAGGTAACGGCACATTTGTGTGATTATAATTCATCTCGCTATTAGTAAGTTTAAAAGTTTAGAATTAGAGTATTATATAGAAAGTTGTCGTTCTTTTGAAACAACCAAAAGCTTAAGCATGCCACATAAAATAAGATAGAAAAAGTAAAGATCTAATGAATGACGATTAATTTAGGATTGAGACATAGTTAATCGATTGATGTTGATTAAAATTGCATAATAATTGTAGGTCATCCATGGGAGATGGGCCATGCTAGGGGCATTTGGTTGTATTACACCAGAAGTTCTTGAGAAATGGGTGAAAGTGGACTTCAAGGAGCCAGTATGGTTCAAAGCAGGAGCCCAAATCTTCAGTGAAGGTGGACTGGACTATTTGGGCAACCCAAACCTTGTCCATGCTCAAAGCATTCTAGCAGTATTGGGCTTCCAAGTAGTGCTAATGGGTCTTGTAGAAGGTTTCAGAATTAATGGGCTTCCTGGAGTTGGCGAAGGCAACGATCTCTACCCAGGTGGCCAGTACTTTGACCCACTGGGCCTAGCAGATGACCCAACAACTTTCGCGGAGCTCAAAGTTAAGGAGATCAAGAATGGAAGATTGGCTATGTTCTCCATGTTTGGATTCTTTGTTCAAGCTATTGTCACTGGCAAAGGCCCACTTGAGAACCTCTTGGATCACCTTGACAACCCTGTTGCTAACAATGCATGGGTTTATGCAACTAAGTTTGTTCCTGGATCTTAATATTTTTACATTTTGACTTCCTCCGTATAGAGGCTTTGCATAATTGTACCACTTAAATCATTCATAATGCAAATATTTGGATGCGATGCATACTTTAGAGCCAGTAGAATTTCATTTGACTCTTATGACTACAATAAATATGCCTCAAACTACATAAACATTCACTATCTAGTATATCACTCCATTCAAGTTCACCTCAGCTCAATAAAAGCATTTTGCTAGCATATAAATGTAGGGATTTTAGTAGTGTTTTTTGAATTCCAGATCATTGTAATCAACCTCCATAGGCACAAGGATCTCAAACAGCAACATCCACTAGGATACAAATCGATAGTGAATTTACAAAGGCTTCAAATAGTTCGGGATACGTTGAAAGGAGAACAAGAAGAATGCTCATTGAGGAATTGGTGAACAATCAAGTAATCACTTTTCTACAATTGATCACCATCTTTCAATAACTAATTACAACATTTGCTAATACAAAAAGCATGAGGACCGAGAATACTCATAGTCCGTTTTTTCGAAAGCTATCTAATGTACTTCCACAACCTAACATTGTTGCTACAACAGGCTATTCACAACCAAGCTCTAAACTATCTAGCTGAGGGATCACAGAGGATCCATAACTGAGCGTACACTATTATCAACCAACTTTATCCATGCGTACACTATTTTCCACAATCTCCACCAACTTTGCCAGATTATCAACCATAGTTGGGGAAATTAGTATCACCTATACAGTTTAACACCCTAAAGAAGAAAACGAGAATGATTTTAAGCTAAAATCATTTGCTCTTCTTACCCCACCATTTTCTACGATTCTTCCCTTCAAGCATATGTACTTTGGCCTTCATCTCCTTCAACCGGGCCTTGTACTCTTTTTTCCATTCCTCAAACCTGTGTTTCAGTCTTCGATACTCATCTGCAGGATTAATAGAATGTAACTGCCCTGGCTTCAAGTTAACAATTGCCATGGCTTCGTTGTCAAAATTCTGCTTCCGTTGCTCAAATTCCATTGTAAGGTGGCTGAGCAAGGATACACCACCGTTAACCTCTTTATTAGCTCCAACACCAAAGCTGTGGTTAGAAAATCTAACTGGCGTGTGCCCCGCAGGTGTATCCATAGATGTCGCATCATCAGAATCATAATAGTGAGGAGATAGGGAACCTTCAAGCTTTCCAGATCGACCAGTAGTATCACCAGCACCAAGACTGTTCTTGGCTGCAGCTAGACTAGCCTGCTTTAGCAAAAGAATTGATGTATTCCCCACATTAGGAATTTCCATCATTCAATTGTAAATGTAGAAATAGAATTCACCAGTATAAAACTCAACTTCCAGTAGAAAAATAAAATACCATCAGCCACATCGTTCATTCCATAGAAATGTTGTTTATAACCAGACATAGAGATCAGTAGAAATACAGTTTCATAACAGAAGAAGATTTGCTGATGTGAACGATGAAAGAGATAAGGTGATCAGCCAATGAAAAAGGTTTGTCTTTTCTTCATCTTGCGGATGCTTTTTCAACGGGACAGGAAGTATGATTACGTTCAATGCAGCAGCATAATGACAACATGCACATTCGTCATTTGTTTTATTTTTCTGTTCAACAACAACAACAACAACAAACCCAGTATATTTCCACCAAGTGGGGTCTGGGGAGGGTAGAGTGTACGCAGTCCATACCACTACCTCTAAAGAAGTAGAGAGGTTGTTTCCGATAGACAGCCTCAAGTTAAAATACAAAAAAAATGTCTATCACATCATTGTAGTAGCTCAAGTCATATAAATGAGCATAATGGTTAGCTATTACACAGTCTACAACATGGGAGGTTCTATCCAGAGTAAAAATGGACCTGAACTACAACTTTGGACAAGATATACCCATGGTATTTCTTCCAAGGATTTTTAAAATTATTTCACGTGCACAATTAGGAAGAGCTAGAGAACAAGATTCAAGGAACTCAAGCTCCCAAGTTTTATAAAAACCATACATAGCCAATCAAACTTTGACTTAGAGTTTTATTGGTAACAGTAATCCCAAGACAAACACTCCAAAGCTTAAACAAATGTATCAAGACGCATTTTATTTGACCATCATTTAACTTCGTCTTCTTATTAAAGATAATGGCAAGCATGCTAATACCAGATATCTCCCCCTCCGTGCACGAGACACGGTAATAAAAAAGGAAATTATCTATCTCAGAAAAAAACATCATTTCACAAACTATTTCTTTAATTGGATGAGATGGGGGAAGAAACAGCTTAACGGTTTCAGTAGAGCATTCATAGAACTACAGATGCCAAGTACTAGAGAAAATGAACTATCTACGATCATATTTCAGTTTACTCACCTGCAATGATGTCATTTGCTTTTGCCGCATCTCCTCCATTGACCTTATCTTGGCCTCATATTCTAAGCACCGGGCCTCAAATTGGTGTACTTGTACCTTCAGGGAAGCATTTTCCTTTTCCTTCTGTTCAAGGGCTGCCGCAGCCTTTACCACCCGTTTTTCGAGGTCTTCTACAACAGAAGGTAAAATTTCTCGAGGCAACTCCTGCTTGCATAAGAAATTCTAACTTATTACAACAGCAACCAGATTCTCAAGCAATCAATAAGAAAAACAGAGACTGCATTATTGCCTCAACTGTTTGCATGTAAGTTATTATCAAACTTCACTTTGAGTGACTAGCCACAGTGCAATAGGAAATAGGGAAAAGGAAAGAATGAAAAATGAAGCCATTATCCTGGTTCTTCCATCACTGACTCTTCACTAGCTGTCCTTTCCCTTTCCCCTTTTAGCTTCCACAGGGGAGTGGGGCAGGCAGGACTAACGTATAACAAAAAAAGGCCTTACTACCTATTGTCTCACTGTCTTTTTCTTTCAATCTCAATGATCAAACACTCGTCATTTTCGAGAAGCAAGAGCGTTTCATCTTCCAAAGAAAGAATTAAAAAAATGAAGAAAGATTCCCCTGAATCCTAAAATCAGAAAAGCAGTTGCATACCCAAAACTGGTTTGCAAGTTTTCCCCCAAAAAAAGGAAGGAAAAAAAAAAAAAGAAATACCTAAAACTGGCTTCACGAAACAGGCCACCAAATTCTTAAAGATATTAGTCCTGAAGCCGATTTTATAATTCTGAACGAAGAAAGAAAAAGAGTTACATAAAAAATTATGGGAAAACTTTTATAAAATACTAATTATGCCATTATAAGGTCTATTAAGAAAATAAAACTGAGGCACGAGGATTTCTAATAAGGATATGTGTGAATCTTTATCACAAAGTACCTTGACCTCCCTTTTTCGGCTTGTTTTTCGTGTATCTACATTTAACAATTTTGAATTCTGCAGTTTACTACGATCCCTTCGAGCCAACCAGCCACGAATAGCTGCAAAAAAGAAGACATAAATCTATATTTGGTTTCATGACATAACCACAGAAATAGCATGCAAATAACTTTACCTGATTGTATCTGCACAACAGCCACCAGCTGCTCATCACTTCCTTCGCGAGCAACCTTTCCTTTAGACACCACTTTAGTATTAAACTGCCTTCTTGCAATTTCACCACGAATAACTACAACAACAAATGTTGACATCAAACATCAGGTACAATTCAACATTGGAAGCTTGCCATTTTATTATATTGATGCATCACCTTAGAATTGACCTGGGTTTACACCAGTAGTTACTTTTGGAACTTTCAACGTTGGTTCAAAATGCAGGTAATTGTAGTTTTTCTTCTACTCATTTTTATAAAGACAAAAATGATAGTTATATATTTTTCTTTTTCTATGGAATCCCCAGTGCTCAAAACTTCGAAGTTATAGAGTAGGTGGCCATGAAAACCAAAAAATTTTGAAGTTGGAATTGGAGTTGAGTTTGGCCATAAATATAAATTGGAATTGTTTTTGAATTTTTGTGAAAACAGGTATCCACCTGTTTCCACTTTTCCAAATACAACTTAGAGTTGTATTTGGAATTCTTATAACCAAACGCTGTTTTTAAAATAAAGTGAAAAAAATTTACCGGGTGAAAAATACTCATAACCAAACAGGGCCTAATATTGTCTTGAAATGGACAAATGCTTATAGAAATGATAGGACACAACATTCTTCATGAATATCACCTTCTATAGTTTTATCAAAAATAAAAAGAAAAGAAAAAAGATGGACATCTGTTTTTACATGATTGAAGCATGATTACACCTCCTTTCAGGTCATGGAAGTGCCGACGAGCACGATGACCACGAAAGCACTTCTGCACCTCAAGAGTACCTTGCAGAACTTGGTTCCTTACATCCTCCAATGCAGCAATCTACATGTCAGAGAGACAGAAGTTCACAGAATAGGCACAAAAGGAAATCCAGTCTTCAATAGTAGACACAAGCACTGCCTCACTAGAAGCCCATGTTGGTACATGTCAGAGGAAATATGTTATATCAATGAGCAATAACTTCTAGTCATTTTTATTGTTCTTTCTGATATGTGCATCTGACTACTCAAAACCCTTCTCCAAACAGACATATGCCTCCAAAAAAAGGATTTACCCTCAAAGTGATGCCACCAGTTTCGAAGACACTACACTCTTTTTAAGATTGCCTGGGCCAGCTTGCGTGCACATTGACACACCACATGCTCTTTCTTTTTATCATACTATTTGCTTCACTATATAGTAGTAATGATTGGAAAAAATTTAAACTTTCTGGAGCTTCTTTTGGATGATTTGGTAAATGACGCAAATTCTTTAAAAAGAAAAACATATCCATGCAAGAGAACAAGGAACCATGACCTCACCTGTCCTGCTCGGAAATACAACTTTGTATACCCAACTTGGTACAGTTCTGAAAGAATACCAAACTGCTGAAGAATGGCAATTGACATACTTAAAGGATCTTGACATGCATTATCCTTCGGCAGAAGGAAGTCATACCTAAAATACCGCATTCATATCAGTTGACAATCAACCAAAAGAACAAATCAGTAACAAACTAAGGATCATGTATGTCACCTGTTTGTGAATTCTTGATGTTTTAACCTAGTGGGATAGCCAGATCTTGATATTCTAACCACCTCAAGAACACCACAGCATCTGAGCTGTTCTATGACAAGATCTTTGTCAAACATGCCAGGAAGCTGCTTATCAGTTGGTTTTATGCAACATATGAAATGTGGCATGGTATTTTCCAACTGCTGCAACAATTTGAACAGATTATCCTGCCAGAAGATTTTGATAAAGGACAATATTGAGAAACTATCATAGTACTCCAAGATAGAAACTTTTAGTTTCTAAGTGTTTAGTTTGTCAGCATTATTGAGTTCTGTAGAAAATTTCAGAAAATAACCACCTTAAACTTAGTTGAAACACTTTGCTTGTGAAAATCTGGCACCCTTGTATCACTCGATGGAATTGAGAATTTTTTATCTTCGGGGAGGTGGCTGTCACTTGATGAGAGTAGCTGGATAATGTCAGGATGCAGCTCATCTCTGTTCTTTTCTAAGAAGCCAGTTGCATCATAACGTACCTGAAAAGCACATATAAGTAATTATAGAGTTCAGAGTTAGACAACTATAATGTGTGATTTACTTGGAGATTCAAGGGAGAAACATGCCCAATAAAGAGAATCAGCTTATGTTTACATAAGTATCGGCTTAAGCCCTGAAATACTACTTAATGTCTCTAAAACTATTGCAAAGATCAAGAAAATGCACTTATAAGAGAAACTGACCTCTCCAGCATAATGGCGAATACAAAATTCTTCTTTTTCGCTTTTAAAGCAAGGGCTAGATTTGATGTGCTGCTTAAGTTTACACGCAAAGGTCAGACCAGTAGCTTTTACAGAATTTGATTCTTCATTCAACAAAGATATAAGCCCAATTGGTTTCTGCAAAATGAAGACAATTCATCAATCAACTGAAATGTCCATTCAAATACATGTTGAAGATTGCGTAGCTAAAATACAGAGATCTCCTTTATGATTGACATTGGTAATTTATACTCGAGATATCACATTTTCAAGGCGTCACTCGTAAGAAGTAATACAGCGATAAGAAAATTATGGTTGGCAGCTATACGAAATAGAACTTGCGAGTACTGACAACGTGAACAGATAGCATTTTATCCTTTTCATCTGACTCAACAATTAAACATGGATAGAGTAATCAGAATATACAAGACTTCTCCCAAAAGAAATAATATGAAGATTTTCGTGTGGGAGCTACATCAAATAGAACTTGTGAAAATACAAACAAATGCATTTCATCTAACGCAAAAAAAAGTAGGAAAAAGCTCCTGACGCCAGATGCATTTCATCTACATATTAGATGCATAATATGTAGTCAGATTATATAAGCTCCTGACGCCAAAAAAAGTAGGAAAAAGAACCAAAAGAAAATACCTTTTCAAAAAGGTCCAGGCACTCTTGGTTGTCTTCAAAATTTACTTTTGACCACTCAATTCCATCCAATTCATATTCCTGAAATGTAAAACATCAGTTCTTACATCAACATCTAAAAATGATGCGGCAAGGAATATCTTCAGGAGAGTATAAAGCCCAAAAGTGCCACAAGATAACTACAGAGAGAAAAGTCTTGAGTCTAACGATCCAGTGTTTTGCTGCGTGACTTCAAAATTTTTGCAGCAGCCAGATCTAAATTCCCACAAGAGTTTCTGTAGAGAGTATATTAGCCTACATTTATCAGGAAGTAGGGTACTAGCTTACAAAGAGAAATAAAATTGAAATGATAAAATTTTAATGTTCACCCGGATAATTCTGGAACAAAGGATTCTTATTCTCATTTTGCCTATCTTGGGTTAAAATAGGAAAAAAGGTAAAAAGAGTGGGAAGAGAGAGTGCATTGTTTTATTCAAAAGTTCAAATACATGATTGTACAATTCTTCCTTTGGATACGTAAAGTCAACTTATAAATGAAAAAGGAAATGAATGTACAGTAGTAAGCTGAGAGCTTGAAGCTTGATTGCCTTGATGACGGGTGATGTAGATTGGATTGAATGCTTTGTTCATTCCTTAAGTCTATGTAGGACTTTGGTCTCTTAAGAGTCAAACTCTCAGTGGAATCTCTCTGTTTAAGTCTTAAATGAGGTCATGGACCATATGGTGCAAGATCTCCCGAATAATTGGGGTCGGTTGAGCCGTCTATTGGACTCTTAACCATACCCCTTAAGACACGGTCAGAGGAGAAGATGTTGGAATGTCGTGGGATTGACACATTGAAATCACGGCCCGGGAATACAGGAAGCACATATTGGTGTTTCAGATTGTACAGACAGTCTAGGAACAAACATTTGATAGTAGAACTGGTCGTATTGAGTTTTTCATGAGAAGAGTCGGGTACGAGCTTTGTGCCTGGAAGAGGGACGGTTAGTTCGGGGCTTAGTCAATTTAGCATGTGTCAGCCGTCAGGCACATGCTATTTTTGGTAGCTACAGTTTCTCAGCTCCAGTTTTCATGAGAAGTTTCACTCATTATACTCCAACTTATGCAAAACCAGAAAGAGACTTGTTCATTTCTTCCATCTTTCAAGAGGCAAGGAATGAAGCAATGAGATGAACTTGGAAGGAAAATGATACGCTTACCTCTTGCTCGAGTTTCAATAGATGTCTGTTGACATGCTGCTGGAGCCTCTCATTTGCATAGTTTATTAAAAATTGTTCGAAGGTATTTTTCTGAAAAGAGGGAATGCGGCTGTCAAAGTGGACAAAAGGAACCTCCTAAGCAGTATAATAGTAAATAACATAAAATCACCTGCAGATCAATTTACCTTAAATGATTCAAAACCATAAATGTCTAGAATATTTATGGATCTACCCGTCTGTTCTTTTCCCATTGCAAGATTTCGGTTCATTTGATCAACTATCCAGTCAAACAAGTTTGCATAAATGAACTTTGCCAACGCATCTCTTCTATCCGTTGCCTGAATCAGTCATAATGAGTCACGTTGTCAAGAGAAGAAATAGGAGTGCTAAATTCAAATATTATAATAATTAATTGTGAATAATGCATATTCTGGTCAATATCAGGATGAAAATGTGAAAGTCAGAGAAAATCGGGAAGAGAGGAAATATAAAAGCACTTCAACTAACCTGCTCCACAGTTAAACTCTTGGCAACCTTATCCTTGCCTGCTTGTATTTGGCATGTTGATAAAGCCACTATGAGGTCATTTACATTACAGCCAATCAAGCTAGCAGCATTTGCAACAGCTGCAATGTCAAAGATGGTAACAAACCAAACAGATTAAGAAGGTCTCCATACAAACACAGATATAAAGGAATATAAGAAAGTTAAAAAACCTTGCATACAAATAAAGCAAGGAACTTTACAAGTATAAAGTAAGATCATACAAGAAGTGTAGGAAAGAATTATCATGCGAATGCAGCAGATATTTGCATGAATGTGAACAGAGGCTTTATGACAATGTAAAATGCTCCGTCTCAGAAAAGTTGAAAAGCCTAAGATAGACCCTCAATAGTCAATACTGCAGAGTAATGGAGTTACGAAGAGAACTTCTGGAGTTAAAGCAACCAACTGGAAAGGCGAAATATGATAGACTGCCCATCACTCAAACGGGAAGAAAGTGTTAAAGCTGAAACCGACAATATAGATGCTGAAGAAAAGTCAAGTCTAGATGTTCACAGTTGGAAAGCTAACTTACAATTGACCAGGACTGTGTGACTACTTATATATGTATGATATTTTAAAAATCATCTCTGCTATTACTTTCAGAAAGAACAAAATTTCAAGAGGATCGCCATTAGCTAAACTGCTACATTGACGAGATAGCTCACCTTCACTTTGCACAACTTCAACATGGCTATTGTCAATTACTTGGAACGTTATATTTCCCAGCCATAGAACTGAAGCAATCATCTGAAAAGCATGTTCTTGATCCCTTTCAGAAATCCTAACAGTGTTTAGGGCTTCCTGGGAAAGTGAGAGAAACAAAGGAAATAATTATAAACAAGATCCAGCACAACATTGAACTGAAAGAACAGAAATTAAACATAAGTTGACCATGTCTTATTCCTAAAGGCTCACCAGAAGCTTACGAAATTCCTCGGCATCATCAACACCATGGATCACCAAGCAGCCACTCTGGTTGAGATATTTGTATTCTGATGCACCTTTTAACTTAAGTTTATCTGAGAAATCAAATAAAAGTTCTGAAAATGACATATTCTGCATTTTCTTTAACTAATTTATTTTAAAAAAAGGATCTTTAACTAATTTATTAGAATGAAGCGGTTGTGACTTCTAAATACTGCAAAGCGAGAACAGAAAATTTATAGAGCACGACCAAAAAAGGAAAGTTCAATCTCTTAAATATTATCCTCGCTAGTAAATTAAAAAGTTATAGACACATAATATTGAAAGAACTTCCACTTCAACAGGGTTTTCTGACACCAACAAAAATTTCTCACTTTATAAATAATTTATAAACTGAATGCATAACTTCTATATTTTTCTGCTCGAAAGTTCCACTTCCACTTCTTTTACCAGTAACGTCCAGGCTAACCTGCACACTGCTCTCATGTTTCACAGGTTGTATGCATCCTCTCACCAGAACATATTTTTATCGAGTAACTTGACCCACCAAACCTAGCATGTAAGAGAAGTCATAGGTTTGTTGCCTCTGTTGGGATTCAAATCCTTGTCCTCGTTCCACTTCCATGTTTAACGTCTTGCTGGAAACACTACAGTTTTGTGACTGCTACTTTACACTTGTATCCTATTATATTGACTTATTGTAACTTCAAAATCTCAGGTATTCTAACCACACAGCATTAATAACAGTAGTTGTTATGACAGTGAAGACACTGGGCAAGGCAAAATCCATGTAAGTCCTACGAGTGAAATAAGCAACAAAAATATACAATCAAAAGTCCAATATCAACTACAGACCTCTCAAAGTAGGTGGAGCCCCTGCACATAGTTGGTAAAAGATATGATAGGACCTCTCTCCATTGACCAGCTGAACCGCTCTCGACTGCCCAAAGAAGACATTATGTTGCAAAAGATTTAAATTGTGAAAGTATGATATGACTACAACAAGGAATCCATGGTAGAGAGGAGAAGAGAACCCCACCTTTTCAAGAAGTACTACTCATATTTATAGCATTGAGCATTGGACATGCACAAAGATGTTACGAAGTCAGTCACAATTATCAAAAGACAATTACAATAAATAGCATTCTTCTGGGAAAACCGAAGGACAATTACACCTACAGGATTGTATTTTAGCACCGCATATCCTTCCTGTTGCACTAAAATGCATTTCAATCAACTTTCCCTGCATCCATCAGGGACAACCATAAGAAAAAGTGCAACAAACGGGGAAATAACATAAATAAGCTTCTCCACTTCCCAGTCCACCACTCCCCTCCTCGAATAAAAGAAAAGTAGAAGAAAAAGAGGATCAGGCGTAGAGACGGACAAATCGACTGGAGTTGTCGTTCCTGGAAGTTTTGGCATTCCCAAAGGCCTCCAATATGTAGCTTGTTTGCAGCACCTCCTTCTCTATCCCGTTACTGCCTCCATCAAGCATAGCCAAGTATTCCATTGCAATTTTTGCTGTTTCCGTCTTCCCAGATCCACTTTCCCCACTGTATGATATGAAAAGAAATTAGCTCCTCTAAATCATTAAAACCACGATTACTTGATGATTACAATCTAAGCCATCGGTCACTGAACCAGAGTAGAAATACACACTTTCATCCCCAAAAATGACAAAGAAGCACTTTCGCCAACCTTATAATAATAGATTGACTTATATCATCTGCAAGATTCAAAAGATAAAGCAAAAAAAATAAGAGTCAGCTTGCATCTAAAGTTTTTAGGAGCTAACAAGGAGCTTTTGTAAATAATAAGGATGAACATGGTTATGAGGAAAACCTTCCATCATTCGATCGTAGGCAGTGTCAGCAATAGAATAAACATGAGGATCATTCAAGAGCTTCTTTCTGTAAGCTGTAACAAATTCATTCCCGTACAACTGGATGTCTTTGAACGGATTGATCGCAATTAAGACAGGCCCTGCCTTACTCTGCAAGCATAGGGGACAAAAAAATTAAAAGAGAAGAGACATGAAATTACATATGAGGCATAAATTCAGTTTAATATTACATACATATATTATATCCCGTGCATATCTGTGTTGAAGGTTGTGAAGAACTGACGGCTCGTTCAAATAACTAAGTTGCATGAGATCATCCACACCCTCAAGAACATCTGGATTAGCAGGTAATACATCTCCAACAGGCAATGCCACAACCTACAGTATGACGAAGTCTAAGTCCAATTGCAGCTGCTAACTTTAAATATCTATCATTAGGAAATAGCAGGAATATGTGAACTTACACTGTCATCAGAAAGTAATACCATAGCTTTCTCTCCTGAAGTTGATTGAATCTGTCCCGATACCCATTGCCCATTCCTTAGGCGACACCAGATGTGAAGCTTCTGAAAACAGAGCGTAAAAGTTAAGTGTGGCCAACTAAATATAGCTATTAGTTACATAACATAACCATCTGAGAACAACTCAGAAATCATCCAATAGTAAATAAACAAGACACCATGACGAAACCACGGGAGCTAAAACCAGCTACAATTTTAAATAAACAAGACACCATGACGAAACCACGGGAGCTAAAACCAGCTACAATTTTTACTCATCATTTAGTCAAAAATGTTAACTTTCTAGATAAACACACACAATAACTTAATGGAAAACTAATTTCTAGAAACCCATGAACTGAAAATACTGCAGAGATGCATTACCTTAGGTGTCCAACAAAATGGGGTAACTACTCTATGTGAACCTTACAAGTTACCCTTGTCGTCATAATTTGTCCAGACTCATATGGATTGTCTACCAACTAAACCCCTTAACATTTTGCAAAATTCCACAATTGAATCACGTTAATTAATAAGACATTGATTACACATAAATCTGACATAGTTGGAGTCTGTCATTTGAGCTCAACTTCCAAATACTCTTTTTTCAACTTCAACTAAATATTCTCCAAATGCCTACAACAACAACAACAGAATGTACGCAGACTTTACCTCTACCATTCTCCAAATACCTACATTATTTGCAAATAATCATAACTAATCGAATATCCAACCTTCGATTCAAAGCAATTAAGACAGTAAACATTGTAAAAAACTGAACATAATGTATACTTATTAACATTAACATTCGTTTACCTTCTTAACAAAATAATCCATACGATCATCCCATTCACTTACATCACACAATCTCCTTGTCCTCTTCCTCTTTACTCCATCCATCGCGTAAGGAGATTCGATATCTTCAATTTCCTTCACCTTAATACCCTCAAAATCATTCCTTTTCACCTCTTTACCCTCCTCCTCCTTCCTCTCCACCAATTCAACATCACTTTTCACCAAATTTCTTCCCAACATTCGCTTCGGCGACGGCGGCCTAGTTCTCGATTTCAGCTTCGGCCTAGCTGGTAACGCCGGCGGTAAGTCTTTTGGCTTCTCATTTTCATCCCTTTGCCGGAGCGAATCCAGCATTTCTTCCAATGAACTACGAACTATACTAGACGACGAAACTGACAACATTTTTAACTTTTTTTGGGTAAAAATTATACCTAGAAAATTAATTTCATTCGAATTTTAACAATTTCTGAAGCAACATTGCTCCTAAAATACAACTCCTAAAACCCTAATTCAGCTTCTTTTCACCAAACCAAAAAAAATCAAACTTGTAATGAAGAAAATGCAGAGCAAAAAAAATTACCAAAAGGAAATGCATAAACCTCGAGATTTTTGGAAAATATATGGAAAAAAAAAAAAACTTTACGAAAACCAATAAAACTCTGAGCTGTAGAACTTTTTTTTTTTTCTTAATTTCCCACCGAACAAGATTGTGGAAAACGAAAACTATTAAAAAAAAATTAAACAAATAATAACTTCTTTTTAGGCTAATTTTATTTGCATGATATGCAAAAAAAAAAAAAAAAAATAGAGGAAGAAGAACAGAGGGGGGAAATGAAAATGAAAATGCCTAATGGACAGAAAGGTAGAAATAGATAATAATACTATATGATGATGAGAAATTCATTTTTTATTTTATTTTATTTATGAAATTGAGAAAAGGGGCAAAGGGGGGTTGGTTTTTTATTTTTAGAAAAACAAAAACTGCCGTTCAGATAGAAACAAAAATAGAAAATAATGGATTTGAAAATTTGAAAATTTTATCATGTTTGGTATGAATATTGTAGGATGATTTGGATTGAAGGAACCGTTTGGATAAATTAATAAATAAATAAATTTGAATTTAGAGTTTGGTTGGGGTGGGGTGGAGGGGTGGGCGTGGGAGAGGGGGGTGGGGTTCGCTTAATTAAAGTAGTTTCTAAAATAGTGTATAGTTGAAATATTTGAAGTGGCAGACAGAGGCACCTGAAAGGGTAGCGGATAAAATGGAATATGGTGGAATCTAAAAATAAATTATAAAGTAGTATTTATAATAAAATATTGATTTTGAAATATTTTTTTCATAAAATTGATGAGAACGAAAATAAAAATAAAAGATACTCATTAAAAGTATATTTTAGTACACGTTGGTGTCGAGCCGAGGTCTATTGAAAATAATTTAAGCAGCGAGAAAGTTTTTACTATCTTCCTCATAATTCATAGGTTTGATTTGAGACGAGGTCTATTAAAAATCGTTTAGATAGAGAAAAATCTTATGCATACGCTACTCTTCTCATACTTCATAGGTTTGCCTTGAACCGAGATCTATTGAAAATCGTTTAAGCAGCGAGAAGGTTTGTACTATCTTCCTCAAATCTCATAGATTTGCTTTGTAATGAGGTCTATTAAAAATCGTTCAGTGAAAAAAAATTTATGCAGACTCTACTCTCCTTATATTTCATACGTTTGCTTTGAGCCGAAATCTATCAAAGATAATTTAGATAGAGAAAAGATTTATGCACACTTTACCCTTTTCATATCTCATCGTGTACGACTAACACTAGATATGTATTATTGTATTTCAGAATAGAATGAGCATTTGAAAATTACTCAAGTACTAAATCATAAAAAGAAATTAATCAAATCAAATAAAATGTTTATAAAGTATGAAATTATGAATTGAGAGTAAGCAATTTATATTTTTGATTGAATTTAATTGTATAAACATTTGATTTTGAGCCTGTATTGGATTGATTAGTTTTAGGTGTTTTTAGATCAAAAGTACTTTTACTTCTTATGATGTTTGACTGAGATAAAAAATATTAATTAAACACTTATTGTAAAGTCAAAATAACATTGAAAAAAATATCATTTTAATAATTTACCTTATGGTAGTGGGGTTACTCAAATTTGTAAAGCTGAAAAGGGAATTTCTAGTTGCTTTTTCAATTTGATGTTTTTTTTTTGCAGCTTATTGAGTTGTTTTATTATATATTGTACTGTCACTTCGACTCTTCTTTCTTTCTTTTTTATTTTGAGGCATGAGATAAAATGTTTAGCTTGTAGTAATTCAAAACTGTGGTGCAGTGGATGAGGTTGCTCCATCTCTTAATCAGAGGTTGAAGGTTCGATCCTGGATACACAAAAGACTCTGTAGGGAGCGCTGTCACCTTAATGTAACCTGCAACGCGCGATTCGAATTAATTGAGATTCCAATACAGGCACCGAATATCAGATGGGAAAAAAAAATTCAGAACTCTTTTCAACTTCTACATCAAACAAATACTTTTTTTCCCTTTCAATTTCACGTCAAATGATCTTTTCATTTTTATCATCAACTAGACAATGTTCACACCTAAATTAGGGTCTTATTATTTTGAATACCTAACCATCATAGAGTAATCAATAATACCATGTTAGGCTCTTTGCATTTTGAATTTCTAATCATCAACGTGTTTTGATTTTTGGGTATTATTACTTTGAATTACCTTTTTTTTCTTTATTTAAGTCGAGTGTATATTGATAGTCTCTTTATCTTTTCACTTTTGCCTTTACTTTAAGAGTTACATTAAATTTATTATTATTGTTAATTTTATTCTTAACATTCTAACCATTAACGTTTTAATAATGTTTACAATCATCTGTATCACCTATTTGTTGTCAATCTAGTAAGATTCATTATTCTTAGGACCAAAGTCCTAAAGAGGGTTCCTACTCAACATAATTGTCCATCATAATTAATTTATGTGATATCTTTTTATAAGGATAATTTTCAAGTATTTTTTTTTTTTAGCCTTGATAATCTTCCTTCATAATTTTATGCGAATGGTACGATCCAACACAATTTTCCATCATAAATTTACGCGATCAACAATACTTTCTCAATGTGTATTATTTCTCCTAAGTTAAATTAGTATTGCTTTTATTAATGTGTTGCAACGGATGATTAGTGTAATATCATATAAGAATTTATGTTATACAAAGTGATGATATCAATACTTTTATGCATGTTATTAGTACAAGGTAACCGATAATAATATATTATCACTCTATTTTAGGTTATAACAATATCATGTTTGAAATGAATAGCATGATAAATCTACTTAACCGAAAATATAAAAATAAATTCACATTATTGGTGCATAAAAATATTTTATTATATTTTTAAAAAGGAACATGGGAAAACAAGACAAAAACGTAACAATCCTCGAAGATATCATGCTGTTCATTGGAGCCATAACATGAATTTTAAAATTTGAACTTTTGAAGCAGGAATACGTTTGAAAACTTGGATACTAGCAAATGTTAAAATTATTAATTATTCATATGGCAAAAATGTCAAAATACTTGTCGTATCAAAGAGGGAAAAAAAATTTGAACATAAACATTGTACTACTACCAAGTTTTAAAGACACATTTTGCATGGCGACGGGGTAGATCAGAAACCTGGCTAGCTATAAATTCGGACAAATTATTAATTAATTACTACAAATGTATTCACATTAAATTTAGAACTTAATTATTAACTCTTAAAGTTGTCGTTTTAAATTTTAGAAGTTAAAAACATAAAATCTTAGCTTCATGTCTGATTTTGCAACTCAACTCCCACTAATACAAATTTAAAAAGGGGATGTCTTTATTGACAAAAAATAACAGAATGAAAATATTGGTTTTATTGGAGTCCCACATCAGCGGGTTAAAGGTCCTTGCTCTCTGGTCTTGGGCAATCCTCCCCTCATGAGCTAGCTTTTGAGGTTGAGTTAAGCCCAAAGACCATTTCTTTATCAGGTTTGTAATTATTTCTTTGTACTAACGGTTATATTTTCCTCTTCAAATTGAATGTTGGTAGCAAAACTACCCGAATGTGATGCTACTTCAACAACCTTAAGTTATGCCCAGTTTATTATAAATATTTTACATGGTTGTTACCATTTTGGAACAATTTTAGACATGTGATAACTAAAATTAATCTTGACAAGACTCATTAGTAATTACTTTAAGCAAAGTATTTGAAGTTTCATAGTTGTAATATTTGGCTTGACTTTAGCCACATCATTTCTACCTTATTTTAGTAATAAATAACTCAAATTCAATCACATTTACTTCCCTTCAGTCATTTTCGCCTCAAGTAATGTATCTATGACTAAATTCAATTGTTCTTACCTGAATTTCAACCACCTATTTAAGAAATGAATATGATAGAATGGAAATAATCATGGGCACTAGACTTCGAGGTTGAGTTAAACTCAGAGTTCATTTAACATGGTATATCAGAGTCATGATATCCTAATGTGAACCCTCCAAATAAATTGTACACGTTGTACGAATCAGATGATGTCCAACTATGCATGCTCTGGCTCTGGAACCTACAGGATCTCCTTAAGCTCATTTTGATGGTTGAATTAGGCCCAATGTCTATTTACTATAGTATACAATTATATAAATATACTAACATGTCCAGATAACTTGTAAAATTCTTACAGTTGGTCAAAGCAAAATTAACAGTGTTTCTTCCCATTATTAGTTTAGCTTTAGAATGACAGCTAATACGTTAATTGAGGAAAAAAGACATGCACAAATAGACGAGCTAGAACAAAGTGCAAATTTTGACAAATCAAAAAACCGGGCCAGCTCATACCTAATCCTCCATCTGTGTTGGAGATTAATCTCATCCTTATTGTTATCATGGCCTATCATAATATATGTATATGTAATCATATCCACCAAAATTATCCCTTATATTTGGGTCAATTTTAAAAAAGTTCTTTAAATGTGTGATCATCAAATAGTTTTGATAGATATTTTAAAATTTGTCAACATTATTTAACACTTTTGATTTTCATTCATTTTTCAACAAACATCATCAATTAAATTTATAGGTTTATTTTCGTAAGTAATAGTGTTTTGAAACAAATTCCTGATGGAGTTATGTCGATGGAGTTCAAATAAATGTGAGAATTCAATTTGATGCTATTGAGTTGTTGTTTTGATTGGGATGATTTTGTTATTTTATATGTTTTCGAATACAAGAATCCGTATATAGGCACAACAACTTTAACACAAGTTCAAGTCTCAAAACAAGAACACCTGTGAAGTTCCTTAACACCTTCAACACAAGATTAAAAGTAATCTATCCAAGAAGTGTGTTATTTTTCAGAAATAAGATGAAATAGAAATGTAAAGTCAAGTCCCCCGACTTCATGGAGTGTCCTTAAGGAATAATTTTCCTCACTGTACCCGAGGTTATTGAATTTTCTTCTCAGGATAAAATGGCTTTCAATCCAACAATAAATGTACCTCAAATTGTTGGATTCGTCGAACTCACTCAACAGCTAATGATCACAAGGAGTTTTTGAAAATATGAAGAGTGTTTTTGCTGTAAAAAATCATGTCTATACTTGAGGAATATATAAGGTATTTATAGCCTTTAATGTATCCTTTTGAAAAGGATGCATTGATTCAGCAAAAAGACACCTATTTAGTACAGTCGCGTCACCTGCGCGTCAGTCTGTGCTGAATCTGCGCCTGATCTACGGTCGCAGGTGACACTATCCAAATTCCAGTAAATACCTGCGATGCACCTGTGCCCGCAGGTTATCAAAGTGCGCATGCAGATCGCCCTACAGCGCGAAACAGTGTTCCTTTTACCTCAAAGGGTCGCATCCCTTCAAGATGCGTTGCGTATGTGTTAGCATGGCATCCGAAATGCGCCCGCACCTAGAGAAAAATAATTCTATCAGATTTTTGGATTAAAATTTTACTTGTAAAATAAGTTTCAAATAAAATTCGTCTAAAAAGATAAATCTCATCAATCGATCATTTGACAAATCCAAATCCGGAGCCAAGTCGAGCGGGCAACAATAGCACGAGGCACCACTTTGTACTTGCCTCACGATCCATGTGGAGTAAAGTGTTCCTCATTATAAACACTTTAAATTTCCCTTCTCCCACTAATGTGAGAGAATTAGTGAACTTTCCATTAAAAGAGTACACTTTCCATTTTAGTGACTCTATTTTCCTCCACTCTTTTCCCCTCTATTTTCCATTCACACACATTGAACCCAACAGATTTGAGATTTGAGGGTGGCAAATTTGATCTTGCAGGTAGCTAGACATCTTATTGGTGGAGGTTTTATCGGCGCGTCATCACCTAATAATAACATTGTCACTATAATATATATAAAGAAGGATTATTAATATATATCATTTGAGCATCGAGTTTATCAACAGGCTCGAAGTATACAGAATATATACACTGTCAGTTTATATATACTATTAACAATTATACACTAGTTATACTTTATACATATTTTGTAAAATAGACAACCGAATAGTCCTCATCCATAACTCCCAAATTATAAAGGCAATAGTATAATGTATATAGCCATTATCTCAAGGGAAAATTACAAAACATACATCTTAACCGACACCGCTTACACAGATTCCCATCCTTACAAAATATTACAAATTTCAACTAATTGTGTATCTTCTTGGATGTATCGTGTTGAGACAGGGATCACATAGCTGATAGCTAGTTGTTAATAGTTTGTAGCTTAACTTAATTAGTTCAAGTTAGTTACAAGTTATTAGGAGTAGTTAACTGATGTGGCAGTGGTAGCTAGCACTAACTGACTCTGACAGTCTGTATATATATACTGATGTACTGTTACATTGAAGAATCGAAAAACACTTTACACATTTCATTCTACTCTATCTCTCTTCTCCTACTACTACTTCTAGAATTTTCTTCTAAACACCATTGTTGAGATCTGTGCAATGCATCAACTAACATGGTATCAGAGCCAATGAGCTCGCAATTCGGTTTGTAGAATCGATCCTTCCTACTTGAATTATTCATCTCTTTCTGCTCGTCTTAGATCTGTAAAGTTTGTCAATGGCTTCCACTACAATTGAGCTAAGAGCCACAGTTGAGGCCAATCATCCTCTGTATTTAGCCCCAGCTGATACCAGTGGTATATCCCTAATTTCATTACAGCTGACAGGATCAAATAACTATGCCTTGTGGAATCGATCGATACGCATTGCGTTATTAGGTCACAACAAACTTGGAATTATTGATGGAGAATGGAATGAGGAGAAATTTGATAAGAAATACTGCATCAATGGGAACGATGCAATGCAATTGTGTTGTCCTGGTTAATGAATTCAGTAGCCTCAAATCTTATTAGTGGCATTGCATACTGTAGACACCTAATTTTGTCCCTCCCCGATAGCATTTTTACCATTTTACCTCCGTATTACTACGTGTCCTCATTCGTATAATTATATCCCACAAAAATACAAAAATAACAACCCTTAACAAAATCTCTAACAAATTAAATCCCTAACCTTATCCTAACAACCTACCCCACTACCCAACCCCACCTTACCCCTACCCCTACATGACCCCCCCATTACGTTTCTTTTCCATTTCTTGGAAATATATACACCCACAGTAGACTGGAAGAGAAAAGGAGATACTCATATCATCATGGTCCATTTTCTCCCAAAACAGAAAACACAAACAATATATATAGCAAGAGAATTCCATTAACACAGACCTAACTAGATATACACACTACTATTCACGAAAAACACAAAGAAGCTTCCACAAAAATTTTCATACACACAATACAGCAAAAACACCTCACAAGGAACACACACATATCATCTTCTCCATTCGATTCATTCACAACTCCCATGGAACAACACACTCTCACAGAATTCCAATGACCCTCACTAACAATTTCATGGACACACATACCAGTGGGGGGGGGGGGGGGGTGAGAGAAAACCAGAGAAAAAGAGAAAGAGACGAAAGATATAAGCAGAAACTAGTAAAGAGGAGAAAACCGGTGAGCGAGGGATTAGGGAGATCGAAATCGGGTTTGGGTTGGTCTTTGTTTTCGCGATATCTGTTTTGAACAAATTTGGGTTGTGATTTCGCGATTTCACTATTGGTTTGTGATTCAATTTGGACTCGGGCTGGTCATCGGTATTTGATTCGGGTCGACGAAAAATGGAAAAAGGGTAAAGATCAAAGTTGTTCAGTTCGTGATTGATTTTCGATTCGAGATTCCGACGTGGACTCCGTCTCTTTTTGTTGAGTAATAAAGAAAAATTTGAGGTCCATTTCTTCTTCCATTCTCTATTTTTATCTCAAGTTTTTATTATTGTTACGGATGTGAATGTTTTTGTGCGCCTACCATGTTTGAATCTTAATTGCGTATTGGTTGATGTTGGATTTGAATATTGAAAAAGTGAATTGATAATTGACGCATGTGTTAATCATTGATTGATAAAAATAAAGTTGGGGGCGGGAATCCAAATTGGTAAAAGTGAATATTATGGTATTTTGGTTCATTGTTTATGTTGAATGTGATATGTCGTCGAGCGGGCAGACAAACATTAGGCCGGATAGGCAAATTTAGAATTAGTGAATTATTGGAATATTGAAATATTTGTTGAATGTCTTGTCACCGCATTTGAAAAGTGTATTCATTTGGCCGGGGAATGCCCCGAGGTATTTGTATTTATTCACCGGGGAATGCCCCGAGGTATTTGTATTTATTCACCGGGGAATGCCCCGACGTACTATGTTGGCAAAAGATGATCGTGATGAAGACTCGGGGCATCGGGTAAAGCAACGGATTTTAGCCTAGGACTAGTTTAGAATAGGATTTATATTTTTACATTTTTCTGTTCCGAATTGTAATAATTAGACTGGACATTATGATTTTGGATTTGTTTTGTTTTTGTGCGTTTGATTGATTGTTTTATGTATTTTTGTGTAGTTTATACATCCGTGATATCAAATTAATCGATACGCTCCACTAAGCAACCGTGGTTGAACCATGGGATCGAGGAGGCAAAGCAACCGTGGTTGAACCATGGGATCGAGGGGTGCCTAACACCTTCCTCTCTGTCAACAGAATTTCTTATCTAGAATCTTTGTTCGCAGATAAGTTTTAGAGCCAAAACCGTTTTGAAAAGGGATTTTCAAAGGTGACTTGGCACACCTGATTATGCCAAGTGGCGAATCTGAATAAAAAATGTAAATAATCTTTTTTCGAAGTAAATTTTCAAGCTTTTGTCACTTTAATAATAAAAATCCTTCGAACTTTTAAATTATTCTTTTTAGTGTAAAAAGGGTTGTGACACGTATAGTCTGAGTGCTCACACAGTTTGGGAAGATCTGCGTGAAAAGTTTGACAAAATTGATGGTTGTAGATCGTTTAATCTTCACAAAGATATTTCGACAATCAATCAAGGTACCTCATCTATCTCTACAGATTACTCTAAATTGAAGGACTTATGGGGTGAACTTGAAGCCCTAATTCCAGTGCCTGGTTGCGATTGTGCCAAATCTAAGGATTTTATTGCTCACATGCAACGACAAAAACTATATCAATTTCTCATGGGACTCAATGAGTCATATATGTAAGCTAGAAGTTAGATACTTATGATGATACCTCTACCAAATGTCAATCAAGCTTATGCTATGTTAATTAGTGATGAAAGCCACAGGGTTGTGTCCACTAGCTCTAATGTCCTAGGACCTGCTCCGGCCTTCTCAACTGCTTTGTACTCTAATAAAAGTGCAGGGTATAATGGAGGTTACCACAACTCCAGAAAGTATTCTCCACTGCAGTGTGATATTGCAAGGGTAAAGGTCATACTAAGGAAACTTGCTATAGAGTCGTTGGTTATCCTACAGATTATAAGTTCAGGAAGAAAGGGGGAGCTGGTAACTTTTTCTTAGCTGGTCAGGCCTTCACTGCTAAATTTGATACTAAAACTTCCAAACTTTCACTCACTCTACATCCACAGGATACAAATGTGATTTCAAGATGTCCTGCTCAGTAACCTTTGATCCCCACCAGTGGCCTGACCTTCATATTTATAAAAGAACAGTATGACAAGATCATTTACATGTTGAACACCTCCAATCCTTCCTCAGTACCTTCTGCTAATATGACAGGTACTATCAATCCTAATAAACTAGTCTGAATTATTGACATAGGGGCAACAAACCATATGGTATCTGATCTTACTATGTTGAAAGATGTTAATCATGTCTCACCTTCTGTAACTAGACAAGTATATTTGTCTGATGGTAATTTTTCTTCAGTCACTCATATTAGTTCCACTCCTATCTCCTCTAGGAGCTTTATTACCAATATTCTTCATGTCCCTTAATTCAAGCATAATTTTCTATCTATTGCCCAGTTAACTAAAGAGTTGGGTTGCTATGTGTCGTTTTTCCCTGATTTCTGCCTCTTTCAGGATCTCTTCACTGGGAAGGTGAGGGGGATTGGTAGATTGAGGGTGGCTTGTATTACCTTCTGTTACAAGAAAGTGAAGATGTTGACAAAGCAGTCATGAGTGCTTCTGTGATCAATTAAGATGTGTGGTGCATCTGCATACTCCAAGTCAAGGCTCTACTGATATTGGGCTATGGCACCAAAGACTTGGTTATGTGTCTTCCTATATTTTTAGACATTTATTTTCAGCTTTTTCTGATAAGTGTCTCACTACTTTGAATCAGTGTGTTGTGTGTCCTTTAGCTAGACAGACAAGATTACCTTTCTCCAATAGTACTTCTAAAACTAGTTCTTGTTTTGATTTGATTCATGCTGATGTATGGGGACCATATAACACTGCCACATATGATGGTAATAAATACTTTCTAACCCTTGTTGATGATTTCTCAAGAATGATCTGGATTTTCTTATTGAAATTGAAATCAGATGTTTGTGTAGTCCTTAAACAATTTCTTGCTTATGTTAGAAACCAGTTTCACTCAAGTGTGAAGATCTTTAAATATGATAATGGAACAGAGTTTATCAATTCAGTTTGTACCTCTTTATTCATTGACTTAGGCATTGTGCATCAGACTTCTTGTCCCTACGCCCCTCAGCAAAATGGTGTAGCTGAGAGAAAACATAGACATTTACTGGAAGTTGCCAGAGTATTAAGATTTCAAGCTCACATTCCCATTAAATTCTGGGGTCACTGCATACTTACAGCAGCCTGCAATATCAATAGACTTCCTTCTTCTAGTCTAGGCAACAAATTATCTTTTGAACTCCTTCATAATAAGAAACCTTTCATTCATCACTTGAAAGTTCTAGGGTGCTTATGTTATGCCAAGGTTCCCCTTCCTAAGGACATGTTTTCTGCCAGAGCTCAACATTGCATATTAATGAGATACTCAGATACTCAAACGGGTTATCTTCTTTATCATTTGAATAATCATACCTTCTTTGTTAGTAGAGATATTTCCTTTAGAGAAGATGTCTTTCCCTTCCAACATTCCCAACCACACCATTCTCCTATATTTGTTGTACCTGAATTTTTCCTTGCTGACACTCCTTCACCTACTGATCATACCTCTCATACCACTTCTCCTTTCTCTGCGGACACTTCTATTGATCATTCTTCTATACCTATAGTTCCTTCCTCCTCTACTATATTACCTACTCCTACTACATTTGCTGATCACAAGGCAATTCCTTATCCTTTGGCTGTTGTGCTATCTTCTGACCACTTATCCAGTACTTATCAGACTTTCCTTGCTGGGACTTCTATTGTTGAACCATTCACCTATGTTGAGGCTTGTGTATACCCTAGGTGGGTTGCAACTATGCAGCAAGAGATTGCTGCCTTGGAAGCAAACAACACATAGAAGGTAGTTTCTCTTCCTGATGGCAAGCATCCTATTGGATGCAAATGGATATACAAAGTGAACTATTATGCTAATGGGGATGTTAAGAGGTTCAAAACAAGACTTGTAACCAAAGGCTTTAATCAACAAGAGGGCATTGACTACCAGGAAACTTTTTCTCCGGTAGTAAAAATGGTCACTGTGAGGACTATTTAGTCTATAATTGCTGCTCAACATTGGCACATCCATCAAATAGATGTGTACAATGCATTCTTATAAGGGTATTTATTTGATGAAATCTTTATGGAGTTGCCTCGGGGCTTTCAGAGTCAGGGGGAGAAGAGACCAGTTTGCAGACTTCTCAAGTCCTTGTATGGACTCAAGCAAGCCCTAAGGCAGTGGAACTCTAAACTGACTAATGCACTAATGACTATGGGTTTCAAGCACAGTCACTATGATTACTCACTCTTCATAAAGAAGATAGATAATGAACTTGTAGTCATATTAGTATATGTTGATGACCTGCTAGTTACAGAAAGCAATATTAAGTTGATTGAGGAAACAAAACTTGAGTTGCAAAGGATCTTCTGGATGAAATACTTGGGAGACTTGAGATACTTCTTGGGCATTGAATTCGCTAAATCAGATAAGGGTATACTAATGCACCAAAGAACGTACAGTTTGGAACTGATTTCTGAACTTGGAATGGGTGCAGCTAAACCAATTGGTATACCTTTTGAACTAAATAGCAAGTTAACAACTCATGAGTTTGATTCTCACATCAAAGTGGCAGGAACTACACATGATGAGTTACTTCCAAATGCAGGTGAATATCAGAGATTGATTGGCAAACTATTGTACCTAACAATTACCAGACCTGATATAGCTTATGGGGTTCAAACACTGAGACAATTTTTAGCTCAAACAAAAAGGTCTCATATGGAAGCAACATTAAGAATAGTAAGGTATGTTAGGAATCATCCTAGCCAGGGAGTGCTATTATCCAGCAACAAGAAGAAAGTTTTGACTCCCTATTGTGATGCTGATTGGGCTCCATGCCCGAATTCCAGAAAGTCAATAATAGGGTATTGTGTCAAATTAGGAGATTCATTAATATCATGGAAGTCAAAGAAGCAAAGTACAGTGTCCAGAAGCTCTGCAGAAGCAGAATATAGAAGCATGGCTTTCACAATTGCAGAAATTATATGGATAGAAGGACTATTGAAGGAAGTTGATTATAAAGTGAGTCTACCAGTTACTCTCTATAGTGACAGTAAAGTAGCAATTCAAATAACTGCAAATCCAGATTAGCAATTCAAATAACTGCAAATCCAGTGTTTCGTGAGAGAACAAAACACATAGATATAGATTGTCACTTTATCAGGGAGAAAATCATTCAAGGGCTGATCAAAACTGAATATGTACATTCATCTGAACAACTGGCTGATCTTCTAACTAAAGGCTTGGGAAAACTGCAGCATGACCACTTGAACTTCAAGCTGGGAGCACTAGACATCTTTGCACCACCCAGCTTGAAGGGGAGTGTTGAGACAGGGATCACATAGCTGATAGCTAGTTGTTAATAGTTTGTAGCTTAACTTAATTAGTTCAAGTTAGTTACAAGTTGTTAGGAGTAGTTAGCTGATGTAGCAGTGGTAGCTAGCACTAATTGACTCTGACAGTCTGTATATATATACTGATGTACTGTTACATTGAAGAATAGAAAAACAGTTTACACATTTCATTCTACTCTATCTCCCTTCTCCTCCTACTACTTCTAGAGTCTTCTTCTAAACACCAATGTTAAGAGCTGTGCAGTGCATCAACTAACATATCGGGAGCTAATTATGTATCTCGACAGATTCAAAATCGAAAAAAATGTATCGGGAGCTAATTATGTATCTCTACAAAGAAAAAAATATATTTTCGTTGGATGTATAATGTATCTCGGCATACCCAAAATAAAAAAAAAAATCAAAAATTAATTATGTATCTTTACCAAAAAAAATGCATCTTTGTTGGATGTATAAGGGGCTAATTATGTATTTCGGCTGACCCAAAATCAAAATTTTCAGTAATTATGTAAAATATCGAAATTTTCTCTAATTAAGCTTCAAACTATCCCGATTTATGTTGTTTTACCTTATTTTAGACCAAACAGATGTAAGGGCTCTCTTTTTATCAGTCTTCTCTTGATTCCCTTTTTGTTAGGTAACTATTAACGTGATCACTTTTTATTGGCATGTGCTTCGGTTAGCTTTAATCATGGAACATTATTACTGAACAAGATGGATATATGGACCTTCTGATTCTGACTACATGTGAATGCTCCTTTAACTTGTCCAACAATGTTCACTAAAGTGTGTTCCAATTTCCCATTTGTTTTTTCCTTTATGGTGAAACTTTCCCTAATTCCTTGCTTCTTCTTTCCTTCTCTTTTGGTGTCAATCATCATTCCCCCTCATTTATTTTTTCATAGTAACAACAATAAAGATAATAATATATTGAGTGAAATTTCACTAATGGAGTCTGGCGAGAGTAGAGTGTATGCAGACGTTTTTCACTATTTTATAGAGGTAGAGATGTTTTCAGAAGACTCTAGGCTCAAGTGCAACGAATCCAAATACAAAAAGGAAAGAAATAGTTATGGAAACACTACAACTAACAAAAAAAAGTAGGAGTATTTTTTTAGTATTAGTAAGCTTTTCAAAATCGGTTCCGATTAATTTAAACTCACACTACATATTTTATAAGATTTCTTTTCTTATTTTAGGGATTCAGACTCAAAATATTTGACATATAAACATTATTAATACTAGTTTTTAATATACTTATAAATTTAGAATTTTATAATAGTGCTTATTTTTCAATTATAAAGACAATAAGGTAATTATTTGTGAACTTTAAGTCCTTTATCAGCATGATGCAAGTAAAACTTGTGAATGATGTGCTTTAATTCTAGGTTGTCGGGTGAAAATGCTCCAATATCTTACGTCATGGTATCGGCATTTAAGTCAAATTTGTAATAAGCAGAGGCGGGGGTGGATTCAGGATTTTCAGTGAGGGGTTCAGTAGTACATATACGGACTAGTCGAGGGGTTCAACCTCTATTATTTATACATAATTTTTTTTTATCATGTAAAAATAGTATAATTTTCCGACGAAGGAGGTTCGGATGAACCCCTGGAATACATGTACATCCGCCACTGAGCAGAGGCGTACTTAAAATTTCGAGAGAATTGATTTAAGTATTTTTTTAGAAGAATATAATACGACTATATATTTTCTCTAGTTCAAAATAAGTGAATTTTTGAGCTACATTTTAATGTCCAAAATAAATGAATTGTTTATTCTTCAAGAGATATATTGAAAATTTCTTCCAATTTCACCTTTCATTTACACTTTCTACGTTACAGCCTACAGGTTCCAAGAGACTTAATTCACTTTGTTATAATAAGGCTGAAATTTCAAGAATAGTTTGATAAAATCTAAAAAAGTAAAATAATATTTATGTCATGTTTTTTTTTCCTTAATAGGTGTGCACGAAGCATGAATTCACTTTTTTGGAATTAGAGGGAGTATGATATAATGAGGGGAGCATAGGTTCACATGAACACGATGACCCCTATCCAAATACGCTCACGATAATAGGTAAAAATTGACAAATCTATCCACTTCGAATCAATTTTAGATAAGATGATTCAAGTTAAATATGACTAGACTTTGATGGATGAAGTCGATGCACATATAAATAAAGTTAGCCATATGAAATTTTAGATATGTTATATGAAGTTAATTAACTTGATCAAACTTAACTACAAACATTAGTGTCTAAAGTAGTTTCAAAGTGAACAAACAACAACAATAGCAACACACTCAATGTGGTCCCATAAAGTAAGTTTGGGGACGATAGAGCGTATGCAGACCTTATATAACTCAAAGGTGAGTCAGAGAGGTTGTTTTCGATAAATTGCTTAAGACAAAACATTATAAAGTAATAGAATTAGGTAGATATTAAATAATGATATTTAAAAAGCATGCATCGTGAAAAATTTACTAGGACAAAGAGAAAGCAAAAGTGTGAAATCTTAATAGCTCAGTTGGTTGACGATTTAAACTTTCAACTTATTGGTAAATGTACGGTTTCCACCTTATAATACCCTCACCGCATTCTCTCCCCCTGCCCCTGCCCCCGCCCCCTCCCCACTCTCCCCCTTCCCCCACCCCCACCCAATCCCAAAAAAGTAGCTAAAATAACAAAACAAACACCCACCTTAATAAATTTGCATAAATTTTCACCCTTACAAAGTAATTACAAAATTCAGCAAATTATATATTTTCGTTGGATGTAATAGGGAGCTACTTATGTATCTCGACAGACTCAAAATCGAAGAAAATATATCAAAAGCTAATTATATATCTTTAAAAATAAAAAATTATATGTTCGTTAGGTGTATTATGTTTCTCCAAAGACTCATAATTGAAAAAAATATATCGGGAGCAAATTATGTATCTTTACAAAGAAAAAATGTATTTTTGTTGGATGTATCTAGAACTAACTATATATATCAACAAATTAAAAATTAAAATTTTCAGTAATTATATAAAATATAGAAATTTTCTATAATTAAACTCCAAACTATTGGAGATTTTTGCCCAAAAGAAAAAGTTTGATAATTTTGGGCTTCCACGACAATCTTATTGGGCTCCCTAAATTATCTTGTGGACTAATTCCACCTAATGAGTTGCTCCAGGCCCATCATTGCACTCTCCAACAATGCGAGCTACGATACCGAACTTGCTGAACCCTAAACCCTTCTTAGCATTCAGAAGTGTAGTGTGTAGAACAATTCCTTCCATCTTCGCCTTCGTTTAGCTATGGCGAAGAACAGAAACAAGAAGAGAAATGGCCCAGCTGCTATGGATGTTTCCACTGACCAGACGGTCACGGGTCCCCAGGGTAATTCAGTAATTAACTACTGCAATTTTTCAGTTTCTTCGTTTATTATTATTATTATTATTAAATCATTTTTATTTTTTCTTGGACTTTCACTGATTTTAAAGAATCAAAAATATTAATACTCATTAGTTCTAATTGTAGGAAATTAATTTGTTTTTATTTCATACTGATAAGGGCTTTTGGGGAGCTACAGTAATTACAAGCTTAGCAGCATTTAGGCCGTAACATTTGGCAACCAAAAAATATTGTGCTTTTTCAATGATATCGAAGCATTTTTATCGTCACCCCACTTAACATGTGTACTATGAAAATTCACAGGCTCTGATACCATTAACAGGATCTCTTAGGCTGGGGTATGCCACTCAGCCTACCAGACCAGGATTAAGCCTTAGTCGGAAGACCGAACCAAAGCACCAACCGAAATAGAAAAGAATCTTAAGTAATTTTATGACTGTATGAATTCTTTTATCCAAACATGGGGCCTGTCAGAGATTCAATAATTTTGTGTTAAACCTATGTGTCTAGAAGTTCTAATTGTGCAGAATTCGCCCTTTTCTTAACAATACGGGCTAGAGAGGCACAACTTACTAGACGGAGTCACAGAGACAAGGTTAACATAAGTGTATTGAACACGACTGTACCTCTATTTTGGAACCAAGTCAAGAAATTAAAAAGATTCTTTTATATTTTGATAGAGTCTGGAACTTTCATAGTTAACATGTCAGTGAAATTAGATCTTCAACATAGATATAAGAAATCTTTCAGCCGAACATAGTCACGGCTGGATTAAGGTAGAAGTTTAATTAAATGAGTACAAGTAGTAAAGAGATATGTACCTGACTAGCCGGGAACCAGACTGAAATAGTAGTATAGTAGTAAACAAGTAGCTTCTTCTTTATTTAATTCTTGAATATGTTACAAGGAGAGAGAGAGTTTTGAAAACAAAAGGAGAGAATTTCTGAACTCCTGCCTCTTCCCAAGAATGAGGCGCTTATAAATAATAAAAAAGAGAATCTTGCACAGTAATGGATGGGTCCCTGTGCACAGTGATTTTACTATTACAAAGAGGAAAATTATTATGGTCTTTAAACAGTCATGTCTTATCCATCAGTCATGTGTTGTCTTTAGTCATGTGTTGTCTTTTCCTTTCCACTTCTTGATGAATGCTTCAGCCTTTTCAATTTCTTCTTCTTCTATCAGAATTTCCGGAGGTTGAGAATTGGTAATATATTCAGTATTTGTTTCGGTACTATTCATTGAGATTTCTGAATTTTGCTCAATAGTTTGAAGTAGTTTATCATTATCATCATTATTATTATTAATCTTAATCTTAATCTTAATCTTACAAAAATTTGCTTAATTTTTGTTGATTTATATGTACGTTTGTTAATTTCAGCAATGGATACTTCAGAATCAGCAGCTCCAAAACAAAATATAGGTGGATCACATAGGTAAGTTGTTTAATTTTCACTTACGTATTAATTTATGCTTAAAGTTGTACACCATTCGTAACTAGTTAGAAAGTAAGACATTCATGTATAAAATTATTATGACGTTTGGTTTGCAATTTAGGAGCACGCATAGCTAATACATGTATAAGTTACGAGGGAATTGGTGTATAATATTATACAGAGTAT
>NC_061117.1:221810737-221881099 GCF_002878395.1 Capsicum annuum | reverse complement strand
GAGTACAGATGAAAAGGACAAAGAATGTAAGGAAAATGAAAGCCATCGCAAAGGCTATTTCAAAAAGTGAGAAATTGGACGAAAGAATCACTAGGAGCGAAAGCAAGATAGAGAGAACGAAAGATGCCAAAAAATTATACGAGTGAATAGTTCTTTTTTTGTGATTTTAATTCTGAATGAGTGGTGATTTTGTTTTGTTAAAGTTCTCACCAAGGGCCAGTAATCAGTATAAGAGTTATCTTTCATTATAATTGCCTAATTCTTTCTCCAAATCGTGTCAATGTTCTTGTATTTCCTTCCATGGGATACAAACATCCGTACTTTGTGCTTGATACAATAGTATACTGACTTGTTACTGAAACATAACACAAAGATCGAGAAAGAGTGCATGCAGGCTTTACCAAGGCAGTTTTCTAATGACTCTCGATTCAAGTAGAACAAAGCAAAGCAGTTAATGTATTTTAACATGTATGTCACTAAAAAAAATTGAAATACCGAAAAAACAGTCCAGTACTTTTAACAAATTGTGAAACGGACAAAAGTTCAACACTACCCTGGAGCTTATTTGAAACGGAGTAAAGTACTCTCGAGTATTATTTTTTGATCCCTCACCTTAACGGAGTGTAAAAGGGGCCAAAACTATGAAATGGATTCACTATTGAAATATTGATATGTAAATGTAATCCTCTTAAAAAAACTGAAAAAAGAAAATATTTCTTCTCCTCTCAATTTCATGGCGCTCCAGCACTCGGCTTTTGGTACACTAACAACTTCAGCTCAAATGAAGTTGGCTTTTAGCAGTTTCAAATGCTACGACCACTTTCGTCCTATTACTATCTCAAGGTTGAAGCATCTTCCTCGAAGAATTCATGGCAAGTAATTCCTCTTTTCTAACCTCCCTAGTAATCTCTCGGTTTTTATTCTTCAATTTTGGAGTATTTTATTTAATTTGATTTCTCTTGAGGTCAATAATTCGGATATTTTAGTTAATTCGATACAAATTCAGTTTGAATTCAACTACTTTTTGAGTTTTTCAGTTGAGTCGATACAACTTTGATTACTTTTAAGATCAATATCTCGGAATTTCAGTTATTTCGTATACAAATTCAGCTGAACTCAAACTACTTTTTAAGTTTTTTTCTTCTTCATTTTTTAGAATATTAGTATTTAATTTGATTACTGTTGAGGTCAATAGCTCGGAAATTTCAGTATTGGATACGAATTCAGGTGAATTCAAGTTCTTTTAAGTTTTTCTTCATCATTTTTTTTTATAGATTTATTTAATTTGATTAATGTTGAGTTCAATATCTCGAAATTTCAGTTATTTTGGATAAAAATTCAGGTAAATTCAAGTACTTTAAGTTTTTCTTCTTCATTTTCTTAGAAATTTATTTAATCTAATTACTGTTGAGGACTTGAGGTCAATAGCTAGGAAATTTCAGTTTTTTCAATTCAAATTCAGGTGAATTCAAGTACTTACTGAGAAGTATTGTAATTTTTTTTTCTTAATTGTTTAGAAATTTATTTAATTTGATTACTGTTGAGGTCAATAGCTCGGATATTTCAATTAGTTCGACTTGAATTTAGGTGAATTCAAGTGCTTCATGAGAAGTTTTGACTTCTGATACATGTAGTTGCTCTAAGTCGATGCATAACGTCTGCCTTTTCTATTCTGATCCATAATAAACCAAGCTATTTGATCATACCAGGTAATTCTATTTACTTTTCGCTGTTCGTTCTTTCAGGTGCCCATTGCAATGTGGAGCCAAGGAAAATGCTTAGCAGAAGTATTTCATCCAACAAAGAAAAAATGAAGGATCTCCATGAGGATGTTTTTTCTTTGTCAATGATTTGCACTAGTGCTCCAATTAGATGCACGATGCTCTCAACTGCTCTCGTAGGTATTCTCCTCGGACGATCTTTCTAATCAAGAAGAATTTGGGAGAGCTATATTGGCTGAACATTCTAGTTAACTTGCCATGGATAATCATATATGCTGTTCATGTTTTGTTCTTTGCTCTGCCTCTGTAGTAGTAATGTGTCCATAACTTGAGACTTGACTACTACAATGGGCAAGGAATATAACAGTTATGTACACAAATAGGAAATACTACTGTAAATTATGGCTTACTAGAAAGAGCAACCAATGTCTTGACAAGACTTTAGGGGCGTAGCGAATATTAGCTATGAGTTCTGACGAATCCATTTAATATGTTTAAATGTTTAATTGTGAACCCAACAACTGAAACGAGCTATGAGTTTGGTGTCAAGTTTAGAATTTATAAACTTCAAATTCTGGGTCTACTTCTGCTCTTGAAGCCCTGCAGTTCCTTTCCTTCCAGACGACCGAGTGCGAATGGAGAAAAACTTTCCATATTGCTCAATGCGCTCGCCACATATCTCCTTTCACTAAGACTTGACAAAGGCAAATCCTTTACAGTGGAATCATGAGTCCTTGAATCCCAAACATATCCAAAACTGCTTTAGCAATGGAGTAATAAGTGATTAACCAAGTCAAAGATTGTAGCATAAAATTACTCTGTGTAATATAGTTTGGTTCGCATGATTGTCTCCATCAAAATCAGATCCGTTAACTTACATTGGCCGTCTTGAATGTTATTAAAGGAAGCTAGACTCATTTAATTGTCCCGATCACACTAAAAACTGCTGATACTTTTTGTTATAACTTGCTGAGGTGAACTTGTAGTAGGAATCGTTATTTCTGTTTCTTAAATTGATTATTTGTTATATGAGCTGTTTCATGATTTTTCTTTTCAGGAAGTGTTTGTAGACTTGAGTTGTGACATCTGTTAAATTGATTTAGTAACTGTAGCTTGCATTTTGTTTTGGTTCGATTAGGATGTCTTCTTTCCTGTTTAGTAAGTCCTTATGCCTGTATTTATAATTAGTTTCATGCTTTACAATAAGATGACACGAATTTTCTGTCTTCACATTTAGCAGCAAATTTGGTCGCATCACATACTGCAAATGCTTTGACTATGGATAACATGATGGTGAGATTCCTTTGTCAACCTTTAAGTGTCTTACTTTGTTGTTTGGTGCCTGTTGTCTCCTCTATCTAGGAAAAGAGGGTGCTTTGTTCATGTGTTGCATATGCTTTTGTAAAACCTTCATGGCACATGATAACATAATATGACCTATGCAGCATCTGTTTGATCTATGCTTTCCTTTTCTTTTTTCTGTTCTCATGCCGCCATGCGTCTCAAATGTATGTTTCATTTACTAACTATGTGGATGCGTATTTTTTTCTGGCCTGTTGTCCCTGAATTGTAGAAGTGGTTCTTTCCTTACTACTGTTCTGTTTACTTGCGTTATGAGATAACATTTACTGAAATAACAACAACAGTTTAGAGTAAAAGAGTTCATAGAGAACTTTCTCCTAGATGTCCTCTTGAGAAGCTAAATTGCTAGTAATACTTTCTGTATTAGTTTGCATATCTATTGCTGGATTAGTGGGAGATTTGTGCTTATCAGCTTTAGGGGGATGATATGTGGAAATTTTTACCAGTGTTAAAGACGACACATTGATTTGGTGCTTGGTCACATAAGACATGAGACCCTTGTTAAAAACCTCAACAATTTGAGGGGAACTGATGAAACTATGTACATTTGGCTGGCAGCTCGACCTGCTATCGAGCTAAATGTCTTATACGGATAGCAACATGTTGATGAAGCCAATTATACTCTGCACTCTGGGCCCAATTGATTTGTATCTTATGATCTTTAACTGCATTTTGCCTGAACCTTTTTTGTGATTATTTGCAATTTGAATTAGGTATTCATTTGCTAGCGGAATGTATGTCATGTAAAGAAGTGGTAAATCTTCAACTGATTATATGTTAAGGGGAATGTACTTTTGTCTTCATTGGCTTCAGGATTTATCTAGCGCTGTCTATACTTTAGCTGATGGAAGCATTGGAGATCTTTTTGGTGGTCTTCTGTATTCTGCAGGTCAACAAGCTAATGAAGCTGTTCAGGGCCAGTTGACTGCTCTAAGTTTTACTAGGTCTAAATCTTATATCGCAAAAGTTTCATATGGTACTGATAGAATGTATTCATAAAGTGTTTGTGCTTCTGATTCTTAGACTTTCTTCCTTGCAGTTTGGCCACTATTTTTGGTGCTGGGCTTGTAACTAGTCTGTCACCTTGTACACTCAGCGTATTGCCTCTGACCCTTGGTTATATTGGTGGGCACTTTAAAGTTGAACCTTTGCTCTCTAATATGCAGCATGCATTCTCTCTCTGACTTATTTTACATTCTTTGGAAATGATCTTAGGGGCTTTTGGTTCTGGGAAAAGCCGAGTAGCGGTAAAAACCTTACTCTTAGATTTACTTTTATGTTGTCTGTTCTTTATCCTTGCACTTGTGATGTGCATTGTTCGCAATGAAGGAACTTAAATACAGATCATACATAAAAATTTGCCAGGTTTACATGTGAATCCTTCAAGGGGTGAAAGGTATTTGTTTAATATATCTTGATACAATGTATCTGTATGATTTTCTTTATGATAAGCTTTTATCTTGATTTCCATTTTGGGACATATAAAGTGTTCCACACTATCCCCAGATTCAAATTCTTCTAATAAATTGAATTTAACCTTACGCAACAAATGTTTATTTGCTCAGTTTTCGGTGTAAAATGGCTAGTATAAATGTTACTGTGATGCCAAAATTGACTTCCTCAGCTCATTACACAACTTGTAATGGCCCATTACTTTTGGTTGTAGCTCTCTCCCAGCATCTGCTTTTTGCTGGTGTTCATCAACAAAAGATAGTTTACTGATTAAAAATAAATAGTAATAATATTAGTCAAATTTGGATTTTGTATTTGATGATTTCTCCATCAAACTATCTTGGCAATTGGTACTTTGATGTTTCTACTACTGTTTATATAGAAGTCAAACTAATTCTTCTACTCCTTGTCCGACCAAAAGGTGTCATACAGAATCTGAAAGGAATACTAGAAAGTGGAAAATTGCTGTTTGTATGGACAAATGAATTCTGCATTTTCCACTTGAAAACCTAGTAGGGCATAGTGCTAGTTCAATTTTCTCTGTTTTCACTTAGGCTATCCTCGTGGACAGGTGTTTGGAGATTCAATTGCATTTGCACTGGGATTGGCAACCACACTAGCATTATTGGGTATTGCAGCTGCTTTTGCTGGAAAGGCATATGGCCAAATAGGACAAGGACTGCCTGTGGCTGCTTCTTTTTTAGCTATTGTTATGGGTCTAAACCTGTTAGAGGTAACTAAATATGTTGAATGCTGCATTCAATAGTGTGGCCCTGTATTTGTTGAGTACTAATCTTTATTGCAACCGTTGTTGTATTCTCTTTGCATGATATTCAGATTTTTTGTTCTACTAAGGAATTACAGGGCTTATCATTTTGATATGTTAACCATTCTTGCTTGCATAAATAAGATTCAGTTAAAAATGAGTAATGTGCTTATAGAGTACCAGATGCCCCACATCACCTTTACCATAATGAGAACCTGCGAAGGAAAAGACATAGAGATAGGTGTAGGCATTTGGATAGAATAATGACTGATACATTTGGTACCTGGATAATGAAATTTGTTGATAGAAGAATCAGATCTAAGTACAAATTGTATGTTTAAATTTAGCAAAAGTTATGCTTTCATCTTTCGAGGTTTCGTAGTATCGAGAGATTGGAACATAAGTACAAGTCATATTAATGATTGGTTTGGAAGTAGGCCTAATCTTGAGACTGTCTATCTAACCTGTGCCATATGTACATATATATTCCTATTTATGTTTCATAATTAAGTTTTGTAGTAGCAATCAACGTATTCCATACTCTTCCCTCCACAATCAAAAGGCAAGAGAATTCACCAGAAGTAGAGGAGCTTTATTTATTAGCATGTCTTGTGTTTCAACTTTTAACTAATAGAGATAACTGAATTATATTGTTATCAACCTTTGTGAAAACACTTCAAAATAATAAATTGTACACGAAGTACTATTTGCTATTTTCCCTTTGCTTTTTTGGTTCCATGCTATTACACTTTTTACTTTGTGGTCTTCATTCTATGACAATTCTGCAGGTAATAGAGTTACAACTTCCCTCATTTTTCGACAACTTTGATCCTCGCTCAGCCGCTGCTAGCTTTCCTTCAAGTAGGTGGCTATAACTATTGTCCTACACTCTTGTTAGGACATAATCTCTGGTTGTTTGGGTATGGGATTGGTCTAAATAAGCCTGCTACTATGATTTGACATTTTATACATATGGTTGCCTAGGTGTTCAAGCTTATTTGGCTGGTCTTACATTTGCATTAGCTGCATCACCATGCAGTACACCAGTCCTCGCAACCTTGCTCGGCTATGTTGCTACTTCTCGGGTACTACAAATTTTGACTTTCCAGTTCTCAGGATGGTGAATTGATTTTTCTCTTTCAGTACTTTGGGAAGGGGGTCTTCCAAGAAAAGCAGTGAACCTACAAAAAGCACCATCATATAACCACTACTGTCGTTTTGCTTGATCTTTTTAGATCATCAGGATTCCTATCAAACGGAAGAAGCCTTAAATCAAAATAGTTCAGCACCTGGCTTTGACCATTAGAATTTGTGCAGTATCTTTACATGTTATTTATTTTGGTTGTACAACTAGGTTGAATATGAATAGCTTCTTACTTATCTTCTATAACAGGATCCAGTTATTGGGGGCAGCTTGCTACTGACTTACACAACTGGCTATGTTACTCCTTTACTTCTTGCTGCTTCTTTTGCTGGAGCATTGCAGGTATTTCATATGTTTCAAGTGATTGTTATTATGATCAGCCGCAGTTAGATGGTCCATGGACCTCATTTTGCGGCACCTACATTGTGGAGCTTTACATTTTAGGCTTATGGAAGGACTTTATTTTAAGAGTTCTTTCTCTATTCAACGCCACTCATCCTGTTTCCTTGTTTTCTGTCACGTTCCCTACAGAAAATGTTTGATAGTTGGGGATTTCTATAGTTTTACTTCTGGCTAGATTTGTTGCTTGCAAATGTTCCATTATAATTCTTTCACCATTTAAGGCACTGAACCAACTGTACATGTGTCATTTGCAGAGTATACTTGCATTTCGCAAGTTCTCAGCATGGATCAATCCAATCAGGTAATTGTCTCTGAAAAATACACTATTAGTAAGAGATGACTAAGCTTAAATCTCTTCTGGTTCAGTTACTTCATCTCTAGTAACATCGTAACAACATTCCTTAAGTAGTTAAGTACTCACCAGATATTTGCCTTCTTAATCATTTAATTTGCAGTGGTGCGCTACTACTAGGTGGGGGTGTCTATACCTTTCTTGACAAGCTTTTTCCAGTGACAATGGCTATGTAGGCTAATCAGCTATTCACATAGCAACAACTGGAACGGAGATGAACTTATCTGTTTTCTCTTTACTGTTTGAGTTGCTTATGCTCAGACAATCCCCAGTGAGTTACATGGATCAAAGCTCCAAACTAGTGAGCAAGCTAAGGTATGGTGTTTTCACAGGATTTTCATTTCGGACAACAGGTTGTAGAAGGTTGAACATGTTGATTGATACCATACTGGATACATCTCAAAGTTGAAATAAGAAAAACTTGAATTATGTATGTTTGAGAACGTAACATCCATGACACCACTTGTGTAAATAGATAAAAATCCGTATGACCAATCGATACTTTTAGTGAAAATTGTAATTCATTAACCATCAATGCTTTTGTCTTCTAATATAAAATGGATTCTATGTCTTCTCACATTCTTGCAGTTTGGACACCAATATGCTTCAGAGGGTTTGAAAAATAACTTCATTCTTCTGATCTCAAGAATGAAAATTTTTAATAAAGCTATATAACTCATCTTTCCCCCCTGAGCCGAGGGCCTACGGAAACAACATTTCTACCTCTAAGGTAAAGGTAAGGTCTGCGCGTGTTCTACCTTCCCTAGACTCTACTTTGTGGGTTTATATTACTGGGTATCTCGTTGTTGTTGAACTCATCTTTCCTCATGGTCTGAAGACCTAAATTCTTTGTAGCAACTCATTTAGTACTTCTTAGGATCACATATGTGCAAATGGCTAAGTTTTATTAACCTAAAAAGAGTAGTACATAAAGAATAATTTGATGGGAGGAAGTATTTAAGAAAGAGATGGGTATCCACCTTCATGGCTGCATCACAAGTATGGCTTTGGCTGGAAGATTGAGATATAGGAAGATTGGCTTTGAATGCAATAACTTAATGAAGAATGACAAATCTTGGACCAGTTCTATAGATTTGTTTCACATTCATGAATCACCATATTATATTATACAAATCTAGAAATAGCCTTTGTGGGGAACCAGAAGTATTCATGCTCTAGAAGAAACAGAAGAGAAAAAATCCCCGAAGCACTTTTGGAACCTGGTCAAGCATAAATCGTTGCTCTAATATTAACGCAAAAATATTTTTCAAATTGTTGGTCGAATAAAACTGTTACTCTTCAAAAATACTTCTTCGAACACTTCTGCCCTTTAGTTTCAAATGTAAATACAATTGGGGGTGAATTTGTATCTTTCTGTTTCTGCTATTATACCTCATGTTTACCATTTAGTTCAATTTTTTTCAATCCCAACCAAAAGGTGAAATATAGACGATTAGAATCGTTGTTCTTCTAAATTCATCATGTTTGCTTTCTTGTTCATGTCAATGTCTAACAAAACAGTTATGAAAATACATGAAGATTTATATTAAGAAAATTTTATGAAGTTGGTTAAACTATAAACACGGTATAAAAATCTTCATAAGTCAAATGACATCCAAGTTGGGCAAACCCAATTTTGTCACCCATGGCTTAAGTCAATACTATATAATTCTGGCGAAAAATGAATTGACCATATGATTTTGTTGGAAGATAGGTTTTGCTGGGTTGGGTGGGTCATGTGGGAACGGAGCTAATTTCATAAACAATTTATTTTTAAATCAAGTAAGGACAAAATAGTGTATCTATAAAGAGAGACAAACTACCTAATGAAAGATCTTTCTGGAGTGAATTGGAGCAAAAATCTTGAAGTAACTGATAAAGTTGTTGTCATGTGATTTAGGGAGTCACAAATTTAAGTAGTGGAAATAGCCTCCGACAAAAATGCAAGATAAAGTTGCGTACATTAAACCTTCTGATCTGATCTTCTTAAGACTCTGCACATAACGTACGCTTTAATACACCAGGCCTCAGTCAACTCTCTATTCCAACTTTCTTTTTCCATTCAACATACAAGTGAGTCATTTTTGGCAAGTTGTCGAGTCCATCATCAATCAAACAAAATTCTTTCTCTACAATATATTTATCAACCAAAGCTTTATGCAACTAGTTATTGCCCTAATCGATGCATATTTATCATCAGATACGTTATTAACACACTTGAACTTCATTAGATTTAGTTGACGAAAATATGAAATATGTCCTCCCAGTGCCTAGTCATAAATAGTTAATTATTTATATGTATCGGATTTCGAGACAAAAATTAATAAGAAAATACCAAACCTGCTAGTATTGCCCACCTTACGTTAGTCATGCAGCAAAACGCATTACGGAATTTGAGCCTTTCACTTGTTGAGATAAAGCACTCATAGCCTCAATTAATTAATTGTTGTTTCTAATGACAAAATATGGAGCTTCTTGCATTCTTCAGTCTTGTCATCCATCATATCCCAAATAATGGTCCTACACTGTTTTATTAGGAGTTCGGAATCAAAATATGTCATGAAATTAAAAAGAATATCAAAATATGTCATACATTTAAAATGTTACCATAATATGCTTAACTCTCTTTTTAAAAAAGTTATATGTATTATTTTTACAAAGTTCAAAAATGGAGTTAAAATTTTAGAAAAGTACATAACTCTCTTTTTAAGAAAGTTATGCATTTTTTTTTTTTACATTACTCACTTAAAAAGAGAGTTATGTAATAGAAGTTAAATAACTTTCTTTTTAAGTCAATTATGCATTTTTTTTTTATATAACTCACTTAAAAAGAGAATAAAATGCATAGCAAAGGCCTTATAAACTAGAACTATTGCTGTCTAGTTTTTTTCATGTGTTGTAGACTTATAAAAGTGAGTTGTCCTTTGCTTATTGTGAAAATAATATGTAATCAGCATGTAATTTGATAAGAATAAAATTCTGAAATAATCATAAATTTCAAATTGTTTTTAAAATTTTGACTTTAATTTTAGTCATTTATAGATTTGCTAATACAAATCACATTTAAATAAAATATCAGATATACATTAGTATATAAAAAATAGAAACTTGTATATCATAAAATAGTGTTATTTAGATGGAAGTATTAACTTGTGTAATTTTTTTATTGCAAAAATTCAATAGTCTTTTCTCCATGGATGACGATAAAAAAGGTATAACCTCAACTAGGTATATAAAACCTAAATACACGACGAAATATGATACGTGATTAATCAAATGACTCTATTAGTTTGCATCGATACTTTCACATTTCTATCTCCTCCCCTTCCCTCTACCACACATTTCTATCTCCCCCCTTCCCCCCACACGCACACCCCCTCACCTCCCGAGAATCCTTAGAATTTTCAATGCTTCACTTTCAATTCGTCTCTGACTATCAAATGAAATGTGAATAACACATCTTCCTCATGATTTGTCGAGTTTCAGCCCTATATTATTTCGATTTATTTCTAGAAAAAAAAAGGAAAGAAACGGACCATAATGAAAAAGAAGGGCAGGTTATTATATGTGGAATCAATAATGTGCTTATAGTAATTATGAGAAATAATTGGACTATCGTCGTCTAATTTTTTCATGTGTCGTCTCATAAAAAAGAACTATGCATTTTGTTCTCTTTTTAAGTGAGTTATGTAAAAAAAAAATGCATAACTCATTTAAAAAGAGAGTTTTGTAAATTCTATTACATAACTCTCTTTTTAAGTGAGTTATGTAAAAAAAAAATGCATAGCTCCCTTAAAATGAGAGTTATGTACTTTTTTAAAATGTTAACTCCGTTTCTGAGTTTTCGTTAAAAATAATACATATAACTCTCTTCTCTTAAAAAGAGAGTTAAGCATATTAAGATAACATTTTAAATACATGACATATTTTGGTTCCAAACTCGATTTAGTAGTTACTATATTACTACCAAAATGAAACATAATTTGATAGGCCTTTGCTGGACCATATACCTGACCGGTCTAAAATCTCGATATGATGCTATCTGATACGTCTAGCTGCCAAATTTGGGTTTTGATCCATTATGTCCACATCAAAGGAAAAGAAAATATGTTCTAATAACTTCGAAAACAGCTTCCTTTAGATTTCTTTTCATGGAATGTCGAAACAAGCACTACATTTTCTGAGAGGGGCAAGTAAATTAAAATCCATTCACTATAACCATACAACATGAAAAAGAGAGAGTCTCTCTATTTATATGCAAAACAAAAACAGCATTTTAACATTGCCTAATGTGAGCCTCTATTGATCATCTCCTTATACTGTTGCAACGACTGTTGCCTCTGCAACCTCATATCCTCATTGAACTTCTTAATGAATGCTTCAACACGCCTGTTCAGCTCGTCTTGACTCAATGAGGGTTCTTTCCTGAGTTTCCCTGAACCACCCGGGGACGGAGTCAGCAGAGGGGAGGAGTCAGGGGTGGTTCGGTCATTGAACGTCTCTGATTTCTTCATCTTCTGCTGAGGTGGGGTGACTACTGGGTTCCGACCACCGTGTGTCTCCCACGTGTCAGATTTTCTTAAGTGACGAGCCAATGGCATTGCTCGGCCTTCTGTTATCGTCTTCCACGTACTCTCCAGCGTGTCTTGCCGTTTAGGCTTTGATACTCTCAATGCTCCCTTTCCACCTGCATCACCATATCTAGTCAGACACTGAAAGTAAAGAGACTGAAAATCCGACCTATATTTATTTTCAACTAAAGGTAAAGGCGCTTTTCGCCACTTAATTATCGAAAATAGCAAGCATCTGACATTTCTATCAACTACGCTAATCATGATACTATGCTAAAAATCATGAACATTAACTATGATGAAGGATAAATTACATATAAAATTGTGTCGCATCAATTGAAAACGACCTTTCTACCTTCATAAGATAGGAATAACACTGCTTACAAACCACTCTAGACCCTACTTGCATGATTACAATGTATTTCAAAAATCGAATAATGTAATTTTAAGAAGCACAAATAAAATTTAGGATAAATGAGTATGTTATGAATCGATAAATAAAAAAAATGGATATACACGACTATTGTTGAGCTTATCGTGTGGCAACGTGAGCAGCAGTGAGGTGGCGAAATCAGTAGTCAGTTATGCAATTTTAAAGTCATGTATTTGTCGTTTTCCACCGATTCTAAGGGATAATTTTGAAGTCCATGAGAACAAATCTATAATTAATTTTGCTAATAAGCTGATACATGTCAACTAATAATTAATTAGGAATCTTAATTATTACTGTACTTAAATTTGAATTTAAAATTTAAGTGGTTTGGGCAAGGACCACAAGGTTCTACACTCTTAACACCTAATTAGCCCCACAAGCCCGGCCCTACTCCCAACGGTAACAATCCCTAGAAAATTTGAACCACAAGTTTCCGTTATCGGCTAATCTCGCCGGAGATACAAAGCAAAATTACGCACGGCCGGCCGGCAAATAGGCATTTCAAGTTTATATCTAAACTGACAACTAAAAGCTTAATAATTATTATCATTTTATATGTTGAAGTGTTTGATTGGTATAATAGAGATATGAAGATGAGTTGAGGTATTTAGATGTACGCTATTTAAAATTAAAATGTTTACGTGCCAAGTTTGAATGTGTGTTGACTTATTCGATACCTACTCACAGTTCCGGCGAGCTATAAGCAAGCATGGATAATCCAATTGAAAGAAAAAAGTTTTATGAGTTCAATTTACCTTCAGGAGTGGATTTGACATTTTTCCGGTGAGCAAATCTGGCAGACGCCGGAGGCTTTTCAGCAGAATTGCCTGAAAACGAATAATCTATAGAGTCCTGTCTCATCACCACTGGCCGAGAAGATTTCGAGATTCCGACGTCGTTTCTCTCAGCAACAACTTCATTACGCTCCGGCGATTTACTGTATGGATTAACCACCGGAACTTTCTCTACCTTTACATCATAATCACCAGGATACTCGTAAATACCAGAAACAACTGCTTCATTCTCCATCACAACGTCGTTCGATTCATGAATGACCGATGAATAGTACTCTGTAACCGGTCTCACCTCCTTAATCTGATCAAACTGAGCCAAATTCTCCGGCGCCGGAGCTGAGTTCTCATCCAGCTTGTTCTTCAACACGAAGCCGTTAAATTCATGAACAGCCGGAGAATAATACTCCGCAACCGGTCTAACATCCTTAACCGAATGAAAATTCGCCAAATTCTCCGACGAAGTCCCTGCCTGCGCTGTAGATTTGTTCTCGTCTAGCTTATTCTGCAACTTAGAAGAAGCTAAAATACTGATAATAATGCAGTTAATAACCAGATACAAATACGGCGGCTTAAGCCACGAAACAAAGCTGTTCCAAATCGACGGAACTTCACTGACGGCGAAGTCCGTTACAGCCGGAGCAGATACCTTTAACATAATAATAGCAGATAAGACGGTGGTCGAAATCAACAAAATCTTCACCGATAACATGTAGTTACTTGAACTTTGAAACAAAATCGCCATTTTACTTTCGCCGACGATTAGCTCCGATCAGTTTTCCGGCGTTTCTGCCTTGAGATTTTTGGGATTTTGGGTAGAGGGAAAATGAGTGTGAAGAGTTTTAGTACTGACTTTTAGAATATTTTGATAAGCGAACCGTTACTTATATATACTCAGATATTTTATTCTTTTGCCATTTTAGACCCTGAAAACTCTGGAAAGGTCATATGGTTACACAAAAATAATCGTTTCGAGCTTATTCAGAATAAATAATAATGATGTTTACTAGGTTTATTAGGTCTAAAAAATAATTTTTAAAAAATAATAATTAATATTAAATATAAAATAAGAACATGTAAATTTTTTTTGATATATTAAAAAAAAAATTAATTTAGAAAATAAGTGAAAAATAAAAGCAAACGAAGAAAGTAATTTTTAAGATGTCCTCCTCTATTCTTAAATAAGTGATTTTCTGCCTTTTTAAATTTTATTCTCAAATAAGTGCCGTTTAGATAACCCAAAAAAAACATTAATGACATTCTTTCAATTTTAACTTTTTCAAAATATAATTTTTTTACAAAATGTCAATATACCTATTAAGCGCAAATTAATAAAAGTACTCTTTATTTATAGGAAATAAACAAGTTTCTTAAGTGTGTGTAAACTAAAATGATCACTTATTTAATTGAAGTGAAAACGAACGAAGGATGAGTTAGTAAAAGTATTACTCCCTCTGACTCATTTTATGTAGCACATTTTTTTTAGTCCGTTAGCTATCTAAAGGTATAATTTATCTTTTATTCTTCGTAGTCCCATTTAATTTTAAAAATGGTATTCATTTTTTCTTTTACTTTTTAGATAAGATAATTTGATAAACTTCACAAATTTTTATTTATTTTTTAAATTTCATGCTCGATTAAAATATGACATATAAATTAAAACGAATGAACTATTAGACATATAAATAAAAATAATAATAAATTAAATTGAAAAATGTCTCCTCCAGTTAGACAAGAAATTTGTGCTAATTATGTGAGTTATTCTCCCAACCAGCCGATCCGATCGACCGGCATTTAAGGCGCTTCAATATTTAACAATGCATTAAAGGGAAAAACAAGTGTGAACTCTTGAGAATGGAACAAGTTTTAATTAATTGCAAGTACATGGATTGGTTTTTACCCCAAAAAAAAAAAAAAAGACTACATAAATGCCTTTTAATTTGCATATTCTAACCAAATAGTAGTAATAATGGGTACTACTTTTTCATTTTAAAATAATTAAATTATTGAGATATGACATGTCCCTTAAGAAAAAAAATTTATGACATAAATTATAGGTTTGTCATATCTACTAAAATTATTTATCTATAATTTTGTAGTAATCTCCCAGAGAAGATGGAACAAATATCATTTTTTTAAAAATACGAATATATTTCAAGCCTTAAATCTTGTATTTCTTATTTATATAATCAATTCTTCATCTTTATGTTCTTCTTCATGTATTTTATGTTCTGAAAACATATTTTTCAACATAAATTAGATTAAAAAATTGAGCTGACTTGTTTCATTTAGTCAATAACGCAGAGAATAACAACAGTGTAGTGTATTTTACTAAAATACATACACTTGCTTAGATGTAGTCTGAACAAATTAATTAATTTGGTAATAATAACTGCAAAATAATTTCAACGGTCAAAATATAACTATAGTATTTAAAAGAAAAAAACAATGGAGCTAACGTTGGGTCCGGGAAGTGCTTATCAAGTGAATGGGGGCAATAGGCATGTGATCCAATAAGTCGGTTTGACACTAATATGGGTTGTAGTGGTGGACGAGATTGTTCCATCCTTAATTAGAGATCGAGGGCTTGATCCTGGGTATGGAGAAAATTCTGTTGAGAGCGCTGCCACCTTAATGGGCCCTGCAACGCGCGATTTAAATTAATCGGGACTTCAATACAGACACCAAACGCCAATGAGAAAAAAAAATAAGTCGGTTTGCCGCTCCCTTAACCGACCATACTCGTGCATGTCCTATTCTTTTTATTTTATTAATTTTTTTTTAAAAGGGGAGCTACTATATATAATACTAATGTTTTAAAATAATAGTAACATACTTACAGGTTGGATAAGTTGATGAATGTAGATAGATTAACAGTCTACTGACTACGTTTTTGGATTAATAGATGCAAACACAGTAAACGATCTTTTATTTGGTTTGAATACTAAGATCAAATTAATTTATTTTTAATATTAATGTTGACACAGAAGTTTTAACTTTTTCAAAATAATATTATTCGTAAACAGTATAAGGAATACAACAAGTTACTATAATTAATAATTCGCAGTATTCTTAAAAATATTTTTAAAAAATTTAGTAAAAAAGGTATATTCAATGATAAATAGTAACTGAGAAAATCAAATTGGAACGGAGTAAATAATATAGCCAAATATGGGATATTCGAATCTATCTTATGTTAATAGTATATATTATCATGCATGCAGGACTTATTTAGATGTGTCTATAAACTAATTAACATATTATTATGTAACACGAAAATAATTGAGTTCAACGTGCTTATAATTAAACTAATTATAAAGACAATATGAGAAATATAATGAACATAAGTATTAAACCGACGGTATAAGCATTCGAATAACGGTGACTTTTAAGTTATAAATTTAAATTGTGATATTAGTCATAATATTTGCATCAAAAAAGTCCGATCACATCTTAAAATACCATACAATTCTTTTCAGTCTCCACATAAATGTGAAATCTTAATTCACTAGCCTTTTTAAATATAATAAGTAAATAACGTCGGACAATTGTTTTTGTCCTTTCTTATACTCTTTCACTTTCGATATTGTTTATTTGTTCGTTTATTGTTGAAAAAGAGAATAAAAAAGAAGGAAAACAAAAAAGTCCCGCGCACAACATTTAAGGACGTCTCAATAAAATTAATGATCTAAATAATTAAATTTTAATTTGAGATCTTAAAAATATAAATATACATAATAATATTATAATTTATAATAATAAGGATGACTTAAGTTAATAATACGTTAATCATATGTTTTCAATACATTACCTTAGATGTTATTATAAACATATTATTTATTATTATAAAAATTTCAATAGTTTAATTTAAAGTTTCGGAATATTTTTATTAAATGATAATTTTTCTTTACTATATTCAATATTATCAAAAAATACATAAAAAAAAAAAATCAACAACTAAATTTTTTTTGGAAAGTTAAAATTTTGAGAGCGTAAAACAAAGAGTTTATTGACATCACCCGCTTGCATTTATTAGCTCGATGATGAAGAATGAGAGATCCAAGCTAAGCTTGTTAATGTAGTAGGAAGTAGTAACTAGCTAGTAGTAAGATCTATGAGATCAATTTAGAAATTAAAAGAAAACAAATGAGAAAAAGAAGGCGGAATATATTGATAGTCTCTTAATATTGTCGTGTTTGAATTATAGCTAAATATAGAGGCAATGTTATGGATCGGATTCGATCAAACCTAATAATATTAATTTAAATTTTGTATCTTTTTTTTTTTTAAATTGTAAAATATTATACAGATTATAAAATGCAATAATTTAGATAATTTATTAGCCATAAAATTTATTTTTTAAATTATAACTTCAATTTAGTAATGTATGTCTAAACTAATCTAAAATTTAATAATAAAAATAAATTATAACTCAAAGCAAAATATTGTGTTCAAGTACTCGATCAAAACAAACTATTAACTTAATAATTATATAAAATTTACCTAAGTTAAAGAGATTGTCCACAAATAAGAATAAGAAGGAATAAAAGAGAGAGTAGGTTGTATTTCTACCTACACACATGAATATCACATGCGTCAACTACCATATGCACAAAGATCTAAGCCAAAAATAGGCAAAAAGTTTAGTAATATATTTACTCTTATTTTATACTTGTCACACATATTTTGTGTTCTGTTTCATTTTTCTTATAAATAGTTTAACCTTCGACTTCGAGAGGGTCTATGTTTACAAAATATTTTTTTTTCAAAAAATAGTTAACCCTTCCTGGTTGATGCAATTGTTAAAATGTCAACATATGAGTTGAAAATACTGTACATTATACGTCGTTCGAGCTGTATTGATCAATAATGTTTAGCTAATGCGATTTAATTTGCTAAACATCTTTTGTTGTTAAAAATAATAATATATCCAGTATAATCTCATCAAGTGAAACCTGGAGAGAGTAGGGTGTACGTAGACCTAATCTCTACCTTAGAGGTAGATCAATTATTTTTGATAGAACCTCGATGTAAACGTAGAAACAATCTACTTATAAGAGGTATATGTAATAAAAGAAACAACAGACAATACTAAAAATAATCGATAATAGCAGAATAATACTACAACAAACTACTATACTGTAATCAAACTACACGAAGCAATAAATACTAATACAAATTGAAGAACAAGAAACAAGAATAATAATACTACGACTATTAGAATGAATAGCCATATATCATTCCTACCGATTAATATGAACACAATCTTACTTACTGTCCTTCTGCCCTAATCCATAATCTCCATACTCGAAATCTTTGATTGCTACCAACAAAGTTTCCTTACTAGGTAACAAAAGTCAGCTATGAAGGCAGTGTATTTGAATTGACTTTCTCGTTCTCAAGGACTTTTTTATCGGTCTAATAAAAAAATAGCAAAACTTTGTTTCAATGAACATCACACATTTTGAGTTGTGTTTGCATAGGGGAATTAAAATTCGATTAGTTTCGTCCACCAAACTAAGTAGAGGCTAGTAGCTCTTGAGCACTCCAATTTTTCAACTCTTATCTGATTTCATATCTCATAGCCTCACAACTACCAAACTATTTGTATGAATTTCAAACTCATAATACGTAAGGTATTTTACTTGGGATTGCGTGCCCAACTTTAGAACTTTGATCTCCAAACAGCCGTCTGTTCCATAGTAAGTGAATTGTTGAGACATTTTTTAGTGTTCGAATTAACTTAATTTTTCAATCTTTAAGAGTAATGTTGGAATTTTCTTTCATTTTTATCCTTCATTTGGATTTTCTGTGTGATGAGTTCAAGAAACTTAATTGCTCCTATTTACTTATTGTTTTAAATTAATTTCTTGAAAGTAGTTATCATGATCAATATTTTGAATTTTTAAGAGTAGTTTGACAATAACTAATAAGGGCAAAAATGAAAAACAATGTCTAATTTATGTCTTAATTTTTTTTTTCTTAAAAAAGTGCACATTATCTAAACAAGTCACTTATTATGGAATAGGAGTAGTACTTTTTTGTATGATAAATGAATTTTTTTTTAGCCCTAATGATATAAAGAACTTTTTTTTGACAAAGTTTAATATGGCCAATTTTGAACTACATATGCAGCCCAATTCAGCGCAACCTTTAGATGAGCCGAATTTGACAAGTTAAAATAAGTTTAATAAATGTGTAGATCATCAACCTGCCTAAAGTTGAGCTAATTATGCAACATTCCATATTTTTATGAGTTAATTTGACTATTAAATTGGTTGGGATGAGAATTTCTTGATGATGATCACCATGATGCAAAAACGACAAACAACAGTAGCATATCTAGTTTAATTCCAAGTGAAATTTGAAGGTGGTGTATATACAACTTTACCCCTATCTTACGAAGGTAGAGCGGTTAATTTCGATAGACTCTTAGATCAAATAAAACTTTAAGGTAAAAGTGGTCCATAAATCCTAATTCATGAGAAAATTCTTCACTTTTATCTTAAGAGTAAAGTAAATTCACATTCTAAGTAATTAGTCTTTCATTTGAATTTTGTTCCTTATACCTTGTGTTCCTCTTGCGTAGCAAAAGAGGAGACATAAATTTTGTTACCGTCAATCAAATGGATCATTGGCATGTGTTGATTTACCTCCCATTTTCCACTGACAGATTGGGTGGATTTTATTTTTGAGTTAGACTTCAATTTGTAAACAATTTTTATGATTAGTGTAGTCTAATCAATTTCAAAATGTTATCTAAACAATCATCTACCATTGATTTGTAAACAATTTAACAGTGCCTTCTTGTAGTTTAATATATTTCAAAATGATATCTCAACAATCATCTGCCATTGATTTTTAAACAATTTAACAGCGCCTTCTTGTAGTGTAATAAATTTCAAAATCTTATCTCAACAATCATCTGCCATTGATTTTTAAACAATTTAACAGCGCCTTCTTGTAGTCTAATAAAGTTCAAATTGTTATCTAAATAATCATCTGCCATTGATTTTTAAACAAATTAACAGTGCCTTTTTGTAGTCTAATAAATTTCAAATTGCTATCTAAACAATCATCTGCCATTGATTTTTCAACAATTTTAACAGTGCAAATTTCTCTATGGAATGATTCTTTAATCATATTAGTTGCCAAATAAAAATAGAATACGGTAGTACTCCAATCAATTGAACTTTTGAAAAGTACCAAAATGTTCTTTTTATATTGTGATCTTTAACATATCATGGAAGTAGAAACTAAAATAGAAAGAAAATAGACATTCTTTTTACAAACTACCAAAAAAAGTAGATCGAACAAATAGAAACGGAAAGAGTATTTTACTCGACCCCAAAGAAGGAACTAATCATAAAGCTGCAAAGTCAGCCAGTATGCAAGATTGCATTTCTTAGATCAAGGAAGATTCAAAGGATCACTCAGAATAGTCAGAACACTAAAAATATGAATAACGAGGGGAAAGGGAGGAAAAGAATCGAATTCCATCCAATTTTGAGCACTTATTTTTCCAGATACAAAAATACAAATCAAGCCATCACCTGAAAGAAAACTCAATATTGCTCCTCTACAAATAGTTTACAATCTCCAAAACAGGAGTAGAACAACAAAAGCTAATTTCCTGTGGAAAAACAAATTGTATACTAATAACTAGTATGCTTCCTCATTAGGTTTTCAGCGCTTTGAGAACATCCCCTGCGTCAAAGATGAGAAGTCGAATTCTTTGGTTGACTGCGTAGAGCTTGATGAAATTGGGGTAGCTACCTGTTGGGTTGGTCCCGGGGGTACAATGCCATTGCTGGAAGTATTCTGTCCCATCGAGTAGAAGCTGCAGAACAAAAAAGCTCAACTATCAGTGTTAATCGTAAGATAGAAAAGATGATGAATTAAAATAGCATCCAGAAATTTGTTCCTCCGGGATACAAAAAATGGGCACAACTTTCAAAATTCGTTCAACTGGTTCCGTGCCCTACCATAAGTATTAAACTACAACAACAACAAACCCAGTATATTCCCACCTAGTGGGGTCTGGGGGGGTAAGATGTACGCAGTCCATACCTCTACCTCTAAAGAAGTAGAAAGGTTGTTTCCGATAGACTCCCGGCTCAAGGCACGAGATACCACACAAACACATAGTCAAGCACAGCACAAAATTACATAACATAAATACGGCACCCATAAATAATATAAAACAGAGAAAAGCACACAGATTCGTAATAAAACATGGAACACGGAATCATAACGGGCATAAAACCCCCACCAAGTAATTCCCTACACTAGCGACTCAAACTGGCCCTAGTCCTCTGCCCTAATTCGCGTCCTCCAGACCTTCCTATCTAGGATCATGTCCTCGGTGAGCTGTAACTGCTCCATGTCCTGCCTAATCACCTCACCCCAGTACTTCTTCGGCCTACCCCTACCCCGCCTAAAACCATCTAACGCTAGCCTCTCACACCTACGGACCGGGGCATCCATGCCCCTCCTCTTCACGTGTCCGAACCATCTCAATCGGACTTCCCGCATCTTGCACTCCACTGGAGTCACACCAACCTTCTCCCGGATGGTCTCATTCCGAACTCTATCCCCTCTAGTTAGCCCATACATCCAGCGCAACATCCGCATTTCTGCCACCTTCATTTTTTGGATGTGGGAGTTCTTGACTGGCCAACACTCTGCTTCATACAACATGGCCGGACGGACTACCACCCTGTAGAATTTGCCTTTAAGCTTGGGCGGCACCTTCTTATCACACAGCACCCCCGACGCGAGCTTCCACTTCATCCATCCCGCCCCAATATGGTGCGAGACATCCTCGTCAATCTCACCGTTTCCCTGGATCACGGACCCGAGATACTTGAAACTATCCCTCTTACAAACCTCCTGTGATTCCAGCTTCACTACTACCTCATCCTCCCGCCTCACGTCATTAAACTTGCATTCCACATACTCTGTCTTGCTTCTGCTCACCCTGAACCCTTTAGACTCAAGAGTTTGCCTCCACACCTCTAATTTGTCATTCACACCCCCTCGAGTCTCATCTATCAGAACTACATCGTCTGCAAAAAGCATACACCACGGCACCTCCCCTTGAATACGCCGCGTCAACACATCCATCACCAACGCAAACAAAAAGGGACAAAGAGTAGATCCCTGATGCAATCCTGTCAGGACAGTGAAATGCTCTGAGTCTCCCCCCGCCGTCCTCACCTGGGTTTTCGCTCCATCATACATATCCTTAATTGCTCTGATATATGCCAGCGGTACTCCACTCACCTCCAAGCATCTCCAAAGTACCTCCCTAGGGACTTTGTCGTAAGCCTTCTCCAGGTCGATAAACACCATGTGCAAGTCCTTCTTCCTTTCCCTATACTGTTCCACCAACCTCCGTACCAGGTGAATTGCCTCCGTCGTCGAGCGGCCAGGCATAAATCCAAACTGGTTCTCCGAAATAGACACTATCCGTCTCAGCCTCACCTCGACCACTCTCTCCCAGATCTTCATAGAGTGACTCAATAACTTAATCCCCCTATAGTTATTGCAACTCTGTATGTCACCCTTATTCTTATAGAGAGGGCATGGTACTCCACCTCCAAGCCTCGGGCATCTTTGCCGTCTTGAAGATTTCATTAAACAATCCAGTCAACCACCTTATACCAGCCTCTCCAACGAACTTCCAAAACTCCACCAGTATCTCATTCGGCCCCGTCGCCCTACCCCTTCGCATCCTGCCAACAGCCTGTCTAACCTCTTCTACCTTAAAACGTCTACAATAGCTAAAATCCCGACACTCCTCTGAGTGCTCCAGTTCCCCTAACACAATAGCTCTATCCCCTTCGTCATTCAAGAGCCTATGAATGTACGACTGCCATCTATTCTTAATTAGGCCGTCCTCCATCAACACTCTACCGTCCTCCCCCTTAATGCACCTCACCTGATCGAGGTCACGACCCTTCCTCTCCCTAGCCTTAGCGAGTCTAAACAACTTTTTCTCCCCTCCTTTCCCCTGTAACCCTGCATACAAGCTCTCAAAAGCGACCGTCTTAGCTGCCGTGACTGCTGACTTAGCCTCCTTCCTCGCTAGCTTGTACTCTTTCCTGTTTACCCGCTTCTCCTCTTCGTCCTTACTCTCCACCAACTTAGCATACACCCCTTTCTTGGTCCCCACTTTCTTCTCCACCTCCTCATTCCACCACCAATCCCCCCGATGGTGCCCGGCCCGGCCCCTAGAAACACCCAACATCTCACTTGCATTCTCCCTGATGCACCTAGCCGCCCTATCCCACATACTATCCACGTCCCCCCTACACTCCCACACCCCCATTCCCGCCAACTTCTCCCCTATCTCCCACGCATTCACTGGCGTCAGGCCGCCCCACTTAATCCTAGGTCTACACTCCTTACTCCTCCTCTTTCTATTCTTCTTTATACCCAAATCCATAACCAAGAGCCTATGCTGGGTCGAAAGATTTTCACTCGGGATGACCTTACAGTCCTTACACAACGCCCTATCCCCTTTCCTAAGCAACAAAAAGTCAATCTGGGTCCTGGCTATCGCGCTTCGAAAGGTGATCAGGTGCTCGTCCTTCTTCGGGAAGCCCGAGTTCACCACCACCAGCCCAAAGGCCCTCGCGAACTGCAATAGGGTAGCCCCCTCTTCATTTCTCTCCCCAAAACCAAAACCACCATGCACATCACCAAAGCCTCCCGGTAACGCCCTGATGTGCCCGTTGAAATCTCCTGCTACCACAATCTTCTCCGAGCTAGGCACTCCTCTCACCACCTCCTCCAAAGCCTCCCAAAACCGCATCTTCTCCTCCCCCTCCGATCCCACTTGCGGCGCATAAGCATTACACACGTTCAGGGTAAACCCCCAAATGACCAACTTAATAGTCATCAACCTATCGCTGATCCTCTTCACCTCTACTACCTGACCTCTAAGCTCTTCATCTACTAAGATGCCCACTCCATTCCTATGCCTCTCGCTCCCAGAGTACCACAACTTGTAACCATCCAAGTTGATCCTCCTCTTCCTAAGAATCTTCACAAGCTCTATGGACTTACCTGAAGGGTCCCTATATTCCAAGACCCAACCCTCAGCCTACCGCCACTATCCACACACCCTCCACTACCCCCCCCCCTACGGCCAAACCTTGGCCTCCCTCCCACTCCCGCCCTTTCCTCCTCACCCGCCCCCACCACAGCCCCACGCCCTAACCCCCTCGGGCCTGACCCTATCCACCCATTACCGCCCACAGCCACAACTACACAAAAGTATAAGAAAATATAAAGATATAAACGATGGTAGTAGCAAAGCAGCAGCAAGAAATACAAGGCTCACACAAATTCAAAGAAATACTCCAGGAACAAAACTATACTCAATTAGGGGGCAAACACCACTGGACTCAACACCCACAGCCCCAAACACAGATTCCCAAGCCGATAACGCAATCCAAAGCAGTGCAAGAAACGACCACAACAACAGCAACAACAAACAACAGGCAATATCCACAAATCCCACGCAAGTCAAAGCACAGGGGCTACTACTAGCATAATACGAAGAATGAAAGAATGCAGAATGAAAAATGAAATAACAAAGGTTAGAAGTCACCGGATTACGCTTGTATACCAAGCCGGAAACCAAGCCCAGCGTTGACCGGCTTCCGGGGGATTCCGGTGCTGAGATGGAGCTGCGGCTGCTGTGGACCGAGGGAACTGGTCGTCGTTTGGGTGCTGCGGCAGCTGGCGACCGAGCGGCGGGTGCAGACGGGGCTGCGGCTGAAGACCAAGCTTCGGCTGTTGTACCCCGCCGGCGCCGGAGAGGAGGAGGGGGGGGGGACGGCTTGGAACTGGCGGTCGGCGACGGAGGGCGGCGGGGATCGGCGCCAGGGACCGGAGGTCGGGTCGGATAGGCGCAAAAGGTCGGCGACGGCGACGGGGGCCGGGGCGAGGGAGAGAGAGGGGGTAGGGAGAGAGAGAGAGAGAGAGAGCCGTTAGAGAGAGAGAGGGCCGTTAGAGCGGCAACGGAGGTCGGCGCCGGGGACCGGGGGTCGGGGCCGGAGGTCGGGTCGGGTCGGCGCCGAAGGTCGGCGACGGCGATGGGGGCCGGGGACTGGGGCGAGAGAGAGAGAGGGGGTAGGGAGAGAGAGAGAGAGAGCCGTTAGAGAGAGAGAGTATATCTCCCAATTACCATAACTAAAATGAAATCCTCCACAAGTATTAAACTAACACGGAAAAAAAATGATTGGCACTGAGCTCGTCAATGCAAATTCAGCTATCAAATGGGGTAAATAAAGTATAAAAGCCAATAAAAGCAATTGATAATCCAATATAAACAGCTTTTAAAATTGATCATATACCTTTGGAGAGGTTGTCATGAAAATACTCGGAACAAGTCAAGTGCAAACATTCAGATACAGGAATCAAAATTACTCTGGTTTCTGTAAATAATATGGAAAAGAACTGTGCACCAAAATGATGCAGCAGTTGTCACCTTTATAGCGATGGCGCATCAAAAAAAGATAGTTTGATCAGAAAAAAGGAAAGAAAGACCAGCCACATAAAGACGAAACACACAAGCAAGTGCCAGACTCCATATAGAAAAACGGAGCCGACAATTTGTACCTACCCTAGAGAAAAGATAGGTCTCTTCCCGCTTCAGTTGATGGAAAAACATTAAATGGGGCAAGGAAGGGAAGAAGACTGTTGCTACAATTTCTAAGACAGTGTTGCTACAATTTCTGCCTTAGCTTAGCTAACAGGATAAAGTGTAGCTGCATGCTTCTCTACAGTCATCTTATTACCCTGTATCTCTGAAGTGGAAGTGCTATACAAAGGAGAGAATAATCAACGAGAAGTATGAACTATGAAGTATAGATCCACATCTGTAATTTCCTTATCTTGCTCCACATCGCTTATTACTGGAAGAGAAGTAGCCGTGAAGGACATGAATTACCAATAGATTCTCAAATTCACTAAGCAGAAAAGAGCAAAGAATTCCTGCCACTTTCCCCTGACAATCTAAGTGGATAGAATGCTTCGGTGTCCGGACGACAGAGCTTTGGTTTTGCAGAACTCGAAACTTGAAAGGAAAAGGGTCAATTTTGCAACAAGGCTCTAAGCTATGACTATGGGATTGCCCTCTCCCACTAGATCATCTCGTACTCTGTGATACTTTTTATAGCAATTCTCTTCTTTTGTATACTTCAACCTACTAGGAATGGATCAAAAGGAAAATATTGAGTTCAAAATTTATTTGTTTCTTTATGGGGAAAAAAAGAAGAATATCAATTAGTGTCCCAAAATTCAATGGATTAAATAATACTGTTCAGTGGGGCCTGTCTATAAGCTGCTATTAACCAGAGTAAAGGAGGAGATACTTTAAATCAAATGGAAGAAGCAGATGGCAGATACAATAAGTTGTGCATTGAGGGGGCCATAATTTAAGAGATCCGAACGGCAAATAATTGGCAGGATAGATGCATTGCATTACGCTGTCGAATTTATGGTTCAAACAATAGGCCCTCTAAGAACAACAGCAGTTGAAACAAGGGTCAGAGGTTGATACCTGGATGTTGGAAGTGGCATAGAGTTCCCAACTACATGTGTTGGTCCCATATTAGCTACCTAGTTTAGACGCAAAATAAACAGCTTTGAGTAGAGAGCCTTAAAGACAACTTCAATGCAAAATCAGATCTCCATGAGATTTTTTTTCTTTTTTCTTTGATAAATAACACTCGTGTTCTACCTGCATATATTTCTCCAGCTCAGTCTTACCAGCTGCTGGCATTATCATTCCAGGGAACTGATAGCCTAAATTTGGCCAATTTTGATCCACCATATTGGTGCCATTAGAGCTTTGCTGTGCATTGACAGGAAGTTTTACAGCACCACCTGCAGCAGCCGCAGCCATTAGTAAAGACTGTTGTTGCGCTAGCATAGCAATCTGTTGTTGATGCATCGCAAAAGGTGACACCATATTGGACTGTAAATGACCAACAACAATAATTAGGTAAAAGAGGAAAGGTAGACATGGCAAAAAAATCTAAATTCTTGTTGTAGTATTATTGTCAATACCTTGTCAAAAAGGCTCATTATATCATTTTTAACATCTTTCTGCTGCTTCTCTGACGAGGCAGAAGGTGCAATTGATGGTAAATCCTTGAATAGATCTTCCATTCCAGAAGCAGCAGCAGATTGAGACTTCTGATCATCAGATTTTGTAATGCCAGTTGTTTCTACTTTTGTCGCTTCTTGAGCAGCTGAAAAGGCACAACTTTCTTAATAAAAGGATATGAGCTACAATAGGTAATATGATAACTTCAATTCAAATCCCAACAAATATAATAATTGCTGATTCCCGACCCAGAGTATTTGACCTTATCATAGATTTATATGTCAATAAAATATTATTATTATTATTATCATTATCATCATTATCATCATTATCATCATTATTATTATTTCATATAATTTAACCTTTTTTCACATTTATATTTATTTGGTATCATGATGACACGATTTGAGCTGAGGATTCAATAACCGATCACAACTTTTTTGAGACTGAGGTGTAGCAGGTGTTGTTGATCCCAAACTACCTACGTGCCCTCTCTCCAAAAAAGAAGTAAAACACTTTGAAAAGTATGGGCCATGCTAGTGCAAAAAGATAAGTACACCCTCTAAATGTTAAAAAACTGTCAGAAGAAAATCATGTTTCAAACAAAATGGTGACTTGACATACACTGGAAACCTGCCCAAGAGTTATCATCGGTAGAAGCTGCTTCTGAGCCATTGTCAGTTGGAGAATCCATAGATAGCATGTCAAACAGATCAGTAGCATAATCAACTTTAGGAGGATTGGTAGCTTCTGCGACCTGCTTTGCAGATTCAGCGACTGCAACTGGCTCTGCTTTCTGACTTGCCTGGTTAGCAACCTGACCTGAAGTTACCTGCAAGTAGTCAAAACTATAAGAGTCTACTCTAATAGAGAAAGTATTAAACCAACTCAGAAGAGCAGTTATGAGCAGTTATACACAAGGACCAACAAGGGACATGAATACTACATAAAAAGTTAAGATGTCAAGTATGTAATAGCTCAAAACCATAGGAGCAAGAGCTGCTTAATTCAACAATCTAAGTAAAGAATCAATATGCAACACCAATCACTTACACTGCAGTAATAACCGGCCCAATCAGCTCACATACATAGGCAAGTCGGGTAGATAACCAGCAAATGGAGAAGATTTCTTTCAAAATAGCACATTGAAACAATAATACTACAGCTGGAAAGGAAAGAAATGTGGAGTAAACCAGTTTGATGAATAAGCTTAACATACATGTTCTGGCCCTTTAGGGGGCACTGGTATACTGACTCTAGCAGAATGTACATCTTGCTTCATTTTAGGAGCTTGATTAATTTTCCTCTCGTCAGATGCGCCTCCTGAGATCGTTGCATGTCCACGCCCAGCTCTATCATTGTTTTGTTGCCACTGCACCGAAGCTCTCTCTTCTTGAACCCTGGAAGGCGATTTTTGTATCCCATCCTTAGGGACCCACCTCTTCTCTTCATATCTTAATCAAAACACATGAAAAGCCTTGGATAAGCGTCAAATACTAGATTTAGTGGAAGAATACTGCATAAAGGTACTAATTGTTAGGAGAGACTAAGTAAGCACGTACTTTGCTCGGATGAAATTCTCAATACCAACTCTATCATAATTTGGAGGCAGCTCTGCTTCCCAATAACTATTTGACCTCTCATTTCCCATTGCTATATCAACCCAAAAGAGAAAGGAAGGGTTAAAAACAATCATACATCAGATCAAAATCAAAAGTGTGATGAGTATTGGAAACAGAAATCTTACAATGAATAAATGCAACTTGTTCAGGAAGCCATGTGTCTAGTGTAGCTGATCTGACCTGCAATGTAAGAAAATCAGACAATAAAAAAAATTGAACAACTAAAAATCACTCAGAGAACAATGAGTCATTTTTCTATGTAAATAATTTTATTGAATATGTAAAGAAGTGGTATTATATCCCGTATACAAGTGGCATAAAAAAAGTAAGAGAACCTACAAAATATATAGTGTTCTACAAAAGACGTCCAATCTTCTAATTCTACGGAAACAAGAACCTCATGAGTTCAACTAAAATTGAGAGGTATTCCGTAGATGTACAAAAGTAGACTCAAACAACAGTGAGCCAGTAAAATACAACCATTTAAATAAAAGAAGGTACAAAAGAGATCCAGGGTTGAAGGATAATGAGAGAGATCTTATCACATGTCCAAGTCAGCAGATACTTCACAAACGCACATTAACAGAAAGTGCACCAAGGATTATAATGACCACGGATTTGCCTAAATGGCAGCAGTTGCCAGAAACCTTTTTCCCCGATGAGAACAGCAAACAAGTTTCACACACAATTTTCATTCTTCATTTCAAAGATTGTGGGTAGTAATTAAATGACTTCATTAAGTTGACATGTGTGCGTAACATTAAGATGTTAGAAATTAATTCCTAGATCCTCGTCATAAAACACAGAGAAGATGAGGGAACGTAGTGTGATTTTCCAACTGAACTACATAACAAATACCCCTCTAAATCAGAAGACAATGCAATAACAGTGGAAGTCAGATATTGAATATCAGTAGTAATCATTGAAAAGATGAGTTACTAGATATACAATGTTCCCCATCCTCGTGACTAAAAATCAACATATATTCATTAAGGGTGTCCCAGCGGAAAAAAGAACGAGGCTTTCTTTTTGATGGGTAAAAAGGAAGTAATGAGTTTTAAGTTTCAGTTGTAACTAGTGTTCACAGAATTTTAATTTGGCCAAGAATAAGAAGCAGCAATACTGTGGGAAACAGCAGCAACAACAGGGAGCACTAAAGTTGACCATGACTTTTACAGCTTTACTGTTGCAATTTCCCAATAATGACAACTTATAACTGCAAAAGATGTAAGTGCTCACAGCATGTCATACTTTTTAGTATATGTGGAACATCTTAGTTCAGATAAAGAATGTATATCACCTTTGATATGTGCACCCCTAGACTTCTGTGGATCCCAGAGCATTGCATGCAAATAAATATCCCCAGGTTCACGCTTGCCCATCTAGGACCCCTGCATTGGCACAAAAGAAAAATACAGTCAATCAAGGATTCCAAAGAACTCCATGTATTAAAGTCAATTCTGTTCAGTTCAGTGATCTATTAACAAGCACATCTGAGCTTCACTTTGTCATGTTTGAAATACATCCTAATACGTACTTGGCTTTGCAATCTGCACATTCCCTGTTCTCGGGCAATTTAAGAAGTCCTTCTAGTATCTGCCAACAAGCACGGCAATGAGTTACTTTGAATGTGAATGCACACACAAATCATAAATAAACCACCAGTAAATAAACTGTGAAGGGAAAAATCATATAGAACCAAAAAATTACATAGATGATAATCATCCTTTCTTGTGGACTTCTTGTTTATCTGTGGTAATCATATAATTTGCTTTGATTTGAAGAAAAAAATAACTTTCTTCCTCCAAGGAAAATGAGTGAGAATAGAGGCGAAAGAGTGGATGCCACAGGTTTTTTTGTGGGATGATACTTGCATGATCCTAAATCGGACTTAATGCCTCCGACTCAGGATGCTAATACGGCTTTGGCAATTAAGAATTCTAAAATCAGGAGGAGGGAGCTTCCATTGAACGCTTAGCTAAGGCTATTTTAATACAGCCTCTTACTTATGAAGAAACTATCTTTCCTCCTCCACCTCTCCAAGGAGAGAACTCCGGCGAAATCTATTCAATGATAGTCATTTCTAAAGTAATTTCGCTAGGAAAAAAGTTGGACAGCTGAATGGTCGAATGATGAAATGCTTTGACTTTAGGTTCTCGTTTCTCAATACCAGCTATATGCATATTTGAATCAATTTAATGAGCTACAAAAGGAACAACATGGCGACAGTGTCTTAGTACTATGAATAAACTTCACCTGATGTCCTTAAATTATTTGTATAAAATAAAAAATGATGTATACCCTGAAAACCCATCTCTTGGATGTATCATATACAACTAAGGGATGTTTGAGACTAATAAGATGGTGATTTGGATGACAGAAGCTACATACACTTTCTGACTATCTGATGAGAAATACACCGTACAACTTTCGAAGGAGCGAAAAATAGAGATGGAAAGCCAACGGAGATCTCTTGTTCAATTTGTATCTATTACAAAGAAGTGATTCCTCTTTGTACAGATAGATTTGGACAGTCCATGACAACCTTATGTAATGTTGAAACAGTCTCAGTGAAACGAAGTGATTTAAATTATCAAGATAAACATATTATTAACAATGGAGAGTTAAGGTACAAATCAAGGTGCGTGAATGCACCTCGACTAATCTAGGCCAGATGGGAAGAAATCACCTTGTGTTTTTGCCCTTTAAGTAATTTAACAACTGACTATATTTGAGATTGCAATAACTAAATCTACCTGTGTCCATCTCAGTATCTCGATTCTTTGAAAAATCTTATACAGTAAGCATATGCGCTAAAAGATCATTTTTTATCCAATTATGTCTAAGTGTCTGGTTTTCATGAACATAAAAAATTACAATTCCAAACATCTGGTTAAACCAGATCATCATTTCAGCGCTCAAATTATCACAAACAAAACTAGCAATAGGACTTCAATTTTAACAAACAGCGAAAAACAATCCAATAAGCCGCAAATCTCAAATAGTAACAGATAAATGATTTCAGTGTTCTAATTATCACGAATAACACTAGCAACACGAGTTCAATTTCACGAAACAGGTAAAAACAATCCAATCAGCCCAAATGTCAAAAATCAACTCGTAAAACCATATAAAATACATCAAATTTAACTAGATTTAGTCGAGGTGCGTGAAAGCTTGCCCGGACACCACGGCTATCCAAAAACAAAAACTCTAACTAGATCAACAAAATTAAGCTCAAATTTGAAGGAAAAGTATTGAATCGGAAGAATATATACTTTTCTATGCTTAGGATTAAGCTCTTTAACAACATTAGCTTTTTCATTCATAGTGACGATTGACAAGGGTTTAAGCGAATTGTCTGGCCAACGGAGAGAGAAGATATAACGGAAATCATTTCAATAAGCCTCAATTCTCAAATATTAACTAATAAATCATTTCAGTGTTCTAATTATCACAAATAACACTAGCAACACGAGCTCAATTTTACGCAACAGCTAAAACCGATCCAATAAGCCCTAAAACTCAAAAAATTAACTAACATAACCATACAAAGCACATCAACAAAACTTAAAAAATAGTCAAAATTCATCAAATCAAACTAGATCAATTGCAATAAGCTCCAATTTAAAGGAGAAATGATGAATCGGACAAATATATACCTTTCTATGTTTAGCATTAAGCTCTATAGTAACATTAGCTTTCTCATTCATACTGATGATTGGGAAGAGTTTAATCAACTTGGACAACCGGCAGACAAGACAAAAGATATATCGGAAAAATGAATAAAACTAGCAACACGAGTTCAATTTTAATAACCGGGGAAAAGCGATCCAATAAGCCCCAAATCTCAAATATTAATTGATAATTCATTTCAGTACTCTTATTATCACGAATAAAACTAGCAACACGAGTTCAATTTCAAAAAAAACAGGTAAAAACAATCCAATAAGCCCTAAATCTCAAAAATTAACTAATAAAACCATACAAAACACATCAACAAAACTTAACAAATAGTCAAAATTCATCAAATCAAACTAGATCAATTGCAATAAGCTCAAATTTAAACGAAAAATAATGAATCGGAGAAGTATATACCTTTCTATGCTTGGCATTAAGCTCTTTAGTAACATTAGCTTTTTCATTCATATTGACGATTAGCCAGGGTTTAAGCAAACTGACCGGCCAACGGAGAGAGAAGATATATCGAAAATCGTTTCAATAAGCCTCAATTCTCACATATTAACTGATTAATCATTTCGGTGCTCTAATTATCACGAATAACACTAGCAACACGAGCTCAATTTTACGCAACAGCTAAAACCGATCCAATAAGCCCTAAATCTCAAAAATTAACTAATAAACCATACAAAGCACATCAACAAAACTCAACAAATAGTCAAAATTCATCAAATCTAACTAGATCAACAAATATAAGCTCAAATTTGAATTAAAAAAATCATGAATCGGAGAAAAATATACCTTTCTATGTTTAGCATTGAGCTCTTTAGTAACATTAGCTTTTTCATTCATATTGACGATTAGCAAGGGTTAACCAAATTAGCCGGCCGACCGACGGAGAGAGAAGATGTATCGGAAAAAGGAAATCGCCGGCCGATCTGGTTCCTCTCTCCTCTCTCCGACGAGGAAAAAAATGTATATGACCCAACTAGGAGAAAATGGAAATGGATGAGAAAGGAGGAGGAATCGCACTAGTGTTTTACGTAGTTGATTTTGACTTAAATATATGTATTTATATTTGTTGGGGATTTTTTGCGTTGTGTTTCCCGTGCGAAGGTGAAAATATTTTGGCTAGTCCACACGTGTGAAGTAGGTCACATGAGTAAAAATGAAAATATTGAGTAGGTTCACCATAAATATTGTGGCTTTATTTATTACTCCGTGCTTCATATGACACAATTTAATTTGATATATACTAGGCGTTTCGTCATAAGTATAATTTATGATATTTTAAAATGTATTTTTATTTTAGTTTAAAATATTTAGTTGGTCGTGAGTTAAAAATATATTTTGAAATATGTTTTTATAATTTTTAAATTATTTAAATTTTTTTAATTACTTTATTTCAAAATACTATTCAGCTTTTTATTTTCTACAAAAATCACCAACCAAATTAAAAAAATAATGCCAACTATAATCCCAATTAGTGTTATTAATTTATGTATTAATGAATCTTTGTAATAGAGTGATTTTCATACGGAGTATGTATGTTGATTTTGGGTGGTGGAAGATAAGGATTTAGAGGGGTATAGATTTTGATTTAAGTGGTGATGTTATGGGAGACGAAAATATGGCTCCATGTGGTTGTTTTCACTTTCCAGTATTCAATGGTAATTTTGTTTACTTTTTGTGTTATAATGAAGTTATTAAAGTTAATTTGGGTTGTTTTGCTAGTATTTAAAATTTGAGAGTATAAATGTGTTCAATGGTAATGTTGTTTACTTTTTGTATTTATAGTGAAGTTAATTTTGATTGTTTTGCTAGTATTTAAAATTTGAGAGTATAAATCACATTTATAAAAAAAGTATATCAAAGTCTAAATTTATTTTTTTTTGAATATGTTATAACCAAAAACAACTCTAACTCTATTTTCAATTTCAAAAATATCAAATAAAATGAATACATTTAGAAAACTTTATAATCTAAATAAATTTTAAGTATTTGTGTGGCTATAAATTATTTAATTAAAGAAAACTTTAAAATTAAATTATTTTAGGTTATAAAAATGTAATTATTTTTTTATATAAACTACTAAATAAAGTGTGTCACGTGAATTAATGCTCGCGCTGTCTTCATTGTTGCTCGCTCGGTTTGGCTTTGGCTTCAACTTTGGAAAGATTAATTTTATCAATATGGGTTGTGGTGCAGTGGATGGGGCTACTCCACCTTTAACCAGAGGTCGATGGTTTGATCTTGGGTAAGGAGAAAACTCTGTTGGTAGCGCTGCCACCTTAATGGGCCCTACAACGCGAGATTCAAATTAGTCGGGTCTCCAATGCGAACACCGGATGAAAAAACAAAAAAAAAATTTCACTATCCGTCAAGAATAGTGATTTTGAAGTAAGATTGTTAAGTAGTTCGATCCTGAGCATGGAGAAAATTCTGTTGGGAGCGCTGTCACCTTAATGGGCCCTGCAACGCGCGATTCAGATTAGTCGGATCTCCAATGCGAACACCGGATGAAAAACAAAAAAAAATCTCACTATCCGTCAAGAATAGTGATTTTGAAGTAAGATGGTTAAGTAGTTCGACCATGGGCATGGAGAAAACTCTATTGGGAGCGCTACCCCCGAATGGGGCCCTACTCGGCGCGAATCCAAATTAGTCGGGCTCCAACGTGAATTCCGAACATCGGATGGAAAACTAAAAAAAGAAAAACAAAAGTACGTATTTATTTTGCCACCAAAATGCTTAGCTGTCATTTTCTGTTTTTACTCCTACAGTGATATCTGAATTAGTGGTGTCAAATAGGCAGTTGGGATGAATTTGAATTGTAATATGGTAACCCTCGGATCATAATTCAATTCTTAGTGAGTTTTAAATAATTTATTCATCTTTTTATAATTTGTTTGGTACTTAATATTTTCTTATTATAATTATATATATAAGTATATCATATCAAATAAAAAATATCTTCTTAAATTAGATGAATCAAAATAGACCGAGTCAATAAAATAAATGAATCATTAATATACTTAAGCCTGAGTGGATTGGACAAAGTTATAATTTTACACCTAACATAAACAAATTGTTTCCTACCAACTGTCATCCTTGACAAACTTTATTGGTTTAGTTAAATAACTGCACTGCTTTTGGTAGTTTAGAAACAAACTATGACAGCGAAGTGCAAACTTAAGTTTAGGTTTACATGCAAATTAGTTGAGAAAATGATAAAAATGTACCCCAAACATAGGGTAGGTCTTAGATGATCATTTAATTATATGTGATGTCTCAATAATGATTAACTTTATTTTATTAGCTTTTATGATTAGTGATTTAGCTGTTAGCTATCTAAAAAGCTACGATAAAATTTTTTTGACAAGTAAAAAATTTTACTTATTAAAAACGATTAAACTGTACTAAGTCTGCGATGGTACAACCACCAAACGCAGCAAGCATTAACACACACAACTATACTACTAGTTCAAAGTATGAATAAGTCTAACTGGTTAGCTATCTTCAAGGATAGAAATTGAGCCTTGCCTAACGAGCCTTTAAACACTACCTCTTGGACGATCTTCCTAATGATCTTCTGGGGTTCACTTTTCTTCGCCTTGAACACACTGCTATTCCTTTCAATCCATACATAGTAGACACATGTTGCCAAAGTCATTTTATATATTGCATCCGTTGCTCCATTGCCTCACAGTGGCGGAGTCAAAATTTTCACTGAGGAGGTTCAGAAGTAAATATACGGACTAGTCGAAGGGGGTTCAACATCTACTATATATACATAAAAATATTTTTGATCATGTAAAAATAGTATAATTTTCCGACGAAGGGGGTTTGGATGAACCCCCTGAATTGTATGTAGATCCGCCACTGTTGCCTTGTATCTGATATTGCGTCCACTCCAATTCTTCCGTCCAAGTCAAAACCTACCTGTTGATACCTGAAGAATTATGAATGATTACACTAGCAGCAGAGGAGAGAAGAAGAAGGATGATCAGATTAAGATTCAATAGATGAGAGAGGTTAATACCTTGTGTATTGAATTTCTTAATTGTCTATTATACATGAGGGAATATATATATATATATATATATATGTAGAGACTAACTACTTCTTTAACTGTCTAACAGTCACTGTAACTAACCAGTTACTGTGCTTAACTAACTTTTGGAGATTTGTATTTTTTGGCATGATTGACTTTTCTTTGGCTTCCATTCCTACTCCTCAACACTCCCCCTCAAACTTGGTACCGCAAAGAGATTGACAAAGCCAAGTTTGGACATAAGATACTCATGCTGAACCTTAGTTAGACTCTTAGTGAAAGCATCCGCAGGTTGATCATTAATTGAAATGTACATAGTTCTAATGAGCCCTTGTTGAATTTTCTCCCTCACAAAGTGACAATCTATCTCGATGTGTTTGGTTCTCTCATGATAGACTGGATTAGCAGCTATTTGCAAAGCTGCCTTGCTGTTACTTAATTAGTTACTGGCAATTGTAGTTGAACACCTAAGTCTTTGATTAATCCAATCAACCAAGTTAATTCAGCAACTGTAGATGCAAGGCTCATGTATTCCGACTCAGCTGAGCTTCTAGATACAGTTGACTGTTTCTTAGATTTCCAAGAGACAAGTGAATCACCTAGTTTGATGATAAAACATGTGATTGATTTTCTGGAGAATGCACATGCAGCCCAGTCTGCATCACAATGTGTTGTAAGAGTGTCCTTCTTGCTACTAGACATAAGAAGTCCTTGACCTGGTTTTCCTTTTATATATCTGATGATCCTGAGTGCAGCATTCATATAAGACTGCTTTGGCTGCTGTAGAAATTGACTTAATGTTTGTAAGTGAAATATTTATTTCAAAAGAATTTTTTACTTGGAGAGAAAGAAAGAAAAGGGAAAAAAAAGGAAAAGGTTTGCCGCCTCAAACTTCACCGTCTCACATTTCCTTATATATATATATGTTAACCAATGAGAAACATATATGAAGAAATGAAAAAAGAAGAGAAGGCTGTTATCTTTCTTTTTTCTTTAAATACTTCTTTCTTCCTCCATCAAAGTTTTCCATTTTCATTCTTGGGCTAAGCTTTTGGCTTTAGTTTGTATAATCAAATTTTTACTTTAACTTGTTGGTATTTGTATTATTGATTTTGTTGATTCCTGTACCCTCTGATTAATTAGGGAAGACTTATTTAACTCTGAATATCCTCTAATTAATCAGGGAAGTGCTTGTTTAATCCTGAGAAAACATTTCACACTGCTCAAATTGTTTCTTAGGACAGTGCCTAGCACGGCTCAAGTATAATTAATATATTAACTGGTAGAGAAGCAGTTAGATTACTGTTATAATTGTCATATTGATTACAGTATTATCACTAAGGTAGCAATAGTATTATACAATGTTATTTTATTGTATTGTTAATATTATTAATATAATATTTTGTCAACATTTAAATAATATTGTTGTTATTATTATTTTCGTTATTCCCCAACAATCTAAGAAACTATTGCATATAATTTTGATCCTAAGACTGTTGATAATACTGATGCTAGTGTTGCTCTAGCTTCTTCCATTCCAATCAGTTTGTCAAAAGATTATGGTACTGCAGGTACTGCAGAATACAGGTATGAAAATAAACTTGGTTGTATGCCCAATTTTACTAATAGAATCTTCATAGAAAATGCATCTCAATGCAAGAGAATATGTGAAAGAAATGACAATCCCGTTAAGTCAAAAATAAATTTGACTGAAACAGATGATATAATTATTGCGGCCATTTCGAGATTGAATATTGAGACTAATGTGAGAAATTGGGTGGTAGACTCTGGTGCTACTAGGCACATTTGTATAAATAAAAATAATTTTATATCATACACCTAAGTTGAAAAAGAAGAAGAAATTATTTATCTTGGGACCTCGAGAACTATTCAATTTCTTGGAAAAGGCACAGTTCTTCTTAAACTCACATCTGGTAAAACTTTGGCATTGAGCAATGTGCTGCATGTTCCTAATATCAGAATTAATTTGATTTATGTGGCATTATTAGAAAAAAACTGGAATAAAGGTTATATTTGAAAATAATGAGGTCATATTAACTAAATATGATAGTCTTATTGGAAATGGATATTGTAATCATGGACTTTATATACTTGATATTATCAATGATAATGCATCAGCTTCTACTTATACGATTGAGTCTATTTCCTTATGGCGTGCTAGATTAGGACATGTTAATATTAAATGTATAAAGAATATGCAATCACTTGATTTAATATCTGGTTTAGACTCAAGTAATTTTGCTAAATGTGAAATATGTGTTGAAGCTAAAATTACTAAAAAGTCATGTTTTTCAGTTGATAGAGAAACTGAATTGTTATTTTTTATTCACACTGATTTGGGTGATTTAAAACAAACCATGACTAGAGGTAGTAAAAGATATTATGTGACCTTTATTGATGATTTCTCTAGATTTACTAAGTTGTATTTGCTTAGAAATAAAAATGATGCATTTGATGCTTTTGTGTCTTATAAATTTGACGTTGAAAATCAACTTAGTAGAAAAATCAAGAGAATTAGATCTGATAGAGGTGGAGAATATATATCTTTAAATGTTTTTTGTGAAAAAAAGGTATTATTCATGAAGTAACTTCGTCTTATTCTCCTGAGTCTAATGGTGTAGCTGAAAGAAAAAATAGGACACTGAAAGAAATGATGAATTCTATGCTAATTAGCTCTTGTGCACCTGATAATTTGTGGGATGAAGCTATTTTATCTGCATGTCATTTACAAAATAGAATTCCTCATAAAAGAACTGACAAAACCCCTTATGAATTGTGGAAAGATTTTAAGCCTAATTTGAAATATTTAAAAGTGTAGGATTGCCTTGCGAAAGTTCTTCTTTCTCAACCTAAAAAGAGGAAAATAGGTTCTAAAACTGTTGATTGCATGCTTATTGGATATACTGAACATAGTGTTGCATACAAATTTCTTGTCTTGAAATGTGATGTACTTGATAGTAATACTATAATTGAGACAAAGAATGTTGAATTCTTTGAACATATTTTTTCACTATGTGATAAAATCTCTCATGCACCCATTAAAACAAAAAATGAATCTACCTCTAATATTGAGGAACTGAGAAGGAGTACAATACCTAGAAAAGAATATTTTCCTTATGAAAATGATTTTCAAACTTTTTTAGTTGATAAAGAACCATCAAATTATTTTGAAGCTATATCTTCTTCTGATGCTAAATTTTGGAAAGAGGCAATAAAAATTAAACTTTATTCAATTATGAAAAATAATACATGAATTTTAACTGACTTACCTCCTGGTGCAAAATCGATTGGTTGTAAATGGATTTTCAAAAGGAAACTTAATTCGGATGGATCTTTAGATAAATATAAAGCTCGGTTAGTAGCTAAAGGATTTTTTCAAAAGCAAAATATTGATTACTTTGATACATTTGCACCAGTAACAAGAATTGCTTCTATTCGGGTATTAATTGCTTTGGCATCAATTCATAAGCTTTTTATCCATCAAATGGATGTGAAAACAACTTTATTAAATGGAGATTTAGAATAAAAATTTATATGGTTTAACCTGAAGGATGTGTAATTTCTGAACAAGAAAATAAAATTTGTAAATTAATTAAATCTCTTTATGGCCTTAAACAAGCTCCGAAACAGTGGCATGAGAAATTTGATCAAGTCTTAATAAAAGACGGCTTTTCTTATGTTGAGGTGGATAAATGTGTTTATACAAAGGTGGTAGACAGTGATTATGTGATAATTTGCTTATATGTTGATGACATGCGTATATTTGGTACATGTTTAAATATTGTGGAACGTACCAAATTACTTTTGTCTACTAACTTTGATATGAAAGATCTGGGTGAAGTGAATATGATATTGGGAATTAAAGTTATAACGAGTGAAAATGGTATAATGTTGTCACAAGAACATTATGTGGAAAGACTTCTAAAGAAGTTCGAATGTTGGGAAGTAACTTCTGTATCCACTCCTTATTATGCTAATTCTAAATTAAAAAAGAATAATGATGACTCAGTTGCTCAGTCTAAGTATGCACAGATCATTAGGAGTTTGATGCATTTAATGAATTTTACTAGGTCTGATATAGCCTATGATGTGTGTAGACTGAGTAGATATACCCATAATCCCAATAATGAGCATTGGTCTGCATTAATACGATTGATGAAATATTTGAAATGAATCGTGAATTATGGTATCTCGTATAGTGGATTTCCTTGAACCTTAGAAGGTTATTGTAATGCAAATTGGATCTCTGATTCAGATGAGATAAAATCCACTAGTGGTTATGTGTTCACACTTGGTGGTGATACAGTATCATGGAGATCAGCTAAGCATACGATCATTGCTAGATCAACTATGGAATCAGAGTTTGTGGCTCTGGAGTTAGCTGGTACTATTGCCTCATAGCCCTTTGAAAAAGGATGATCTGTTGTCTCATAGCCCTTTGAACAAGGATGATTTGTGGCCTGATATCCCTTTGAAAAAACGATGATCTGTTATCTAATATCCCTTTAAAAAAGGATGATCTGTTGGCTAATATCTCTTTGAAAAGGGACGATCTGTTGTCTAATATCCCTTTGGAAATGGATGATCTGTTGTCTAAAATCCCTTTAAAAAAGATGATCTGATGCCTCCTGTGTATACACACTGTGATTGTCAAGCCGCAATTGCTATTGCGAAGAATAAATCCTACAGTTGTAAGAGTAGACATATGAAATTGAGGCATGATGTTGTTAAGCAGCTGCTGAGAGATGGAATAATTTCCATTGATTATGTGAAGTTAGAATTGAATTCGGCCGATTCACTGACTAAACCCGTGGAAAGAAAATTAATTCTTCAAACCTCAAAAGAGATGGGATTAAGGTCAATATGATTGTCAATAGAGATTGTAACCCAACCTATGTGATTGGAGATCCCATGAAGTAGGTTCATATAGGTAATAACAAGTCGATATTGACTCTGCACATTATTGAGAGTGCTTGAATTGCTACTAAAATGGAGGGATGAGTTATTAACTCTTAATGAATTCATAGTCATTATGGATGGTGTATTTAAAACAGTGTACACTTGATGAATTCACCTATATGAGAAGTAGAATGAGGCCGTTCCTATGAGACTTTTGGCCTTAGTCTCTAGAGCTCTCATGAATACCAGGCGCGCGCATGGCCTATTGGTGCAAAACTGCGTTGAACAATAAAATTACGGTCAAAATGTGATTGATAAAGTCCCTGGCTTACAACAAGAGTTATTCGGTTCATAGAAATATTATATTTCACCGGTAATTCTGTAAGTTAAATTTTATTGGTGTAAGTTTGGTTCATAGTCCAAAAGACACCAAACCTACTGCATTTTGTCCATACAAATCCAACAAGTTAAAACATTTTTCTATAAATTCTTTTGAAATAAGATAAAATGGTCTGTTACCCTTCCAACCTGTAGTCGAAATACCAACTACACACTCAACCTTTTAATGTGACCTATTACCCCCTTGGACTTATTTTTACCGAATTTATTACTCCCTCCCCCCCCCCCCCCCAGTTGCTGATGTGTCACTGGACGTGACTACGCGCGCCCATAGGCGCGTCAGTTGACTTTTTTTCACTTTAAAATCATTATTTTTTGATTTTCACGTCATTATTTTTAATAATTATTATTTTTTCTTAATAAATATTGGCTTTTTCTTTTATTCTTCTTCTTCAATGACTTCTTCTTCTCCTTCTTCTTCTTCTTCTTCTTCTTCTTCTTCTTCTTCTTCTTCTTCTTCTTCAATTCCTTCAATGATGCAACTTTAATGGTGAAATGACGATGAACAGTGACAGCGCCGAAAAATTTAAAATTCCGTTGACTTTTTTTTTGATGAATTTCACGTAATTCGATTCAACATTTTGATTCAACACGTTGATTCAACATTTGATTCAGCTTCACGTAATCAATGACATTTGACTTTTTTGATCCAACATTCTCACGTAATTCGAGTTCTTGGATGTCATTGAAAAAGAAGAAGAAGAAATGTCATTAATGAGTTCTCACTTGAACTAAGAACTTCGATTAAAAAAACTTGAAAAAAATTAAGAATTTGAATTCTTAAATGAGGAGATGAGGAAGATGATAAATTAATCTTCAATGTCATTGATTAGTTCTTGGATGCTATTGAAGAAGAAATGTCACTGAACCCGAATAAACTTGAAAAAATTTAAGAACTTGAACTCTTGAATGAGGAGATAATGAAGATGATAAATTAATCTTGAATGTCATTGATGAGTTCTTGGATGCTATTGAAGAAGAAATGTCATTGATGGGTTCTTGGATGCCATTGAAGAAGAAGAAGAAGAAAAAGAAGAAGAAATGAAGAAGAAAAATTGAAGAAGAAAAAAGAACAATAATAATTGTCATTGATGGGTTCTTGGGTGTCGTTGAAGAAGAAGAAGAATTGGATAAGAAGAAGAATTGAAGAAGAAAGAAAAATAATAATTGAAAAATAATAATGTCAAATTATTATTTTTTTAGAGTAAAAAAATAAAAAATGACGTGGCATGACGTGGCGGCGCGTGCATCACATCGCATTTGCAATGACTGGTTGTCAGTTTTGGAGGGTTTAATAATTCCACATTAAAATAGTCCAGGGAGATAATAATTCCACTTTAAAATAGTTCAGGGGAGTAATAGGTCACATTAAAAGGTTGAGTGTGTAGTTGGAATTTCGACTAAAGATTGGGGGGTAACAGACCATTTTCTCTTGAAATAATGTGGGGATTGTAAGTGAAATATTTATTTCAAAAGAATTTAACTTGGAGAGAAAGAAAGAAAAGGAAAAGAAAAAGAAAAAAAAAAGGAAAAGGTTTGCCGCCTCAAACTTCACCGTTTCACATTTCTTTATATATATGTTAACCAATGAGAAACATATATGAAGAAATGAAAAAGAAGAGAAGACCACTTTCTTTCTTTGTTTCTTTAAAAACTTCTTTCTTCCTCCACCAAAGTTTTCCATTTTCATTCTTGGACTAAGCTTTTGGCTTGGGTTTGTATAATCAAATTTCTACTTTAACTTGTTGGTATTTGTATTATTAATTTTGTTGATTTTTGTACCCTCTGATTAATTAGGAAAGACTTATTTAACTCTGAATATCCTCTAATTAATCAGGGAAGTGCTTGTTTAATCCTGGGAAAACGTTTCACACTGCTGAAATAGTTTCTTAGGACAGTGCCTAGCACGACTCAAGTATAATTAATATATTAACTGGTAAAGAAGCAGTTAGATTACTGTTATAATTGCCATATTGATTATAATATTATCACTAAGGTAGCAATAGTATTATACACTATTATTTTATTGTATTGTTAATATTATTAATATAATTATTTTGTCAACAGTTAAATAATATTGTTGTTATTATTATTTTTGTTATTCCCCAACAATTTCTGCGCACTATAGGCTATATCTGGTCTTGTGACCGTAAGGTAGAGTAGTTTCCCAATTATTCTCTGATACATCCCTTTATCAGCAAGGATTTCATTATTAGAAGGTGTGCCACCTGTAACATATTGATCATATTCTTTGGTTGTCAGTTTTACATTAGTATCCATAGGTGTAGGAGTTGGTTTAGTAGCACTGAGTCCTGCTTCAGAAATCAAATTCGGAGCATACTTCATCACTATTCCTTGCTTTGATCTTGCAAATTCAATGCGCAAGAAATGCTTTAGCTCTCCTAAATCCTTCATTTTGAAAGCTTTGTGTAGAGCTGTTTGGTCTCAATTATCTGCTCAAGCTTGTCACCAGTTATTAGTATGTCATCTACATATACTAATACAATTATTATCCCTTCACTTGTTTCCTTGATGTATAGCGAGTGATCATATTGACTGCGCACAACTAATAAGAGCTTCAGACAATTTTCTATTCCATTGTCTTGGGGCTTGCTTCAGTCCATACAAGGATTCTGGAAGTCTACACACTTGTCTACCATGCCCCCCTTGACTGTCAAAACCTTGTGACGTCTGCTCTCTCTTACTTCTGAACCCCTAAGGTAGTTCCATGTATATCTCATCCTCCAAATCACCTTGAAGAAATGCGTTGTATACATCCATTTGATGGATGTGCCAGTTTCTTGTTGATGCAATAGCTAAGATGGTTCTGAGTGTTACCATTTTAATAACTAGACTAAATGTCTCTTGATAGTCAATACTTTCCTTTTGACTATAGCCTTTAGCCACCAATCTTTCCTTGTATCTTTCAACTTCTCCTGAGGCTTGATATTTAACTTTATAAATCCATTTGCATCCAATTGGTTGCTTGCCTTGAGGAAGTGATACAACCTGCCAGGTGTTGTTATTTTCAAGAGCTGCTATCTCAGCTTGCATAGCCTCCACCCATTTAGGATCTTTAATAGCTTCTGCATATGTGTTTGGTTTAACAATATTAGAAAATTTAGACATATAACATTGATATTTAGAGGTCAAGTTATCATATATCATATGATAAGTAATTAGATAGAGGATAAAGAATATTATCATTGATTGTTAATGGCATAAAATTTTCATCCATCCAAGAGGATGTATTCCTCTTGTAGATTTACTTTGTGCATCCTCGGTTTGTCTAGCAGTAACACTTCTTGTTTGTCTAGCAGTAACACTTCTTGTTTGTCTAGTAATAGGTGCAGTGATAGTAGCATTTCTTGATTGTGCTGCTCTGGGTACAGTAGAAGGAACTACTGCAGTAGGCAGTGTAGATTCAAATGAAGTTGAAGTAGTAGTAGTTGACTGTAGTTGAGTGAAATCAGATGTTGGAGAGTGAGACATCTCATTATAACTTATAGATACTGGAATATCTGTGTCAAGCAGCATATTTGTATCATTAATGGGAAATATAGCATGGTGAGTTTGAGTAGTATTATTTTTAAAAGGAAAGCTATCTTCCTGGAATAGTACATCTCTAGCCACAAAGAACATCTTGGTAGTAAGATCAAATAAGATATAACCCTTCTTAGTTTCAGAGTAGCCTATGTGTACAAATTCTCTTGATCTAGGCATAAGTTTATCTGTTTTATTCACAACCTTAGCATAGCACAAACATCCTAATACTCTTAAGTGATCAAGAGAAGGTTTCTTGTTATAAAGTTTTTCATATGGAGTTACATTATCAATTACAGGTGTAGTTAGTCTATTAATCAGATATGTAGCAGCTTTAACACAATATCCCCAGTATTTTAAATGTATGTTAGCTTGAAATCTAATGGATCTTGTCATTTCTAAGAGATGCCTATGCTTTCTCTCAGCTACCCCATTCTGTTGAAGGGTGTAAGAGCAAGATGTCTGATGTATGATACCTAAGTTAGCAAGCAGTTCAGCACACATGTTATTCACAAATTCAATGCCATTATCAGTTCTTAGAATTTTAATGCATGTATTGGACTAATTTTTAACATAAGAAAGAAAATGCTTGAGTATAACAAATACATCAGACTTTAATTTGAGAAGATATATCCATGTCATTCTTGTGTAATCATCAATAATAGTAAGGAACCATTTATCACCATCACAAGTTGCTACCCTATAGGGACCTCAGAGATCCATATGAACCAAGTTAAAAACATTTTTACTATATGTCATACTAATTGGAAAGGGCAACCTAGCTAGCAAAAGGACAAACACTACATGTAGAAAGTTTATTATCTAAAGGATCCTTTGACATAGAGAATAGTCTACAAAGAACTTTGAAGGGAACGTGGCCAAGTCTTTTATGCCATAGTTCAATATTATAATTATTTGTATGTGTCACATTGGAGCAGCTTGCTCTTGTATCTCCTGGAAGCTTTTTGTTCAGTAAGAAATATAGACCATCTCTTTCTCTACCAATCTCCTTCACCTTCCTATTCTAAAGATCCTGAAATATGCAAAAATTAGGATAAAATGTAGCTGAACATTATAACTAACTAGTAGCCTTGGACACTGACAATAGGTTATACTTAAATTGTGGTAAATGAAATACATTTGAGAGGGTTCTACTGTCAGACATGTTACTTGAACCAGTGTGCGTTACTTTTGACACATCACCATTTGGTAACATAACTTTCAACGGACACACAGACTTAGATATTGAACCTTTATTCAGAAGCTTAATATCTGAAGTCATGTGATTGGTAGCTCCTGTGTCAATAATCCATTCAGGTGGATTATGTGTGACTAACAAGTCACTACAATTACCTGCTATATTCACAGAATTAGCTGAAGGTGTTGATGACATGCCATAGTCCTGAGTCTGTAACATTTGATAGATTTGTGTATACTGCTCAAGTGTAAACTTGGTGATACAGATACCAATCTTGCACCTCCTTGTGCATGTTGATGTAGTTGACTTGACTGTAGTTCATATAGAGTCCCAGAATTGTCAAAAGAAGATTGAAGATCATGTTGATATTGAGGTTGAAATTGCCAATCTCCAATCATAGCATTGTGTGTACTAGGACCTGTTCTTCTTTGTTTGACCTGTTATCATAATTTTGCCTATAACCAGCATTACCTCTAGTGTCAACATTTCCTTTGTGATCTATATGCTTAGGATACCATGATGAATAGCCAACCAGTTTAAAACAATTAAACTTGTAATGCCCTTTCAATTTGCAATGATCACAGAAGGCAGTAGGATTGTAATTTGACACATAATCCTTTTTTCCTTTCTGGTAGCCACCTCCAGGGTAAGAATTCTTAGAATACATAGCTAAAGCCTCACCTGCATTAGGAGTAGCACCAAGAAGTCCTATGGCATTGACAGATTAAGCCACCGATTTTTGACTTTCATCACTCATTATCATAGAGTAGGCCACGTTGACAGTTGGTAATGGTGACATTAACAGAATCTGGCTTCTTGCTTGAGAATAAGTGTCATTCAACCTCATACAAAAATTGGTATAGCTTTTTTCTTTGCAGATGAACCACAAACTCTCTTGATATTTCACAATTACAAGTAGCGGATGGAACCATAGACTCAAATTCATCCCACAAACCTTTCAGTTTAGTAAAATAGACAGAAACAGACTGAACTCCTTGTGATATGATAGCAATTTCTTGATGTAGATTATAAGTTCTCGACCCATCAACCTTATCAAACCTCTCTTTCAAATCTTGCCACACAATCTGGGAACTAGATGCATGTACTACCCCTCCAAGAAGATCAGTAGAAACTGAGTTCATCAGCCATAACAGAATAATGACATTGACTCTTTCCCATTGATTTCCCAATTCAGTAGGAAATCTATCTTTTGACCAAGAACCATCAACAATGCCAAACTTATTGCGACCTAACAATGCTATCCTAACTGATTTGCTCCATACAATATAATTCTCACTCCCTTTCAATTGAAATGACACAAGAGAGTTACCTGAAATTTGACAGATAAAGGGGGTGATTAATATCTAAAGCAGTCATGGATTGATAGTTGATAGCGCCATTATTTTAAGAAACTGATGGAGCTGAATTCCCAACCCTATTTCCAGTAGAATGTACATCAGTAGCCATGGATAAGAATCAGAGAATTTCCCAATAAAATTTCAGACAGAAAAAAAAAACTGTCAAGTTCTTGAATTCAAGAAGAGACTTAGAATGAGGATCGCGTATGAATACTGATTTGATTCAGTCGGCTTTGATACCATGAAGAATTATGAATGATTACACTAGCAGAGGAGAGAAGAAGAAAAAACCAGAGAAGAAAGAAAACTAAAGAAAAAGAAGAATGATCAGATTAAGATTCAATAGATGAGAGAGGTTAATACCTTGTGTATTGAATTTCTTAATTGCCTATTATACATGAGGGAATATATATATATATATAGCTGTAGAGACTAACTACTTCTTTAACTGTCTAATAGTAACTGTGACTAACCAGTTACTGTGCTTAACTAACTTTTAGACATTTGTATTTTCTGCATGATTGACTTTTCTTTGGATTCCATTCCTACTCCTCAACAATACCTAGCCACTGAAGGAGTTTGGACCATATATTAGCAGCATAAGGATACATAAAAAACAGATGGTCCATATACTTGCATGGTTCTCAGTGCAAATCGTTGCACCGGGGCAATGTTGAGTCGTCTATAATCCTCCATTGTAGTAGTCTATCCCTAGTGTGGAGTCTTCTCAAGGCAGTAAGAGAGCCACTTTGGAGACGCCATGTTATTTCTAAGCATATTCCACCCATCTACCACTTGGAAGTTGCCTCTCAATTTCACATACACATCTTTAATAGAGAAGGCATCCAAAGCTTCAAGTATGTCGGCTTCCTCAAGATATTGTCTAGGCTCCTTCTATGTGCAGAGTCCCTGGAAAGGTCCGACCACAAGGATTTATTGTACGCAGCCTCACCTTACATTTTTGTAAGGGGCTATTTCCAAAGCTTGAACTCGTGATCTCCTGATCACATGACAACAACTTTACCAGTTACTAAGACTCCCCTTCTGCTTGCTTAGGCGTGAATTCCGATAGAACTACAATAATGAAAACTCTACCTGTTCAAATTTGTCATAAAACTCGAAGTTGGCAACCAAACGTATCATAATGGCGAATGATTTAGACAAAGGCTATACACTTGAGTCCTCATTGTATAGGCATTTGTGAAAAACCTTGTAACTTACACTAGCAATCTACGAACAAACTAAAAAAAAATTATGCTCGTTAATATCAAGCATTCACCTAGAACTAAAACCGAAGATATGGTAAAACAACTCCCTTTGTTTTCTTTCCCGAAGCTGTGAGTTTGAGTAGGAATACTCTGTTCGTTTCTGAAGAAATTCGTTGGATCCACTGCTGATTTCACTTTCACCAACCTATCGAAATTGTTCTTGAAATATTTAGTTCCATATATTCTTCCTTCTTCCAAGCTGTTTTTGCCGTGATCATTTGTACCAATATCAAGATCTCTGTAATTCAAATAGGCTTCTCTTGGGTTGCTTGAAACATAAGGGGTCATAAAATTGTACATATCTCTTATATGTGAAAGATGTTCTTTTTCAATCACTACTCCTTCCTCGTCCCAATTCACTGCGTACTGAATCTTGAAAAGAACGCTTTCTCTATGGGGAAATGGCGTTTCATCTTCATGAATTTCAGCCATTCTCCCTCCATAAGGATTGAAAACTATTGCTACTTTTTCCAAAGAAATTACCTTTTTAAATATTGAATCCAAGCCATCTCTAGATATTGGTTCATGTACGTAATCCGATTTCCTTTTCAAGAAATGAGATGGGTCCCCTGTTCTATTCAACAAGGAAATTGGTTTTGTTGTGTTAACGAAACTCGCCCATCGGAGTACTGAATCAATCCAGCTCATTTCGAAACAGTCTTGTTTTATTAATCCCAAAGCTGGTAATTCATTGTTTATGAGTGACATTAATCTACTCGAATCACCTAGGAACAACGCTATGAAAGTTGCTCGTATCGTCTTTGTGTTCCTTGCACCTTTAGTCTTGTTTTCATGTTTCGTTGTGATGTGTTGTATAAGTAGCCTTATAAAGAGATCGTTGTCAATTTTGCTAGCCACATTCTGCCACTGGACAACAACGTCAATGACATTTTGGTTGTCTAAGAACCTTTCAACTCTGAAGTACGTCACAGTTTCAGGTACTCGAACAAGTCGAATTTTAAAGGCTAAAATGACACCAAAACTAGCACCACCACCTCCTTTAATTGCCCAAAAAAGATCTTCACCCATAGATTTCCTATCAAGAATTCTACCATTAACATCCACGAGTCGAGCATCCAATACATTATCAACACTCAGTCCAAATTTACGTAGCATGTTCCCATATCCACCTCCACTAACATGTCCACCAACACCTACAGTATGGCAAACCCCCGCTGGAAAACCGAGAAGGTTACTCTTCGTCCAAATGTTATAGTAAAGTTCTCCTACAGTAGCACCTGCTTGTACCCAAGCCGTTTCAGCATACACATCCATGTAAATTTCGCGGAGATTAAACATATCAAGCATAATAAAAGGGACATTCGAGATATACGAAATACCCTCATAATCATGACCACCACTACGAATTTTAAGCTGTAAATCACTCTCTTTAGTACAAAGAACAATAGAAGAGACTTGAAATTCTTTAGAAGGTGTGACAATTAGGACCGGTTTAGAAGTAGTGAAGTTAAAGAACCGGCGGTTTCTTATGTAGGTTTGTAAAATGGGGTTAAATAAGGGGTTGTTTGTGGAGTAGACAATTTGGGAGATGTCTTTTTGGGGAATTGATTTGGTTGTGAGGCAATTGACAAATGAATTGAAGGACCCATGAGATAAGGTATTGCACAAGATTAGAACAACAAGGAGAAGATGAGAAGACATGGTTGATTGATGATTGAGAAACTTCATTCATTTGGCTTGGTATCTTAAAAAAGGGTATTGTTTATGTAAAGAGTAAAGCTGCTTAAGAGTGAATAATCTCTTCGGTTTCGGTTGGTTACATTTGACGTGATTGGAAAGTAATTTTAATATTTTAATATAAATAATAGGATAAAGTAGTAGGAGGATTAGTTAAAAGATTATGTCAAATATGGGATAAAGGATTAGTTCTTCGTGAGAAGGTACGGAGAACACGAATTAGCTAAGAAGGTTAGTGTATGTGGATGAGTCGTAGCTATTAGTTAGATGTGCTTTGCGGTACCCTGACTAATAGTCATTGGACTTTGCACATAGGATGAAGTTTCCAACTAGGTGGGTCGGGGAAGGTGGGTGCTTGCGATTTGTTAGTGTGTAGTGCTATTTAATGGGTGCCTTATTTCTATTATTTTATTTTGTCTCATGTTTTATTATGACTTTATTTATTGTCTTTATGTCTTGAGTCGGGGGTCTATCGAAAACACTCTCTATTTCTTTAGAGGTAATGATATGAAATACGTACATTTTACCCTCCCATACCTCACTAGGTAAGAATACAGTGGGTATGTTATTGTTGTTGTATTCAATTTGGTGTACCAAACAACGCTTACAAAAAATTTTCACTCCCTTTGTTTGTTTGGCTTAAAAATGAAATTTAATAGTCTTGTAATGCATTTGAAATAAGTAGATTACAATTAAATTAATGATTATTTGAAGGCATAAAATATTTATAATTATTTATAAAAAAATTAAAATTATATATTCAAATAATTATAAAATTTATGTACATAATTTATCGATTTGATGTAGTTATTTTTTGTTATTTTAGTTGAACTAAAATCAACCAAAATACTATCAATTTTTTTAAATTTAAAATCAAATCAAATTAAATCAAATTTAAAATCAATTTTTTTAGCCGATTTAGTTTGATTTGCGGTTCAATATGATGTTTAATCAAATCATGAACATTTCTACCCGTAAACATACATCGATAACAACAATACACCCAATAAAACCTCATAAATAAAATCTGAAAAAAAATAAACTATATACAAATTTTATTACTATCTCAAAAAAGCCTACTCGCAAGCATAAGAGAACGGTTTTCTCATTATTATCAAAACTAGTAAATTTGTTCGCACTTAGTTGATCACATAACCACTGACCAAGTGTAACTTTACGAATTAGCCATTTGGGCCAAGGGAGCCAAGGCCCAGTACGCTCAGTGGCTACCAGAAAAGGGCATTTGGGTCATTTGATCATTTTCTTCTCTCTCTTGATTGCATCTAACTCATTTCTACTCACTCAGTCCGGTGAGCTCTGATACGATGGCGGCGTGGACGGTGGCGGCGCGACAAGCAGCTAACCTATCTCGATTCCCGGCTTCCAAATCAGCTAGCTTAACAAAGCAAGGCGGGTTACTTATCCAGCGGCGCGGCCTTGCTGGCGGTGGTGGTAACTAATTAGCTAATTTTGCTGAAATTAATTAAAATTTAATCCGTTCGCAAATCTTATCATCTGCTTGTAAAAGCATTGTTAGCTCTATTTTAATTTGCTTGTCTGATTTTGATTTGACAGGGATTTAAGATAGTAAAAATAGATATAATGTATCAACATGTGTGTTATGCTTTTGTTTTAAACATGTTATGTGTAAACTGTAAAGTTAGAATTAACGAGTTGCCGATAAAGGAAAGAGACATTCGATTTGAAATGGAATAAAATAGAAAGTAAGACGAACAAATTGAAACGGAATCAGTAATAGCAAGCCAAATTTATATAGGCATTTGCCTTCCTTTTTCCTTTTTAAATTTGTTTTCGAAATTTATTTTTTAAATGCTTAGTTTGTGCTGACCAGACCCCACTATGTGGGACAGTGGGTTTGTTGTTGTTGTTAGTTTGTGCTGAGTTATGGCGTATATGCTCGCCTGCAAAAGTCATGTGTTTTCTGTTAAAACTCACGGAAGATAAGTGTCAAAAGTTTCTACACTGGCAGAGATAATAGTTACTTGTGCATGATCAATAGTTACAAATGTCTTGCACTATTTGCTACTCCCTCTGTTCCATTTCGTTTGTCCGGTTTTGACTTGACGTTGAGTTTAAGAAAGTAAAAAAGACTTTTGAATCACGAGTCTTAAATTAAAGATTTCTAGAATGTACCAAAACGTCCGTTAATCTTGTGTTCTTAAACATGTAAGGTGGAAAGTTGACATTAAAGAGTTGTCAAAAAATAGGGAAGAGGCCTTCTTTTTGAAATGGATTAAAGGTGAGTAAGAAAAACAAATTGAAAGAGTAGTTTTTTCATTTTTGTTTCTGCTATAGTACCATTGTCTTTTTTCTTTTATTGCTCTGTATTTTAAACTAACTGAGCAAGATGAACTTTTTATACTGGTGGGTTGAGCTTGTAAAATTGGTAAAGGAGCATCCACGTTCTCTGGTAGATGGAGTTTCAAGGTTTCATTGCGTTTGTTACTTAGCTCAAAACTCCCTGGCCAAGTTAGCTAGATAGAATAGATTGTATGCTTTGTATAAAATATTCAGTTTACCATTTCTCCTCAGTTCAAATATGTTAATTAGATTTTTTGTATTATTTTCTTCGTCCTAATTGGCTTATGGCCACCACCATCCTTACATATATTGCTTCCAAGGGTGACTTGGAAAGCGATAAAAGGTTATGTAGAAGGGGCAACCACATTCATGGCTTTTATTGCGTTCTACTACAAGAAAACAGTGCAAGGATATGAATGCCGCTTACAATTGGTATTTAGAAATTGTACCATGACTGAGATGATAACTAATATTAATTCTTTTCAATGCAGACCATCATGGACCCCCGAAGGTGAACTTTTGGCAGGATCCAATGAGTCCATCGAAATGGAAAGAAGAGCATGTGAGTCTTTCAGGACTTTGTGATGTCTTTTCTACTTGTTTAAACTGTTAAAGCTTTTCTTGGTTGTTGGATTTGACATTATCAGCTTGCTTGACTTATGAAACTTCGGCTGTGAAACTTTTTACTGAAGCATCCCTTCACTTTTACCTGAGCAGTACTTAGTCTTCTGTAATAGTAGAACTTTAGACATCAGATACAGAACTTTTACCTATACATGGTTGACAACAAGCTTAAGTGGGGATTGGAGTGCCATTTCTGAATTGGGGATCCAGAAGAGTATGTACATTATTCAGTTCACCTGTGATTGTGGGAAATGATACTTATTCCGAATGATGTTTGCTTCTGCTAAAGTTATCTTTTAGACCACTGCAAAATCTTACTCCATATCATATGCAATTATGCAACCCTGCATGTGTCTGTTCAGTATCTAGAAAGTTTTACTCATTTTGGTAGGTTCCTTTCATATCTATGCCAAGGTTGGGCCTGTTTTGGATAGGCTCGTCAAGGTACGTATTAATGCAGATTAGATTGGCAAAAATCCATACTTTTGGGTTTTGGCAACGTTAGCTTCTAGTTGTGATTGTGAATCACCAATCTTTCGAGCCGTATCTTCAATAGTTCTATGACTAGAAATTTTTTCAATTGGGTACAATGTAACATAGCTTTTGGCAACTTCGGCTTCTAGTTGTGATTGTGAATCACCAATCTTTGGCACCGTATCTCAATAGTTCTATGACTAGAAATCTTTTCAATTGGGTGTGATGTTATCTGTGGATATAACAGGAGAGGATTTGCTAAATTGCTAAAGCAAGTTCATGTTGTTTACAGTTGGAGTGTAATTTGATTATTCATTATATTATTTTGGTTATAACTTGGAACTGGAATTTACAGTCTCCAATTAATCATATCTCTGGTCCTTGTAGTTTGTGATCGTCTCTCTTACTGGCTGGGGGTTGGCCTTCTATGGAGGTTATAAGCTCGCCACAAGGGGAAAGAAAGAGAAGAAGGAATAGGTACATTCCTTGCACGTTTAACAACTTCAATCAAACATTTTTCTGTTGCGGATAATGTTAAAGCATATATTTCAATGTCGTTATCTCCTATATGTCCATATTATAAGTGCTTATGAAATACATCAGAACAAAATGCCAATCAAATATTTTATCTATTTCTGCCAGCTATTTGCTGATTGAGGGTTTGAATAAGAATTGACATTATAACAAAAGACCAAATGATCACCTATTTGGTTTTACTAGTATATTGTAGGTAAATCTTACCTTACCTTATGAAGAAAAATGGTATTATGCGAGTTACCTTAACCTAGCAATTTCGTCATCTGTACAGTGTGTAGTGCATTTCATCTTGAAGAGACACTACTATTCTCACTGGTCTTGAAATATGATGTTTTCTCTATCTAATATCTGATCTGATTTGCTTCATCTCATGGCAGAAAGTTGGTGAAGGATCCCACTAATATTGGACGTGCTTAATCACCTTGAATAAAGCAGTTAGGGCTATGTGTTCTTCAGTTTTTGCCATGAAGAATGTCAAATGGGTTTTCCCCCATTTCCTCCACTTCTCTTATTAAGACTGAATTGCACATGAAAAGTTGATTCAACTGTATTTCCTTTTTTTGGCTTTATGTAGAATGTTGGTACATTTGGAACACTCTGCCTACTAAGGCTATAGCGTATCCTCCTTTTTGAAACAGCTTTAGCTATCCATTTGCATAACGATCATGAGTATGATGAGGAGACCACAGTTCTCTTCCCATTCCATTCGTGTCATTTTAACCAATCTGAATGTGTTCCTGGTTTGATGGAGCTTAGTGAGCCAAATGCAGCAAAGCTCATTTGCTTCGTCAAGCTGTTTCCTTCTTGTCATTCGGTGAATGGTGTCTCGCTTGCATGTATTTTAGACTATGGGAGATGGTGGGGTAAAGAATCACCCATTCATACAGTTCTACCTATTGAAGGCGGAAACCAATGACAGGAAACTGAACATGAGGTTCAGTTACTGTAATAAGTTGCAGAAACATGGAATACTCTAAATTATGGTTTTTATGCAACGTTGTTTCTGAGAGAGAATCATGGGACTGAAATTTGAAATTTTTTTGGCATAAGTGGGATACCATGAACGTTGTGCAACTGAACAAAACACAGCTGGACTATCCGTGCACCAAAATACAAGGAATGGGAAGTCTCAAAAAGTAAACTTAGAAAAAGGTTTTAAGGTACAATTTTTCTTGGTATACAACAAAAGACGAAGAACAGGTTACATTGAATATATTGTTGTACATTTACAATCAGCAACCTCAGCTGATGAAAAGCTAGAAAGTATTTTTACAAACATGATAAACAATCGTATGCTATTGTATACTGTGGAGCAACTGCAATCAAGTTCAATGGTATCACCACTTTTTTTCTAACATAATCAGAAATATTCTATAAGATGTTGACCATGCGTTCGCAACAGTAGTCATGTACTACCATGCATGACAAGCTATGCTAAACGTGGCGTTCTTTGGTATTTCATGACAGAATAGTACTTATGAAAAGTTTCTCTCTGTTCCAACGCGGGATGCTCCTGTCTTCATCCCATTCAGCTGCTGCTGCTTCCCCAGAATCTCTAACGATGATTTCCATGAAAGAAGAAAAAGAAGCAGCCTCATACTTATTAATACGACAACACCAGCAAAGGACTGGTAAAATATAAATCACCCTCTATGTTCAGAGGATACATAAATATGTTGTAAATACCGGAACACACCCCATCCCGAGTGAGGAATGGCAGATATGGAGAGAAACAAGGTTTCATCCAGCAGATAAAGGAGGACAGAATATGACAATTTCGAAATGACTTGTTTTAAGAAACATCATACACCCTGTCCAAACAGTTCTATTGCGCATGGGATTTACTTTCAAATAAAAAGACAAAGTTGAAGGGAGACAAAGGTGGACGACACATTATATATATAATGTTTTACAAATAGCTACAGTTTTCTTTGCAATGTGTACTCTATCACATGCATAGGCAAAGCTGCAAAAAGAATGTGAGTACTTTACCATGTGCTACTGTATGACTGGTGACCACTGCCTAGTCCACGTCTTTAACTTCTGCTTCTATATCAACAACTCCGATAGAGGATTCCTTGCCTGTAAAGTAAATACATGAGGTGAAGTAGTCTCTAATCCAGATACATCAAGGGACATTGCTAGGATCACGATTTAAAGCCCTCCCGGTCAAAAGTTGCACAACTTTTGGTAGTGTTCCAGAATCTAAGCAGTTAGATCAATTCTTATGAGTACTATTTCAAGTTTATCCTGGAAACACGTTTTGAAGATTCTCGGACAGAAACTTATGATAAGAAGAAACATAAACCAAGTTTGCTTGGAATTTTAAGCCGTTTAAAGGCTTTAATCTTAGGGAAATATTTGAATACTCGCACTAATAGAGAAAATAAAGATCCAAACAAGTTAGAAAAGAATTCTGTTTTCTTTCTTGAAGGAATCCATTCTCATATTTGTTTATGCTGGCTAACTTTCCAGGAGTCCGCAAAAGTCAAGCTTATTTACGAGAGAGGCAACTTTAACAAACAACATATGAACAGTATTCGAGAAAAAGAAAAAAAAATCACGAAATGAAGTTTAGATAAACGGATTATGCACCTGAAAAGAAGCACCACAACCAGAAAATGTCTTTACAAAAAGAGTAAGAAAGATGAACCTTTCTTTGAAGTACTGAAGTCACTGAATGCTTGACCAAATGTATTTGACTGGTTGGAGAATGTTACTGGATCTCTCACGAACTTATTACCAGCAACTGCAGATATAGACTCATTTAGCCCAAAGACGACGTGTAGAATAACTCATCAATAACAATGATGCATAGAACATCTTAAATAACAAGCTTAGCTTCACACATATGCATCGAGCCACGGAATAAGATTCTAAGGTGGAGAAAACGAGGTAAACAAGGGTACAGAAAATTCTTTTAGGGGCCATACATGAAATAAGTTACTTGATTTTTCAATTTCTTCATAAATCTCTTTCGTTGTTCATTCAGAAAATCATTAACAACAAATAGGATGAATGATATTCCTTAGCTAATTGAGCTCAGACTAATTGAGCTCAGACTTAAAGTCCATTGACAAAGCAATTAATTGTATTCAACGTCTAGACAAGCCGCATCAGCGAACTGTTTCTAGTGGTAGCATCCAAAAACACCAAGTTAGAACACAATTAAATTTATCAGTAAAAAAATTGAATAAACTATTTATTAGAATTGGCTTGTCTTTTTTACCCGTTCCTCGCCTTCCATTCCACCTACCAAAAGAACACCCATATCTATTTTATAAGGTGCATATATGATGAGAATAAATACTGGTGATGCAAAAAAATTGCCAAGAAGCTCAACTACAAGATTTTAACAGTACTCCGTTCAAATAGCTAGTAACATAAGGTTACAGATTAAAGTACAGCAACACAAGCAATTTCCCATTAGCTCTCTTAAAAATCAACATGAGAACAATACAACGACAACAACATGCCCAGTGTAATCCCACACGTGGGGTCTGAGGAGGGTAGAGTGTATGCAGATCTTACCCACTACCTTGGGAGGTAGATAGGATGTTTCGGATAAGACCCTCGGTTCAACGAAAAACATATCAAAGCAGATCGAAAAATAATGGAAGCGGAGAAATCATGGGAAAAGACTTTAGAAAACAATGAGAACAATAGTGTAACAAAATGAAACAAGAATGCTGCCAATCGACCAGCTACGAGAAAGTTATCAAAAGAAGGGACACAAGCCAACTTAGAGTATCAAATTTTACCTGAGAATGGCTGAGTACAGAAAGGGCAAAGCTGAACCTCATCATTTAAAGTAGACCTGCACTGGGTGAAAATCAATGCTATGAGTAACAAAAATAATCAGGCCACCCATGCTTCAAGTATTTCTCTTAAACAAAGTTCCATTTGATCTTACTTGAAAATTTGAAAATCATTCCCGCAGTTTGGACACTGCACAGTACAAGAAGTCCATTAGCAAACACACAAGGAAAAATGTTTCGTAAGAGGTTTGATAGTTGTTAGATGGACCCAGAGAACACTTCATTTGATCTACCTTAGTTTTGAAAAAATCTACTTCTCATCGCTGTAGCACCCTAAGGCGTGCACCTACAACAGAATAACCTACTGCTTGGTAAAAGTATCATGCACACATTGCAAGAATATACAAGCTCAAGACTAACCAATTGTTTGTTGCAAAATAGTTGTTATTCTAGAAATTCTGTTTTCCACTTGAAATTTAAGGATATGTAGAGCAGGTTGGATGATGCAGAAATGGACACATTTATAGATACTGAGAAGTGTTAAATCGATCTGTGGCATTAGAGCTTTGATACAAATTGAAATTCTTGGATGAAATTTTATGCATTTTTTAGTTGAAGCCTATAGCAATAGAAGTCCCTGATGCAATGTTACTCATGACACATGTTGAGATGACCAAATCTATGAAGTCTAAATGAAGTGCACATCAAGTTGATAGGGGAGAAAGTGATCTCATCGGGATCCATGCACTAGAGGAGTTTCAATACCGGATCCCTTTAATGTAATAAAATGATATAAACTGCAATTCAACACTTCATAATAATGGAAGAGATATACTGTGCACAGAAATTTATAATCAGTCAAATGATCAAACAGGCTGCTTAAAGTTGATAGTTCACAGGCAGAAGCAGACGCTTATGCAATTCCGAAAGCAGGCATTTGAAACAATAGGATATATGTGGCAAAGAGAAGAGATGCAAGTTTAGTTGCCTTACAGTGCCTTGAACTATATCTCGTCCAGCCCACCAAATAAAAGCTCCCAAACCTAAAATTGGAAGTAGAACTACAAGGATCTGGGAGGCAGAAAACAAAGGACAACTGTTAACATTCATGAGGTATGTTGTGACAAGAAAATAATAGCCAATACATGCAAAACAGAAATACAGAGAATGACCGCATTACGGAGAATTGTACTAATAGATTACTCACTAGGTTTAAGAACTTTGCAAGCAGTGATATCTTAACATTTTAAAATGTAGTGAATGCGATCACCCTAGATATGAAAGGATAAGCATTCATCGTAGTATAATCATGTTCCATTCATAGTGTTACTCTATGCATGGTAAGTATCAGAAGCAGCAAAATTTGAATTAAATGAAGTATCCAGACCAGCATTAGTCAATTTACCCTAAAGGTGACACGTGAGCTGTGGCGCAGCTGCATAGACTGAAGGGTGGTTAGTTGAACACACCCTTGTCGGTAGTTTTACTGTGTATATATAAAAACAATACTGCTTATATATGTCAAAACTTACTTTTTCTATAGATAAATATTAAATCTTGACACCATGCCCTTAGCAAAAAATCTGGTAAAAAAGCTAAGAGGTGTACCCAAGCTATGGCATATCATGCACACATAAAACTAATTTCAAACAATTCCGTGTAAAAACAAATATAGACGTACATCTCTAATACCCAAACAACAACAACTACGCCTCAATCCCAAACAAGTTGGGATCGGCTATAAGTCCCACTTTTTCATTTAAGCCCATTTCATATCATCATCATACTAAATAACTATAAATCCCACAAAGTGGGTCGGGGAGGGCAGAGTGTACGCAAGTCCTACCCCTACCCCAAAGGTAGAGAGACTGTTTCCCATAGACCCTCGTCTCAAGCAAAAACAGTTCAAGAAGTGAAAGCATAACAAAGCATACCAAGCAGTAACTACAACAAAATAATACTAATACAATAATTGAAGTACAGGAAACAACAGAACTTGAAGGACAAGAAACAACTTGAGCAATACTACAACTACTAGTATGGCCAGATAACCAGACAACGCACTATTACCTACTAACTTTCTACCCTAAATTTGTGTCCTCCACAACCTACTATCTAAGATCACGTCATCAGGAAGCTGAAACTACGCCATGTGATGCTAATATGCAAGCTAACTGATGCTAGTTTGAAGATACGTGTGTGCGTGTGTTTGAGAGAGGATAGAAAAATACCCAAACAGAAACAATAGCATCCAAGACCCAACCAAGCTGGCCAGTCATAGTGAGATAAGTAAGCCCAATTGCTAGAACAAGATTACTCAACACTCTCACTGTCTCACTATTATCCCTCCCACCACCACCACCACCATCACCAATCCCATCAAATCCAAAACCTTGTTTGAATTTCACCAAAACCATTCTCTTCTCCTTCACAAAAATCCCATTTTTACCAATCAAGAATGAGTCTTTCTCCCTAAAAGCTCCCGCTTTCACAAATCTCCTTCCCTTCTCACAACCCCTTCTCTCCTCCTCCATCAAAATCCCATTTTTACCTGTCAAGTATGAGCCTTTCTCCCTAAAAGCTCCTAATTTCACAAAAAACTTTCTTTTCTCCTTCATAAAACCCCCATTTTTGCCTATCAAGAATGAATATTTCTCCCTAAAATCTCCTGCTTTCACAATCTTCTCACAACCCCATCTCTCCTCCTTCATTAAAATCCCATTTTTACTCTCCTTAAAACCTCCTAATTTGTTCCAACTACTACAAATTAATATTTTTCTTGAACTTAAATTAGAGAAACAATAACTGGGTCGTTGTAGTAAATTTATGGAAAATTGAGCAACTGTTGTCATGGTAAAGTTCAATACTTTTTACAGAGAGAAAAGAAGTGAAGAAAGTTCATTTGAATGGAAGTTTGAAGGTTGTTTTACAAAAGCAGAAGGGATGATAAAGACTCCATTTTTGCAATTTGCATAGCAAGCTAGCTTTTCTCGACGGGATTTTTTTCCAGTCATACGTGGATAAGAACGTCTCTTATGAACGAGGTGGGACCAGTTTTTATATTAAAGTTTTTACAGTATATATATTTTTAAAAAAATTATTCTACTTAGTTAGGGTGTGCATCAATCGGTTCGGTTCGATTTTACATATTATCGATTCGATTTATCGATTTTTCATTTTTAAATATGTTAAATCAATAATCAAATCAATAAGATATTCTTTATCGATTTTCGGTTTATCGATTTTTAGTCTTTAACAGTTCGATTTTTTGTTTAACCGATAAGAAAATACTCATAAAATAGAAATAGTAGTAACTAACATGAAAAATAATCGAATCTTAGTTGCAAACAAAAATCCTACACAATGTATACGGCTCTGTCCCGAGCTTCCGTCGTCGGCCATCACGACTTTCTTACAGATGCCTACTACAATGTGATGTTATGTGGCACTCGTAGTTGGGGATGCGAGGAGCTGCTGAAGTTTCTGGATCTAATCAACTGGAGAGGTGGATAGATAGGATTACTAGTTGCTCGATCAGGACTCTATCTTTATTGTGAGCCAAAAACCCAATTTATACGCCCCTGAGAGAAATAAATGAATTCCAAAGATCTTTGGCAAATCCAAAGAGGGTTTTCCTGTACGTTCATCACAAAATTTACAAGAATCTTCTAGTTTGAACTAAATGTTGTTAGGAGGGATTAAGAGTTTTGTATAATTGAAATAATAGGTTTATTAATTTGTAGAGATTAAAGAGAAATTAAGAGAAATATCTAATAAGTCATATATATATATATATATATATATATATACATATTCTTGTTGGGTTATCGATTTACCCAATAAGAAAAAATCGAATCAAACCAATAACCCAATAATTTTTTTTATAAAACCATTAAAACATTGTTAACCCAATAACAATAAACCAATAACATTTTTATCGGTTCGATATCGGTTAGTTTTATTTTTGCACAGCCATAACTTTAGTGAAAAAAAGGGAAAACAATTTGTGTTTAGCAATTGAAAATTTTAAAATTATATTTAAAAAAGTAAAAACAAATTTTTCTTGTTTTCACTCATGCTTCTCAGGCCCAGCTATTACATGAAGCGAGTGAAGCAACTGCTTCAAGCGCTTCAGGCCTCCAAGTTTTGGGGGCCCCATTTTCTACTATTGTATGCGTATATGTTGTTTATTTATTCTTTTAAAAAAAGTACAGGGTAAAACATACAAATATTTACTCCTTCCATTCAAATACTTGGTATGTTTTACTTTTTTTTAAAGTTAATTTGATTAATTTTTAAAGCTAAATTAGATTAGATTAATTCAACATTCTAAAATTAAACGTTAGATATTCATAAACTACATGAAAAGCTCATTAAATTGCAATTTTTTAGGTGTATACAATTTGACTCTCTGAAAAATAAAACATGACAAGTATTTTGATTTGAAACAAGTATAATAAAAAAAGAAAGACTTTTGAAAATAATCAAATATGAATGGTAGTATCATTGCACCTTTTTTAGATAATATGAACTATTCTTTTAGATTCTTACATTCTTTGAATATCACTATTTCTAGATCATTTACAAAGTGGGAATGAAGCAAATTATATATGCCTTCTCATTTTCACCTTCATATAACTAAGCATTGACTTTGCATATATAAATAAAGGGGAGTAAGAGCAATAAGTTTTGTTTGTTTTTCTTTTTTATATTAAGGCGTCGTATTAAAAATTGGCTTTGGCCACCAAAATTATTGAGCCGCCCCTGATACTTTTCTCACAAAATTTCAAAAATAACTTTAATTTACATGCATGATCAAACACAACTCCAACTCCAACCTCGAAAAATTATAATTTTCATTGCCAGTAAAAAAAGTCAACTCGTCTACTAAACTTCCGGTATTTTTACCTTATTTTCACGATTCAAATCAATGATAGCACAACTTTATCGATTAGATCAACACATCTCTTTCAAAAACCAGTTTTGATATATTTTTCTTTATTTAAGTTTTATTCATGTAACCATTTGTACATGAGTGGATTTGATATTTGAAAAGATATTCTTTGAAATTAAGTTGAAAATGATATTTCAAATGTTAAAGTTATATTTGAACCTGAAAGGATGTTTTAGCATTTATAAATGAAAATTTGAAGAACTTCTAAATTTTCTTTTTGAAGTTCTATAATTCAATTTAAAGTTGAAATAGGAAATTTAAAAGAAAGACTTATAATCACATGCACATATTAGTTTAGAACATGTGGTGTTAAATATGTCATAGCATATCTATAGTCACAAGACACTTTATTAATGATTAACATATAATGTTAAATACTATGTCATAGCACAATAGCATGTCACCAGAGGCGGATGTAGAGTAGAAGGTGTGGGTTCCCGAAAACCCACACCCGCTACCGTAAGACTTAAAATTAAATAGAAAAATCGTCAAAAATTATAAATATTAATAGGTGGAACCCATAGCTAAATCAAGGGATAACTTAGTGGTAGGAAAGAACTTAATGGTAGGAAAGGAGCCCTTGGAACCCACAAGTTTGAAATTCTGAATCCACTTCTGCATGTCACAGCATTTCTATACTTTACCTGCTTTTGCTTTCTTTTCCCTTGTGAACACTTTCTGCATACCTCTGACCCCACTAAGCAGTGACAGAGCCAGGATATTCACTAAGGGAGTTCATAAGTGAACATACGAACTAACTGAAGGAGGTTCAACATCTAATATATATACATAAAAAATAATTTTAACCATGCATATATAGCATAATTTTTCGCCGAAGGGGGTTTGGATGAAACCCCTCGGCAAAGGGTAGCTCCGCCCCTGCCATTAAGGATACATAATTATTTAATAAGAAACTAGTATACATAACAAGCAAGTCCAACATTAACATACAAGTAATAGGAAGAAGTGATTGATTTTTGAAGATAATTTTTCGCAATGATACATGTTGCATAATCACTCTTTCTTTTTATCTCCTGAACTTGTAACAGCTTCTTGGCGATATGGCGCTGCACTGTATGCATGGCGCATTAAGATAGCGAAGAAAACCATCTCCACAATCACCATTACATTCTGAATAGCTTCCTGAATGCGCTCGACTTCAAGCCAGAAATGGTGAGATTTGATTATGCCTAGAGCTACCAGAATGTTAAGCAGAATACCCTGCAGAGTGGTAGAAGTTTCTTTTTTAGCACAACGAAAATCTAATATAAATGCGGACTTCATAAAGAAATTTTGCGTTAATGGTTTTATTTTTACACTATTAGGATATTTGGAATCATAGTACATTCTAATGAGCCGAGGGTCTGTCAGAAACAGTCTCTCTACCTTGACAACTAAGCGAATAACAGGAAAATTTGAACACTCGGTTACAAGAAAGAAAAAGATAAGACGGTAAGGAAAGATGAGAGACGTACCTGCCAGAAAACGAAAAAGACAATTCCTTTGACACACAGGAACTTGGCTAGAGGCTTGTGAGGTGCCAACTCTTTTGCAAACACGTGATAGAAAACCACAAGAGAGTACAAAGCCAGTGAAACGGATATGTTTAAAATGATGGTAAAGATCCAGCTAACCCAACTAGGGTACACTCCAAGCATCTGTAAAACAATCATTAAGATGGAGCATACAGGGCGAAGCACAACAAACTGCCACGTCCAGTTCTTGAGAAGCTTCAACGTATGATGGTTCAAATGAGCAGTGTGAGGCTGCAGTCACACAGCAGTTAGCTTGTTACTCGATATCAACACTAAGACTGTATAACAAAGTAGAAGCTTCTAGGAAGCATCATGCTATTGGTCCCAAAGAGAAAAGAGAGAGAGAACGTGTGTATTAATATGCCTAGCTTGCATATTAACAACGAAAGAGTTGAAACAGTGCAATCTGAGAGAAAAGTGAGAGAGAGAACGTGTGTATTAATATGCCTAGCCTGCAAATTTACAACGAAAGAGTTGAAACAGTGCAATCTGAGCTTAATGGTATACTCGATAAGGCATGTTGAACGGAATGTAATTTAGTTTTCACTGTTGTTGGCATCATCACAAAATTTATTCTCACAAACATGCAGTGTTGATGATATATAAGAGCGACGTGTTGTACGCATAATTTTAGATTATGTACTGTACCTGGAAGAGTGTCATTGGGAATGAGTGGTGAATCTGCCTTCCCTTAATTTCATCAGGGACTATGTTTTTGCTTATGGATATGTTCAAGTAAGTGTACATCAACCCCAGGAACTTAGCCATCACCTGTATCACTTAGAACAGAAGTGAGCAGAGAATCTCTAGTCGTATGAAACTGACAAGAACACAGCTCAACAAGTGACACTCGATGCACGCAGAAAATGTTTAGTTAGCTATGACTTACAACTGCTTCATAACATTCTTTGACAGATTCCAAGAAAGTGAAAAAGGGTTTGCTTCCCATGAAATCGATCAACCCAATGAAGGAGACAATAGCATACAAGGGTGCCATGAGGACGATAATAATTATGGCCTTTTGCTCTTTAGGTTTCTTCCATGACGTAAAATGTTCTGTCACTAGCTGTATGCTGAAATGCAAAGACAGCATAAGACATATAGTGGATCCTATCAGTGTGACTTGCCCACGATCCAGATCCAGATTCAAATCCATATTTGTTTCTAGTCAACAAGTATCAAATTCAAGACCTGCACGGTGGTGTTAAGATTTATCAGGACTGAAGTACACATTTCGAGTTAAGCTTTTATATTTCTAAGACCTGTTGGGAAATAAAATAGGCCCTCTCTGTGACATCTGTTTTCAGTTCCCGTAAAAAGGAGGTTATTTTTAAGCAATATGATTGGAGCATAATGACTTCTTCAATGGACTCGTCAAGTGAGGAAATTCCGAAGTGTAGAATGATTTCAGGTTTACTTGGAATATGGTAACATAAAGTAAGGTGGACAAACGAGTTCTTAAGATTCACATCATTCTAAAAATGAATATGATAAGGTAGCAAACAAAATCAATATGCAAATTTCTATAGTCCTTCAATGGTCTATAAAGTTTTTCCATATTATCTACAGATTCCATCTCCTTAAAACATACAGACAAACAAAAGACAGGTAAATCTCTATAGTTTCTGTGAGAACTTTTGGCAATGAGTATCCTGATCTGAAATTTCTATAGTCGATAAGATATGTCGCCGATTAGCACCATTTGCAGTAAAATATTATCTTCACACATCTCTTAGGTCTTTTACATCCTTCAGATAAAAAGCACCTCCAGACTCTTTTTCCCTTCTACCATTTCACCCGCTATGCAAAAAAAGGCCATAAGCAGCCTCTTCCTTAAATACACTGTGTGGACTTTGTGTTCTAATTCCCAGATGAACTTATCATAGAAAGGACACTGAAAACCAATTGCAGGCACAACCCAGCTTTGCCTTCTGTCTTCAACTTAATGTTTTAACGAGACGGGCGGTACTGACTAATTCATGACCTACGCTAACCCTTCAAAGGCCCTCAATGATCCCAATCCATCCCATTTTGGATCAATAATTGGATATAGTTCCGTCAACCAATCATTCTAAACTAGACCATCTGGTGAACCATGATATGTAACTATACTTGGAAAAAAGGAAGAACTCCAAGGACCAACATGACCCTCCAAGAACCAACTCAGAATTGTTGTCTGAAGTAGTGAGATCCAACATAGTTCACTAAAAATAAGTTAGTGTTGTTCACATCGGTACTCAATCAATGATAAATTATCATAAAAAATCTTCTTATTTACATGCTAAAAGTACTAGAATAAAACTGTTAATTAGCTCAAGATAGAGTTAAGGTTAGTGGAAACGTTAAAAGAAAAGACTACTTATTGGTATCAACACTTAATTAGTCCAAACTACAAAAAGAAAGATGGGGAATAAAAACTATCACTATTACAACAACAATGTATGCAGCAGACCTTCCCCCTACCTTGGGTGCAACGATGGAGCTAGGATTTTCACTAAGGGGGTTCAGAATATGATGAGTAAACACGTCAAGAAACAGAAGAAGGTTCAACATCTACTCTAAATAAATTTAAAAAAAATAAAAAAATTAACCATGTATAAACAATGTAATTTTCCACCAACGGGGTTCAAATGAACCCCTTAGCCCTATCTAGCTCCACACCAAACTTGGGAGGTGAACAGGCTGTTTCCGACAGACCCCACTTGTATGGATGATATTTTAGCCAACAGTAAGTAGCTCAGCGTTCAACTTTTGGGTCTTTTGTCCTAGAACGAGATGAAATTACAAACTAAACTAAATCACACTGTCTCACCTCTAGTTTCCTTTCCTCCACTGTTGACCTTGTACTTTTATGACTTTAAAATCATCAAAAAGACAAATCCTTTACAAATTCCAACTCACAAACTAAATTGAAACTACCTAGGCTGCACACAATCATGGATTGTGTTTATGATATTTCAAGATTCATCCAAGAAAATAGCATTAAAGATCCAGCTGCTGCACTAAAGAACAGAAACCTCTATTGCTCGGACTCCTCAAAAATATTGATGACTGCGTATGGATCCTCCAACCATAGTGTATTTTTGGAGGATCCGAGCAACATAGACAGAAACAACATTTTATGATCTTTGGAGAGTCCGAACAACATAGACAGAAACAACATTTTTGGAGAGTCCGAGCAACATAGACAGAAACAACATTTTCAAGAAAGTTAAAAATCTGATCTTTCAACAATATTGTAATCTAAACAAGTAAAGATATCTACATAAGTTACTTCTTTTTATGATTTATCCAATAAAATACATAATGATTTTTAACATAAAAAGTATAACCAATAGAAGTTGAAGCTAAGAAAGAGAAAGGCAAGTACTTAGAGAGTTTGTGGAAATGGGTGACAGATGCAATGTAGAGATTGTTGGAATTCTTGTGAATAATATTTTTCTAAAAACCAAAACACAGACCCTGTAGATAGTACAAGTCTGTGAACTATTTTGGACTATATAAACTTCTCTTTTAATTCAAAGACCAATTGCCACGTTGAGTTTAAGATATTATTACTTACAATAACAATAATATATTCAATGTAACTTTTATTATGATATATTTTGATGTCATTAAAATACTAAATAATTTTTCTCGATTATTATATGATACTTTTGTTTGATCATAAAAATAACAATTTTTTAGAGTTGAAAATTATAATTGACGTTGTGCTTGATCATGAATATAAATAAATTAAAATTATTTTTGAAATTTTGTAAAAAAATTATTTTTACCAAAAGTAAAATAATTCTTATAGTCAAACACTATTGTTTTTTTTTTTTTACTAGAGTAAAATAATTTTCATTAGAAAATTAAAAAAAATCCCATGACCAAAATTCTACTTATATTAGTAAAAGATAACATACTACAAAATTGAATCCGACACTACGATTAAAGGAAAAAGGACGTTTGACAGAGGCTTCACTCGCCTCTTACGCGGCTTTGGAGTACCGTATAAGAATAATGGAAAATATAATGTATTAGTAATACTTGTATTTTTCTTATGTAATATTTGGTTTGATGTATTAAAAAAATATGAATTACATAATTTCTAAAAAAAAAAATTTTTTACATAATATCCTCAATATATATATTGGAAAGGATACGGAAATTTTTTTGAGGGGTAATAGGGTCTTTAAGCATGTTAATGCATGCAATAGATTCATTACATTACTAGTGTCATGAATTTTGAGGTATTAGTAATACACACCTCAATACAGTTTACATAGTGTAAAACGGTATACCAAATAAGGTACTACTAATACACATTAAACTAATGCATGAGTGTATTAGAGAACTAATTCATGCATTAGTTTAATGTCTATTACTAATATCTTTTTTGGTATACTTTTTCACCCTATGTATAACTAATGTCTGCATTAATTATACACTTTATTGTGTATTGAGGTGTGTATTACTAAAACCTCAAAATCCATGGTATTAACAATGCAATGAATCCTATACATGCATTAACATTATTAAAGACACTATTGTTCCTAAAAAAAATTTACATCCTTTCCAACATATATATGGAAGATATTTTTGTAAAGATAATTTTTTTTTTTTAGAAATTATTTAATTCATATTATTTTTAATACATTAAACAAAAAATGCATAAGAAAAATACAAGTATAATTAATGCAAGTATAACTAATACAAACATTACTAACGCACCATATTTTACATTATTCTTATACACTCTATCAAACGAGCCCTGAATTTTTTAAAAAATGAGATAAATAGTTCTATTGAAAATAGGTAAAATGCTCTATTGGACCCCTGTACCATGTTAGTTTTGTAAGTTGGACGCTTCTACGTACATGTTTGTCATCAGGACCCTTGAACCCATCGAAAAGCAACATTTCGCACACCATTGACCTTGCCTATGTGGCAAGGTCATGGTGACTAGTACAAAGAGAGTGTAACCACTCGCCTAGGGGTGCGAGCGGGGGTCAATTTTTGACCAATTTTAGATTAAAATAATTTTAAAAAATAAAAATAATATTAAAATTTTTTTTAAAAAATTTTAAAGGATTTTTTCCCTTCATAATTTTATATTTAAAAATATTTTTTAAAATTTAAAAAATAATTTCACAATATTTTTAAAATTTTAAAATATTTTAATTTTTTTAAAAAAAATAAAAAGGATACTTTTTTCCCTCCATCTTTTTAAATTTAAAATTATTTTTAAAAATTAAAAAATTATTTTAAAAATATTTTTAAAAATTAGAAGAAAAAAATTTCCCTCCCCACCCC